>NW_024412395.1:7330088-7550236 GCF_014898765.1 Herpailurus yagouaroundi | reverse complement strand
GCGAGATCGTGACCTGGCTGAAGCCAGACGCTTAACCGACTGCGCCACCCAGGCGCCCCCTTGATTTGTTTATTTATTCATTTATTTGGAGAGAAAGAGAGAGTGAGCACAAGCTGGGGAGGGGCAGAGCGAGAGGGAAAGAGAGGATCCAAAGCAGGTTCTGCACTGTCACAATATGAGGTGGGGCTCCAACTCACGAACCATGAGATTGTGACCTGAGCTGAAATCAAGAGTCCGGTGCCTAAATGACTGAGCCACCCAGGTGCCCTGAAATCATGAAAAGGTTTTAAAGGGGAAGGTTCTAGGCCTTGTGCTGCGTGTGTTCTAGACATTATTTCATTATATTCTCTTAATAAGTCTTCAAGGTGGGGTTTTATTAAGGAAACAAAAACAAAAACTGAAGTTCATCAAATGCTAAAGGAAATACGAAGGTTCTCAACAGCTAATCAGGACACAGGAAGCGAAGGGAAAATTTTGTGCTTCAGTGGAAAATTATGCAGCGTCTAGAGCATAATTTCCAGGTTCTCTGGTTGTAGGTAACTGATAACAATACAAATTTTATCTGGAGGCATGAAAATTCTGTCCAGGGGAAGTTCAATTTACTTCTCTCTTGTCTGTGGAAAATGCCAGATTTGCCTGCCATTTGCTCATTTATTTTAATATTCTTTACCCGCAAACATATGTGTTCTTTGGAATCTCCTTTGAATCATCTTAACATCTTCCTGGTTTTCTCCCCAGTGAGTAAAGTAACATACTTGCCACATGGTCATTCTCATACATGTATGAGAATTATGATTTTTTTAATCTTTTTTTGAAAATTATCTTTTAGTAGAAAGGAATAAAACTCAGATTTTTTTAAACCATAAATTCTGTGCTTCTTTCCACTGTACCGTGATCTGCTCACTTATCTCCGTGATATTTAGCTTCTGTCATCATCAATTCTCTTAACACATCAAAAAATATGTTTACATTCTCAACTCTCTTTTGTCAAGGATATAACAATCTCCCCGGATAGATTTATCTTCTCTACAACAGGTCAGTCTTATGAATGACATACGTGGGGTTTAAGTGAGCTGTATAGCTTTGTTTCATGAAGATCAGGCTTCGTCAGGCTGTAGCATTAGCAGGAAGCCTGTAACCTTGAAGACGAGGTCATGTCGGACCGGCTCCCGTTAGACATGAATCTGAGGACTCTCTAAGCTCTGACTTTTCTAGCTGTCAAGATTTTTCAACGTTTTTTATTTATTTTTGGGACAGAGAGAGACAGAGCATGAACAGGGGAGGGGCAGAGAGAGAGGGAGACAGAATCGGAAACAGGCTCCAGGCTCTGAGCCATCAGCCCAGAGCCCGACGCGGGGCTCGAACTCACGGACCGCGAGATCGTGACCTGGCTGAAGTCGGACGCTTAACCGACTGCGCCACCCAGGCGCCCCTCTAGCTGCCAAGATTTTTAAGGAGCATAGTAGTGGTAATATTTGCTGTTGAAGGAATCCAGAGGGGAAAAATAATGCGTTGTGTTTTCCTTCTCTGTTACCTGTGTGGGTAAAATCTGTACCTTGTTCCCATAGGAAACACCTGATTAGCATAGACCAACTATCTTCAGTTTTGTTTATATCTCTTAGAATTATAAATAAAATCCAAGTGTTATGAAGAGCCTTGATATCATCCGAACCAATGGGAATCTGATGTTTCAATCCCATCTATAAAATCTGTTTCAGATGATTGCTTTGGCTGTATTTATTTATTTACTTATTTATAAACTTTTTTTAACGTTTATTTAGTTTTTTGAGACAGAGAGAGACAGAGCATGAACGGCGGAGGGTCAGAAAGAGGGGGAGACACAGAGTCCGAAACAGGCTCCAGGCTCTGAACTGTCCACACAGAGCCCCACGCGGGGCTCGAACTCACAGACCGTGAGATCATGACCTGAGCCGAAGTCGATGCTTAACCAACTGAGCCACCCAGGCACCCCCGCTTTGGCTGTATTTAAATAGCACCAATGAAAAAAGTTCATCACTATCCAAGTAACCCAAGACACCCAATCTGTGCTTAAGAGCTCTGTCAGAAACTTCCCTTAGATTAAGGTGCAGCTTTATCTATGAATTTATTTCTTTAATGTTTGCTTATTAATTTAGAGCACACGAACAGGAAAGGGGAAGGGGGGTGGGCAGAGGTTCCCAAGTGGGCTCTGTGCTGGCGGCAGAGAGCCCTACGAGGGGCTTGAACTCAAACTGAGATCGTGACCTGAGCAGAAGTCAGACGCTTAACCCGCTGAACTACCCAGGCACCCCTACCTATGAATTTATATGTGTGCTTTTACGAAGGATTTATTTTGAGCTAGGCCCTGTGTTCGACATATAAATATCCTCCAGTGCTTGCAATAACACTAAGGTGGTGTTATCCCAGTTTTTGGAGAAGGAAATTCAGGCTCAGGAGATAAGTAACTTGCCCAAAGACCCAAAAGTTTGCCTCTCTTCGATGTCAAAAATGGAAATCAAACCCAGAGTTACATGATTCCCAACTACCCACCACCTTCTTCTTTTTCAACTGCAGAGTCTTTGATGCAGAACTTGCGATACTCAGGAAGGGGTCAGTATTCCTGTCTCTGAGTTGTGACATCAGGATGGTGAAATTTTTAGTCTTGTAGATAAAATGATTGCTATGATGGGAGCCTAGACTGTATGCCCTAGTTTTCGTGAAAGGAATTGATCATGGGCCATTTATAGTTCTCTTTTGGAACATCTGTTAAATATTGTAGTTACAAGAAATAGAATATACTCTAACAAGTATAAGTGGAAAAACAATTTTACTAAGAGATATCTGACAGATTTCAGAATCTTCAGGAGGGCCAGAGGGCCAGCCTCCAAATCTTTGCAGTTGGGAATAGCCCTCAGTTCCCGCCACGTCACTTTCGTGTCAAAGGCACTGCCTATGCTGCCAGTTGGCACCATTACTCATTTTGATGGTGCCGGCACTTGCCCCGGAAGCCCTCCCTCCAACTGCTGTCCCCCCCAAACTGTTCATCTTCTCCCACCACCACTGCCGACACAAGTTGAGTTCTGGGCGAAACATATTTCCTCATATTGCTTTCTTCCAAGTAACATCTAACGCAGGTGTGGACGAGTTCTGTAAGTCTAATTCACATGTCTCAGACCTAAGGGAAAAAACATTGGTGAAAGGAAAAGTGTGGCTTCTACTACTGGGGGATGGGAAGGACGCATTATGCTGTGGGAAATTTTCCAAACACAGGAAGAGTGTTCCCATTGAGAAGATATCTCATGTATGTCCACCAGAGGAAGTATGGTGTGTGCAGAAGCAGATTTTGTGATAATGGGAAAAAAGAATTATTCACACATTTGCACAGTCATCTGACATATGGGTGTTTCTACTTGTATTCTGTAAATATACCCTGATCCCCAAATGGTTTGTTCTTTGCAGTGACTTCAGTATCACTTGGAACCTTGGAGATGACAACCAGATTTACCAATTTTTTTCTTTACATTTTCATATGAAGACATCTGGCTTTACCATACCAAGACTAGGCCCTTTCAATTTTTTCTGTAGACTATTTCTAAGGTCATTTTTCCATTTTTCTCTTTTTCTTATAAAATTCCACAGCTTGTATTGTATTTTACACATAGTGTATCCTCTGAAGATATTTTAAATGCATGAAAGAATAAATTACTCACAGGAACTTAGTCTGTGCTGGTCAATTTTAGATTAAGTTTGGGTAAATTCAGGTCTTAAGATGAAGTGTTTTCACATTTATTTCTTTTAATTTAAAAAAATTAATTCAGTTCATTACTTTATTTATTATTTATTATTAATTTATTATTATCACACTATAATATTATTACACTAATTTATTTAATGTTTCATTTGAGAGAGACGGAGAGAGAGAGAGAGCAGGGGAGGGGCAGAGAGAGAGGGAGACACAGAATCTGAAGCAGGCTCCAGGCTCTGAGTTGTCAGCACAGAGCTTGGCATGGGGCTCAAACACATGAGCCCCGAGATCATGACCTGAGCCAAAGTTGGATGCTTAACCAACTAAGCCACCCAGGCATCCCCCTCCCCACCACTTTATTCCTTATGTGGAAGAGATCATTGTTTTCTTCTCATTTCAAAGCTTGGACCATGGAAGACCCAGCCTAATTTCTACCTTTTCAATCAACCATTTCTGACCTATTTACCTTGAATGACATCTCTCATTTCTCTGAATTTTTGAAGCAAGTGTTATCTAAGGCATTTATTTAGCCACTAGCTGCATATTCTTTTGTGACATTAAAAAATAAAGAGCCCATATGATGGCAGGAGGAGCATGTGACCAAGGACAAAGTATTGGCATCAGGAATCTAGAAGAACAGTAAAGTTGTGGCTATATAAGAAGTTTTTTATATGATATAGTTCTTGTGTCCTATAATTTGCATTATGTAACATTTTCTGTGCTATTTCATCTATATATATTTCTTCTTTACTTTAGAAATATTTTATCATGCTTCAGAGAAATGCCATTTGTGATTGATTTTGGAAGTACATCAAGTAAGTCAATTATTGTAAGAATACTTCATATTCTTCTCTGAGGGATATTCTATATTCTATTCCACTGGTTAATTTGTTTAAATATTAAAATATCTGTCTTTGAACCCTACTTCAACACCTTCCGTCTTTTTACTTGTTCAATGTCAAGCTTCTTGAAGGACTTGACTGTACATGCTACCTTCATTTCCTCATGTTTTGTGCTAAGATGAACATTAGTCATGGTTTAATGGGAATGATATACTTTCAGGGCTGTTGTGTATTCATCCATCCATCTGGTTTCATATTCATCCTAGATTTTTATTTTTAAACTAACGATCCTTAGTTTTTTAATTAACATAAGCCAGGATAGATTTGGTAGAAGTCCCCTTCACGTTTCCAGTTTCTACTAGAAGTGCCTAGGAGTGATGAAAACATGTACAAGGGACAGACCACACTTTAATGGGAGGTTCAATCTGCGAGGCCAGAGTGAGTCCAGGGCTTTCATAAGGAAGCCCCAAGGCCAAGTGCACTAACCATCACTCACCTGTGGGCAGGAGGCGGGGGGGTGGGTGGGTACAACTGAGGAATTCCATCCCAACCCTACTGGCCACACCTCCTACTCTCCTGGTGGCTGCACATTTTACCTCTTCCTGGTCATTGCTGAGGCCAGTCCACAAACCTGAAGAAAAGACTGTACAAGGCCCAGATCATCCAGAGAAACTACTTTGTAGATATTCAGAACCTTTGGGCTTGTCCCTTCAGTGTCTCCTGGAAATGACAGAGGACAACCTTTCTCCACCTGCTCCAGTAGCTACTTCTCCCAGCTCTCATCGCCCTGCTCAGACTCTCCAATTTGCCCTGAATTTCTAATCACCCCTTGTCCGGTCCGGCCCACCTCCAAATAAGCACCTTGCAGCCTGGGAGATTAGAAGAGAGGACATTCATTTACCTTAAGTCTTCTGAAGATCTTTGGGGCTGAGCAACTAAAAATGAGCGGGGTCTAAGGCTCTTAACAACTGTTTCCTTTCCCAAATTCTGCAAATTTTGGTTCCCAGAAAACCTGCATCCATGTCCTTATTCCCAGGTCAGAAACAACTGAATGTGCAAATATCTATTCAGGATCCTGCTTCAATTATTTTAGATATATACCCAGAAGTGAGATTGGTGGATCATATGGTATTTCTATTTTTAATTTTTTTTTTTAAATTTTTTTTTTCAACGTTTATTTATTTTTGGGACAGAGAGAGACAGAGCATGAACGGGCGAGGAGCAGAGAGAGAGGGAGACACAGAATCGGACACAGGCTCCAGGCTCTGAGCCATAAGCCCAGAGCCCGACGCGGGGCTCGAACTCACGGACCGCGAGATCGTGACCTGGCTGAAGTCGGACGCCCAACCGACTGCGCCACCCAGGCGCCCCTCTAGTTTTAATTTTTTTGAAGAAACTCCATATTATTTTCTGTAATAGCTACAACATTTTATATTACTTCCAAAGTGCATTTGGATTCCATTTTCTTCACATCCTTGTCAATACTAGGTATTTTCTGTGTTGCTGGTAGTGGCCATCCTAAAGGATGTGAGGTGATATCTCTTTGTGGTTTTGATTGGCATTTCCCTTATAATTAGTGATTATGAAAATCTTTTCATATGTTTTGTTGAACATTTGTAATCTTCTTTGGGGAAGTGTCTATTTAAGTCCTTTGTTCAGGTTTAAATCAAGTTATTTATTTTTGTCGTAGATTATGGGAGTGCTTCGTGTGTTCTGGATATTAGCCCTTGATCAGACATAGGGTTTGCAAATATTTTCTCCCATTCTGAATGTTGCCTTTTCACTCTATTGATGATGATGATGATGATGATGATGATGGTGATGATGATTTTAATGCATCGTTTTTTAAGGTTGATATAGTCCTCTTTATCTGTTTTGCTATTGTTGCTTCTGCTTCCAGGGTCATTTAAGGGCTCTCTATTCTGTTTCATTGGTCAAAATGTCTTCATGTCACTCCTACTGTTTTTATTACTGTATCTTTGTAAAGAATTTTTCAATCAGAAAGATTTGAGATCAGAAAGATGAGCCCTCCACCTTTGCTTTAATTTTTCAATTTTTTCCCCGCTGGTTAGTGACTTTCGAGATTCCATATAAAACTTAACAATTTTTCTATAGCTGAAAAAAATGCCATTAAGATTTTGATAGGAATTGCATTGAGTCCATATTTCACTTTGGGTAGTATGAATATTTCCACAATATTAAGTTTTCTAATCCGTGAACTCAGGACATCTTTCCATGAATTATTTTTTTCTTTAATTTGATTAAATGATATTTTGTAATTTCCAGAATACAAGTCTTTGGTCAACTTAGTTACATTTATTCTTAAATATTATATTATTTTTGATAATACTGCATGTGAAATTGTTTTCTTTTGTTTTTGGAGTTTTCATCATTACATCAGTTGTATTTCTATGCAGTAATTATGAAATAGATATATAGAAATACAACTGATTTTTGCATGCTGATTTGGTATCATGCAACTTTGTTGAATTTATTTATTAGTTCTAGCAGTTTTTTTGTGGAAACTTTAGGGTTTTCCATATTTAAGGACCAGTAATCTAAAAACAAATAATTTTCCTTCTTCTTTCCTATTTTCAGTGCCCTTTATTTCTTAACTAATTTCTCTGGCTAGAATTTTATATTGAGGAATTTTTCTTTTATTACTACTTTGTTGAGTGTTTTTAACATGAAATTATGCTGAATTATGTCAAATGTCTTTTTTTTTTCGAGTTGAGATGATCATGTAATTTTTCCTCCTTCATTCTGTTACTGTGATATATTTCATTGATTGATTTTTGTATGTTGAAGCATTCTTGCATTCCAGAAATAAATCTCACTTGATCGTGGAGTGCAGTCTTCTCAATGTACCATTAGATGTGGTTTGCTATTGTTTTGTTGAGGATTTTTTACACCAATATTTATCAGTAATACAGGTTGGTAGGTCTATTTTATTTTATTATTTTAGTTTAGTTATTTTATGATATTATTTTTAAAAATATCTGTCTGGGTTTAGTATCAAGGCTATGCTAGCTTCATTAAATGACTTTGGAAGTGCTCTGTCCTCTTCAATTTTGGGGGCTTGTTTGAGAATGTTCAATGTGTGATAGAATTCATCAGTGATATCATCAGGTCCTAGAATTTTCTTTAGAACTGCTTGATTACTGATTTAATCTCCTTATTAGTCTATTTGGATTTTCAGTTTTGAATCAGTCTTGGTAGGTTGTCTGTTTGTAGGAATTTATCCAGTTCTTCTGGATTAATCCTTTTTTTGGCATATACTTACTCATAGATTTCTCTTCTTTCATTTATAATTATCGTTTGTCTTTTTCTAGCTGTTAGTCTAGCTAAGAATGTATCAATTTTGTTGATCTTTAAAAAGTACTCAGTTTTACTTATTTTTCTCTATTTTTTGTATTCTCTATTTCTTTCATTTCTGCTATAATAATTATTATTTCCTTCCTGCTGATAACTTTCAGTTTAGTTTGTTCTTCTAGTCCCTTGATGTTAAGATTAGGTTGTTGATTTGAGATTGTTCTTTTTTAATGTAGTCTTTACCACTATATACTTCCCTCTTAGTGCAACTTTTGCTGCATTCTACATGTCTTGGCATATTGTGTTTTCATTTTCATTTTCATTCGTCTCAAGGTAATTTTTAATTTCTCTTTTGGCCGACTGGTTATTCAGGAGTGTGTTACTTAATTTCCACATATTTGTGGATTTCTAGTTTTCCTTTTGCCATTGATTTCTATTTTCATTCTACTGTGATTAGAAAAAAGGTATTGGGTATAATTTCTATCTTCTCAAATGTGTTGAGACTTGTGTTGTGGCCTAACGTGACCTCTTTTAAAGAATGGCTCGGGGCGCCTGGGTGGCGCAGTCGGTTAAGCGTCCGACTTCAGCCAGGTCACGATCTCGCGGTCCGTGAGTTCCAGCCCCGCGTCGGGCTCTGGGCTGATGGCTCAGAGCCTGGAGCCTGTTTCCGATTCTGTGTCTCCCTCTCTCTCTCTGCCCCTCCCCCGTTCATGCTCTGTCTCTCTCTGTCCCAAAAATAAATAAACGTTGAAAAAAAAAAAAAAAAAAAAAGAATGGCTCATGTTTTTGAGATGAAGATGTGTTTTGCTGCTGTTGCAAAGAGTATTCTGTAGAGGTCTATTAAGTTCAGCTGGTCTATAATATTGTTCAAGTCTTCTGTTTTCTTAATGATCTACTTCCTGTCTGGTTGTGACAGTTATTGAGTGTGAGGTCATGAAATCTCAAGCTATTATTGTGCTACTGTTTGTTCTTCCTTAAACCCTGCAATGCTTGTCTTATATGTTCGTGTGTGCTGATGTTAGGTGCATGTATGTTTGTGATTGTTATATATCCCTGGTGAATTGACCCCGTTTTCATTATATAATGTCTTTCTTTGCCTCTTACAACAGTTTTTGACTTAAAGTTTATTTATTTTTGTTCTGACGTATGTATGGCCAACCCTGTTCTCTCTTTTGGTTACTATTTGCATGGGTAATTTTTTTTTTTTAATTTTTTTTTCCAACGTTTTTTATTTATTTTTGGGACAGAGAGAGTCAGAGCATGAATGGGGGAGGGGCAGAGAGAGAGGGAGACACAGAATCGGAAACAGGCTCCAGGCTCTGAGCCATCAGCCCAGAGCCCGACGCGGGGCTCGAACCCACGGACCGCGAGATCATGACCTGGCTAAAGTCGGCCGCTTAACCGACTGCGCCACCCAGGCACCCCTGCATGGGTAATTTTTTATACCCTTTCCCTTTTAGTCTATATGTGTTCTTATATCCAAAGTGAATCTCTGGGGGTTCCTGGGTGGCTCAGTTGAGTGTCCAACTCTTGATTTGGGCTCAGGTAATGATCCCAGGGTTGTGGGATCGTGCCCCTCATCAGGCTTTGCACTGAGCATAGAGCCTGCTTGGGATTCTCTCTCTTTCTCTCTGCCCCTCTCCCCTGCTCATGTGCTCTCTCTCTCTCTCTCTCTCTCTCAAAAAAGTAATAAATAAATACAATAAAATGAATCTCTTACAGACAGTCTACTATTGATCTTGCTTTTTTTATTTGTTCAGCCACTCTATGTTTTCAGATTGGAGGCTAATCTATTTAGATTTGAAGTAATTGCTGTTACAGAAGGAATTAATACTCCATTTTGTTCATTGCTTTCTGTATGTCTTGTATGGATTTTTTTGTCCCTCTTTTTCTCTGGTAGCCTTCCGTTGTGTTGCATTGATTTTTTTGTGGTGACAGGCTTTGATTTATTTCTTATTTTCTTCCCCGTATTTTCAGTAGGTATTTTTCTTTATGGCTACCACAAAGGTTGATAAAGCACCTTATAGTTTCAACAGTCTATTCTAAATTGATAACAACTTAACTTCAATTGCATATAGAAACTATTCCATTGTGTCTACCCCCTCCACTTTATGTTATAGTCACAAATTACATCCTTTATATGTGTATCTATTAACCTAGCTATATACTTATAGTTATTTTAATGTTTTTATCTTTTAAATTCTAAGCCAGGATTAAAAGTGATTTATACCCCACCATTACATTATTATAAACTTCAGTATTTGTCTATGTATTTACCTTTACAAAAAAGCTTTATATTTTTATATGCTTTTGTGTTGCTGTCTAGTGTCCTTTCAATTCAACTTGAAGAACTTCCTGTAGCACTTGTTGTAAAGACGATCTAGTCATGGTGAATCCCTCTGCTTTTG
Organism: Herpailurus yagouaroundi; assembly: GCF_014898765.1. Taxonomy (NCBI): domain Eukaryota; kingdom Metazoa; phylum Chordata; class Mammalia; order Carnivora; family Felidae; genus Herpailurus; species Herpailurus yagouaroundi. Next base: position 7,539,950 of record NW_024412395.1, on the reverse strand, counting down.
TTTCTCTGGGAAAGTCTTTATTCCTTCATCATTTTGGAAAGGTTTTTGCTGAAATTGTATTCTTGATTGGCGTGTTTTGTTTCCTTTTAGCATTTGGAATATGTCATCTTGTTCTCTTTGAGCCTATAACACTTCTGGTGGTAAATCCACTGATAATCTTATGGATGTTCCTTTGTACACGACAAGTTGCTTTTTTCTTGCTGCTTTCAAGAGTGTTTGGCTTTGACGTTCATCAGTTTGATTATAATGTATCTTAGTTTGGGCTTCCTTGGGATCATCCTAGTTAGAGGTTAGCTTCCTGTAGTTGAATTTCCCTTGTCCTCCAGATATTTTGGAAGCTGTGGGCCATTACTTCTTCAAATAAACTCTCCACCCTTCTTTCTCTCTTTTCTCCTTCTGGGACTCACATAATATAGATATTGGTCCCTCGATGGTATTCCATACGTCCCTTGGGCTTTCTTCACTTTCCTTCATTCCTCCTTCCTTTTGCTCTTCTGACTCTATAATTTCAACTGATCTGTCTTTTAGTTCATTGATTCTTTCTTCTGCTTGGTCAAGTCTGATATTGAAACCCTCTAGTGAGTTTTTAATTCAATTGTATTCATCAGCCTAGAACTTGTTTGATTACTTTACAAAGTTTCTATCTCTTTGTTTTTATTATCTTTTTTGTTCATGCATCATTTGCCTTCATGTTTAGTAGGCTATCTGCATTCCTTTGCAGTTCACTGAGCTTCTTTAAAAAGATTTTTTTTAGGGGCACCTGGGTGGCTTAGCCAATTAAGCACCAGACTTTGGTTTTGGCCCAGGTCACGATCTCATAGTTCGTGGGTTCAATCTCTGTGTTGGGCTCTGTGCTGACAGTGGAGAGCCTGTTTGGAATTCTTTCTTTCTTTCTTTCTTTCTTTCTTTCTTTCTTTCTTTCTCTCTGCCCCTCCCATGCTCTCTCTCTCTCTCTCTCAAAATAAATATATAAATTAAAAAAAAAATAAATGAAAATATTATTTTTAATTCTTTGTCAAGTTATTCATAGATCTTTGTTTCTTTAGGGTTCGTTTCTGGAAATATATGTTGTTCTCTTGACTGGACTGTGTTTTCATGTTTCTTCATATGCCTTTTTATTTTTTTTAACAAATAAATAAGTATATTTACTTTGGGAGAGAGGGAGAGAGAGAGTGTAAGTGGTAGTGGGGGAAGGGCAGTGAGAAAAAGAGACAGAGTGAGAGTCAATCTCAAATAGGCTCCGTGCTCTCAGCACAGAGCCTGGTGTGTGCTCGGCTTGAACTCACAAACCATGAGGTCATGACCTGAACTGAAATCAAGTGTCAGATGTTTAACCACGTGAACCACCCAAGCACCCTGCCTTTTTATTGTATTTACTGGCATTTGAATACTTGGGAAAAAAATAGCTTCCTCTGTCAGTCTTTATGCACTAGCTTCATACAGGGGAACACTTTCACTAATAAGCCCAGCTAGAAAGTCTGGCATCCTTTCAAAGTTTTTCTGTGCATTTGTCTTCTTTGAGCTTGTGTATATAATTCTCCAATTATGGAGGGTTGTGGACTTATTTTTTAGGAGACTGTCGTATCTTCCTCCCTTTGATGTCTGCAGTACTGCTATTCTGTGGTTCTACAACATGCCATTGGGCTCTCTTTGCTCTCAATGCCCCCTAGTCCTCCCAAGTATGCCAATTCCTCATGAGCACTCAGAGTTAGGGGACACACAAACCAGTCCCATGGACAAACCCACCAAAAGCCAGAGCATTGAATATGAGTCCCACTTAATGCATTGACTTATCTTACTCATTTCAATGCAGCTGTTGTTGGCTTTGGGTTTGTCCAAGATACTATAATTTCTTCAATGATTCCTGGGGTTTTCATAGTTTTTTTTTATTATTATTTTTTTTATTTTTATTTTTCAAAGTTTTTATTTATTTTTGGGACAGAGAGAGACAGAGCATGAACGGGGGAGGGGCAGAGAGAGAGGGAGACACAGAATCGGAAACAGGCTCCAGGCTCCGAACCATCAGCCCAGAACCTGACGCGGGGCTCGAACTCACGGACCGCGAGATCGTGACCTGGCTGAAGTCGGACGCTTAACCGACTGCGCCACCCAGGCGCCCCTAAAGTTTTTTTTGAACTATATATTGTGAACTATATATTGTGAACTATATATTGTGTAACTATATATTATGTATATTTTTTCTGTGGTGAATGAGATATGGTGATCCCTATTCCACCATTTTGCTCATTACCTATTATAATTTATTATGATTTTATTTGTTATAATTTAATATAATAGTCACTAAACATCATATATAATATATATAACATAATATATAATATAATATAAATATAAATAACATAGTTTCCTGACTTCCATGTTCATATAAGAATCTTTGAGAATAACAACTGTATGTGAGTTGAATATATGTCTGTCTCTATATCTATTATATAACTTTCCTTATATTTATATTTGTGCTTGTATGTGTGTACATATGTTCACGAGTGTAGTATATATATTAACTATTATAATCCAAATTTCACCCTCAGTACTAGTAGTAGTAGACATTCAAACAATGTTTTTATATTGTTAAGTTACAAACGTATGCAGTAGAGAATAATCTTTCAGGATTTTTTTTAGGTAGGATCAAAACTCTATGCTGAAATATAAGAATTAAGGCTTTATACAAAACTAGCTGAATAGGGGCACCTGGGTGGCTCAGTTGGTTAGGCGTCTGACTGTGACTCAGGTCATGATCTTGCATTCATGGGTTCGAGCCCCGTGACGGGTCTGTGCTGACAGCTCAGAGCCTGGTGCCTGCTTCAGATTCTGTGTCTCCCTCTTTCTGCCAATCGCCCACTCACACTGTGTGTGTCTCTCTCTCTCTCAAAAGTAAATAAACATTTAAAAAACTAAAAAAAAACCCGGTTTGAATAGCATATTTATTGCATTCACTGTAGGTCTAGAGAATGTTTTCAGGGACATTCACTTGAGATAGCTCCCAGGCCTTATCAGATATGCCATGTTTATCGCTCACTTCCTAAAGTTCCTTGGGCTTACTCTGGGATTATACTGGTCAATGCCAGTCCTTGTGCTCTTTCTTTGATACAGCTACATAGCAGAGAAGCATCTGAAAGACCAAGGTTTATAAACAGAGCTCCTAGAAAGTACCTAGGGAAGTTGTCTTGATAGAAAAAAAAAAAATAGGAAGTGCTTCTTACTTCTGATAGATTTGATTGAATAAGTTAAAACAACGGCTCGCTTCATCACCATCTTTTACCCCCAGATTGCATGATTGCTGACAAGTCAAGTATAATAAGCTTATCGCTGTTGCAGTACCATGAGCATGGCTCCTTTTCCATCATAGCTGCTAACCCCCCGGCTTATACTGTTCCCCACCATTATTATCATCGTCTTCATCGCCACCGTCATTCTCTTCACCAATTATCATTACCAAGTTCTGAATATTCTTAAATCCTAGATGTTGCATTGGAAGCATCACACACATTTCACCAAATCCTCACGACCGAAGTGGGATTACATACGATCATCGTTACCTCCATTTTACAGATAAGGCGGTTCAATTGGTGCAGTGACAAAGGCTTACCATTAGGTGGATTTATGTGTAAATTTATATGTAAATCTGGCTACTCAGAGGCTGTGAAAGCTGGGTTGCTTCTTGCTACTTGGGACTCAAGTGTCTTCACCTATAAAATGGGAATAATAAAACCCACCTTACATTTATCGTGCCAGAACGAAGTGAGAAACAGGAAGAACTGGATTTCTCTCAAGAAATAACTCAAGCTTATCTTTGTCTGATCATGACAGAGCTGGGAATGTAAGCAACCGTGCAAATATTTCCTCAAAAGTCTCCTGGAGTACCTCAGTGGGAGGTGGGAGATGCGTGGTTGCTTCTCCCAAGTTCCTGACTGTGTCTCCTTCCTTCCCTAGGTCTTTTTCTGCCATATACATGGGGGTTCTGATTGAGCTTGAGAGTATTACTTCACACGACAACCACTCGAGGCTATATAACACCTGTAGGAAAAGGAACCTCCCTCTTGCACATGTTGATCACATTTTACGGAAAACCTTTGATGCATTAGCTTGCTCAAAGCAAAACAAAACAAAATCGAGCATGCTGCAGCTCAGTTAAGAGGAGAATTGCGGGGCGCGGGGGGGAGGGTGGCGGGGGGGAACGTAAGTGGTGACGTTGCAGAGACTATCATGCCACCTAAGATGCTTATTTCGAACAAGTCAGGATGTGAAATAAGTTGAGCCCTCTCCACACCAACCTTGAAATCACTTCTCGGAAAGAATGGTTGCCCTTCCAGGAGTGGAATGAGTGAAAAAAACACATGTAAACACACGCACAAACACCCATGCCTAGACACACAAGTCCACGTGTGATCCGGAAACACAAAACAAAACCATGGCTCTCTGAGAATCATACCAATCTACATAAATGCAATGAGAACCAACGAGCTAAAACCTCCTCGTTTAGCAATGACTTTTTAAACAAAACCAGAGTTTATCACCTGTGGAAAGTTACCCCATGCCAAGGTGAGAATGAACTTCGAGTGTCTTGGGTAGGTTTGGGTTTTCGGGCTGGTTGAATGGGTCTGGGAGGGGGCCAACAGGTGTGAGCTCCCGGGATTTCTCAGCAGCAAGGTGATTGCTTCCGGATGCAATCCTGGCCACTGAGGGAAGCTGGAAGCTGTTGCTCTAGTCAAATATTGTTTTTCCTTAAGTATTTTGTTTAAGTATTATTGCTTTCATGACCTGAATTTTTAAGTAGAAATATTTTGAAAACATTACATATTTTGTGAGCCACCAGATTCATTTCAATCCCAACTGCATCATTATTAGTATCATTTTTTAACTCTCCAGTGATTTCAACTGCTCGCATCTTAACACTTAAGGCCCAATCCTGAATTTTTGAGGCACGCAGTGTAATTTGTTCCCTGTGATACTCGAGGCGTTTGTTCTCAGTTTTTCACCCCTGAGTGCTGATTTCTTTTCACAACTGGAAGAAGCCAGAAATAAATTTCAGCCTTCTTAATGGGGGTAGGTTGGGAAAAAGGCTCAAAAACCTCACACTTATCCAAGAGCTGCAGTTTTAGTATTCAGACACAGCTGGTAATGGAAATCTGGTGGGTCCCTAGAGAAGAATCCTGCCTAGGCTGAGATCCCAAAGGTTCTGAGTATTTGAAAGGTACTTAACATGCTCTACTGGGGTGTGGAACAGATGCCGAGAAACCACAGTATCTGGGAGGGTTCTATTGTGATATCTATCCTTATTTAGGGACCCACACATATAATCCTGGTTGAGCCCGGGTTTTGCTCACGAAAGTATACACCGGGTGTTCAAAGGTGCCCCGGTACTAGTGATGATTTATTTTACAAATACGTGTGGGGGCTGACTTTGTAATTTGTAAAATAAAATGTAAATGGAAAACCCACGGCTATTTGTTTTAAGTTACCATATGAGAGACACCTTAGATATATTGCCTTTAGTTACCACAGTGACTCATTGCCAAGCTTCCTCTCTCCTTCTGGAAGGTTCTTTTCATTCACTTAAAGGGCTAATTCTCCTGTTGTGCCACCACTGGATGTACAACATTCTGGATTGCAGTATGCTACAGACATTTCAGTGATTTTCCTTCATTCACAAGAGATTTCAGCATCTTGCTTTTTGAATCCTTTTTTTTCCACTTTCTTACTTATAACTAATATCAACATCATTTTTTTTTTATGACTGCAATGTACATGCCGTCTCATCCAATACTCTTCCTTTTCAGGTTTTCAACCTTCTCAAGTCCACTTTTCCACCTCTGAAATTCTGATTTCCATCATCTTGCATTTTGAATATCATATTCTCTATTTAAATCTCACTTACGAGTTTATCTCAACTCCAACAAATTTTCAGCCACATTAGGATATCCACTGGATGAACCAACTATTTTTTTTTTCATTGCTACTGTCACTTTGTGTTATCACTGCCCTTTTAACTCAACTTAGATCTATTTAATTAATTTATTTATTTTAAGTGGGCTTCACACCCAATGTGGGGCTTGAACTCATAACCCTGAAATCATGAGTCACATATTCTACCGACTGAGCCAGCCAGGAGGCCCCTAACTCAACTTAGATATAATAGTCTGACACTAAAATTGTTTATTTACAGATGCTCAGCTCCCTTAAATCTTCCCCATTTGTCACACACATCTGACCAAAATCAAGCCCATTAAAAACAACACATTTAGTAACCCACTTTTACACAAATTTAGTTGAACGGAACTTTATATGTACATACACAACACACTACATATATGGGTATGTATACACACTATATTTTATACAAATATAGTTTTGGTATACTATTGTATATGCAGTATATTATATAGTGTTAGATTTCCTGACTGAAGATAGGATAAGAAATTTCAAGTGTGCCTTCAGCAATGGTGATGTCTCAGTATTTTTTTCTAGTTCTTTCCATTTGTAACAACCTAAAATGGCTATTTTATATATTTCTGTTTCTTCTCAGAATTTAAATACACCTTCTGCCTTGCACAGTCTCACTGATGCTTTATATATACTACATCGGAAAAATAGAAGCTGTCAGACATATATACGCCTTCTTCCCTGTACCAATCATGTCAAACTCTCTACACATACACAGACATACATGTATTCTTCCTGCTGCCATATATGTACTATCTCTGTGCTTATCTCAGGGCAAAAGTTCCACTTGTTTACTGTGCTCCATTGGTTCTTGACGATTTAAAAATATCCTCCTATAAATAGTCTCACACTTCCCGCATTAGTGGTGTTTTTTTCCTTCCAGTTTGTGAGGGGAAAATGCTCTGAGGAACTTTCATTTCTGGGGCTGTAGAATTTATCGTTAAAAATATCTCCTGGTTAAAAAAAAATATATCTCTGATAGGAATTGTGGGTGGATGTAGCAGGGATAATTTCATGAGGATAATTGAGTTTCATAAAATATTAAACGAAATCCCTAGGCACCAAAACTGAAGAGATACTAGAAAATTTTCCTGACACATTGGCACCACAGCTATGGCTGCATTCGAGGTATTTGCTATTCGCAGTTACTTGGACACATTGAGTGTGAATGCACTCACGTGGGGGAAGGAAAACAAAAGGCATCTCGCTCCAAAATTTTATTATCTCTTTTAAATACATACTTTGAAAGCTGTGTGTGCACTACTTTAAAATTAAAAAAAAAAATTATCAAAGGTTTAAAAGTGGGAGAGGAGTAACAAACATGCAAGGAGAGAGAATAAAGTCAGAATCCTCAAAAGTTTATACCTTTCGTGGAAAGTAAGGTTTAGCAGAAAAATAGTTGGATCGAACTTAATGTAATCTCAACTCAACAAGTTAATTCAAAATTGTTAAAGAAAGAGACTCTTTTAGAACTCCTGGAATAATAAGTGCAAATACTCTTCATTCATGTGACTTCTTACTGCATTCTCATAATTTCTGCCTTTTGAAATTGAGTATATGATCCCAAATTATGACAAAGGGCAAACACTCAACACGAGTCTGTAGGGAAAAAACCTCGAAGGAATATAGACATTGGATAATGTCTATATTCAAAGTGTTTAGAAAGGTAAAAGGGAGAGTTGTAAATATGGGCTAGGAATAAGATACTAACAACCCGAAACAGGCAAATATTTAAAAAAATAAATTACATGATCATAATTTTTACAATTATAATTAGAAGGGTGAAACAAGTTTAGACAAAGTAAGATTTTGTGAGGAAGAAAGTACATCTAAGGAAATTATTTAGAATGGAAACAAAGAGACAAACAGATGGAAAAAAATAAGTCTGAAGGCTACTGCAGCTAAAAATATACAGCTTATGATAAGACTAATCCAGAGAAAGAAATATTGGAAAAAAACGGTGAGAAGAATTAAAATAAAATCATGCATGGAAGTGGTCCAGATTTATTTATTATTTTTTTAATGTTTATTTTTTGAGAGAGTGTGAGCAGGGGGAGGGGCAGAGAGAGAGGGAGGCACAGAACCCAAAGCAGGTTCCAGGCTCTGAGCTGTCAGTGCAGAGCCCAATGCAGGGCTCAAACTCATGGACTGCAAGATCATGACCTGAGCTGAAGTCAGACACTTAACCAACTGAGCCACGCAGGCACCCCAAGAAACATCCAGATTTTTTTTTTTTAATTTTTTTTTCAACGTTTTTATTTTTATTTTTGGGACAGAGAGAGACAGAGCATGAACAGGGGAGGGGCAGAGAGAGAGGGAGACACAGAATCGGAAACAGACTCCAGGCTCCGAGCCATCAGCCCAGAGCCTGACACGGGGCTCGAACTCACGGACCGCGAGATCGTGACCTGGCTGAAGTCGGACGCTTAACCCACTGCGCCACCCAGGCGCCCCGAAACATCCAGATTTAAAGAAGAAAAAAGGAACTCTCAGATTTAGAGATAATAAAATATTCATACAGAAAAACTAAAAAGAAACCCACACCCTAATTACCCTGTGTTGAAAGGAAAAATAAGAGACAGTATAATTTTAAATGAGCCAAAGAGAAAGCACGGTTTATCTTGTAAGGTATAGAACTTAAACTAATAGTAACTTTCCATTAGCAAAAATGGAAGCCACAAGAGAAAAAAATAATAAATACTTTGAGGTACTGAGAAAAATAATTATTGAAACAAAATTAACTAGCCAACTAAATGAACTTGCAAGAATTAAGTACATTAAACACATTTTTCTGTACACACACACACACACACACACAGAAACACATTTTAAAAAATTACCAGCAAAATATCCTTTCCAAAAGAACTTCTTATTTGCCATGCTTCAGAAAGCAGGAAATCTCAGAAATAAAAGGTGTTCATTTATCGAATAAGGTCTTGCTTTCTTCTTAAATACTGACATAATCTTGCTGTGTGCATACTGCTAGTTTAGAAAAGCTTCTTGCTTTATAAGTACATAAGGACTCTAGAACGGGGTTACAGGTTGAAACATAGCGGAACCACAGGGGGAGTTTAATGATCTCTGGAAGTAGACACTTAATTCTCTTGTCGTTAGCAGAACTGAGACACACGGCCGGCCCTCACCAGATGAGAAGGCCACGTAATCTAGTGGCTGAATTGCTGCTTCCCAGGTACAACTTAAATATCTTGGACATGGAGGACAGATTTTGGCGAGTACCTTAGCTTGCTCCCTCATGACAGCTGAATACGGCCATTTTCCAAGTTCTGTTTTCCTGGAGGACTGTGTTGCTCAAGGGTAACTCACATTTTATTGCCAAACGAAGGGCAGTTAACAATTTCATAGTACTGTGATCACCGTCAGATGATTTTTGGTCTGGAAAGGACCTCAGTGGCTACATACATGGTTTTCATGGATCTGTCCATCTCTCTATCTTCTTCTAAGCCCCAGCTAAGGATCAGGCGTGAAGTACAGAGGGGTGACAGGAGAGCAGTGGGACCAGCCCTAAGAGGCTCAAAGCGAGAGAGCAAAATTGAGTTGGAGAATAAGCACGTAAAAGAAACACATCTCATAAATCCTTACCTCTAAATCCTATTTGGGAATACATTTTATTTTTAACAGCATTACACAAGTACATAGTTTGAAATGCACTATTAATAAAAAGCTTACAATGAGGGGCGCCTGGGTGGCGCAGTCAGTGAAGCGTCCTAGTTCAGCTCAGGTCATGATCTCCTGGTTCGTGGGTTCAAGCCCTGCGTCAGGCTCTGTGCTGACAGTTCAGACAGAGCCTGGAGCCTGCTTCAGGCTCCGTGTCTCCCTCTCTGCCCCTCCCCCACTCACGCTCTGTCTCTCTCTCTCTCTCTCTCTCTGTCTCAAAAAGAAACCAACATTAAAAAAATAAAAACAAAGAACTTATGATGAAATTCATTGTGCTCACCCTCAGCCCTCCTTCCAATTCCATTCATGTGAAGTTTTCTACATCCCCATCTGTATTATCTAAGACATTTTTTTTGAGAGAGAAAGTGGGGGAGGAGCAGAGAGAGGGAAAGAGAGAAGCTTAGGCAGACTGCACACCCAGCATGGAGCCCAACCTGGGGCTTGATCTCAGGACCCTGGGATCAAGCTCTGAGCTGAAATCAAAAGGTGACACTCAACCGATGAGCCACATAGTGGCCCCATTAAGACACTTTTTACTCACAGTGTTGGACTGTTAAATAGTTCACTCTTAATCGATAACTAGTACAGTGTTATACTCTTTATACAATGCTTATTTTTCCTAGAATCCACTAGTATTCACTTTTTCTTTTCTTTTTTCCTGTGGAATTTGAGTCCAAATAAAGTTAAGTAATTTATCCCACTTCACACAGGTCTAAGGGCATTGACACAAAATTCTGACCCATATTTTTACGGCAGATTGTGGTCACACTACTCTATAACTTGCTGAAGCTTCTGGAATTGTCAGTGCTGTAGGCAAGTTACAGGTAAGGTTTTTAACTGAATTCTTCCGTAACCAGAAGCCATGTGATGGTGGCATGAGAAAACGGTGAAGGTTGAGTTCCGAGACTGGGCTTTACCCAACAAACTCCAACGGTGAGGTTTTGTTTCTTTCTTCAGGGTTGAACAATCATGAGTGTATTCAGTTACTTAGTTTTTAAATAATTAATGAGTATATAAGAAAATTACAACTAGCAAAGGAAGGCATACTGCTTCTCTTTTCATGCTAGTGATGCAAAATTATGTAAAAGCTGGTTTCAATTTGACTTAGTCTTAGGTATATTAAAATGCAACTGCTAATGTGAAAAAAAAATTGTGAGGCTGGCCAACGCTATGAGCTAAATAGTGATAATACCAAGTATTCTTTTATTCACCATTTATTATGTGTCAGGCATTGTGATAGAGTCACATACACAGATTTAATCTTTTAATCAATTCACACAAATAGATACATTTAGTTCTATTAGAGATAAGGAAAATTAGATAGCACAGTTAATGAATTTTCTTTCTTTCTTTTTTCTTTTTATTTTAAAGAGAGTAAGAGCTAGCAGGAGAGAGGGGCAGAGGGAGAGAGAGAGAATCTTTTATTTTTTTTTTATTTTTTTTTTAACGTTTCTTTATTTTTGAGACAGAGACAGAGCATGAACTGGGGAGGGTCAGAGAAAGAGAGGGAGACACAGAATCTGAAACAGGCTCCAGGCTCTGAGCAGTCAGCACAGAGCCCAACGCAGGGCTCAACTCACAGACCTCGAGATCATGACCTGAGCTGAAGTCGGACGCTTAACCGACTGAGCCACCCAGGCGCCCCGAGACAGAGAGAATCTTTTTTTTTTTATTTTATTTATTTATTTATTTATTTAAAAAAAATTTTTTTTTTCAACGTTTATTTTTATTTCTGGGACAGAGAGAGACAGAGCATGAACGGGCGAGGGGCAGAGAGAGAGGGAGACACAGAATCGGAAACAGGCTCCAGGCTCTGAGCCATCAGCCCAGAGCCCGACGCGGGGCTCGAACTCACGGACCGCGAGATCGTGACCTGGCTGAAGTCGGACGCTTAACCGACTGCGCCACCCAGGCACCCCAAGACAGAGAGAATCTTAAGCAAGGCTCCAGGTTCAGCACGGAGCCTGATGCAGGGCTCGATCCCACAACCCTGGGATCACGACCTGAGCCGAAATCAAGTCACATGCCCCACCAACTGAGCCACCCAGGCGCCCCGAAATGAATTTTCTAAAGTATGATAATTGACAAAGAACTAGCAGACTTGCCACACCTCAGACCTGCTCATCTTAATGCCTCCTTCTTCATCCTCAGTGGCTCATTGTACGTGGGTAAGCAAAATCCCCGTACGTTTACCGGGAACTTGAAGCAGACCATTGTTTGCGTGTTTACTATGTCATAAGAAACTCACCATACAGGTCCTATGCAAGACCCAAGGAAATAGAAAATTTTAGCCATCCACAAGAGGCCATAAGCAAGTTTCAAAATAACACGAAGCTGTGATGCAAAGAGAAGCAGCAGGGAGTTCGTGATTTGACAGTCATTAATTGTTGGTAACAGATTTAATTATTCTTTAGAGTAGTGCAAATGAAAACATATCAAGAGTCCGTGCCCCTTTAGAACCTTTAAAACCTTTAGTACCTTTCTAATTCTGAATAGAAAGCTACTTGACACTGAAAGGGCGGGCCTACGCCGGCCGACTCCATCTTGTTCTGTGTTCTCCACCTTGAGTTACTATGTCCCCGACATGACCCTTTTTCCGGGAAAATCGCAGAAACCTCAGACCTCGCCTCCTCCCCTTGAGTAACCTCCCGCTCACCCGTTCAAACTTCCTGATCAAAACACGCCCAGAGACCTGCGTAACAGGACTCTGACCCTTCCCCAGCCAATTGGCTGCCCCTAGACCCCTATAAAACCTTTGTGCTTTTGAAACTCGCTCTCTCTCCCCGGTATCTCACCACTGCGTCGGTGCAGGTAGGGGACTGAGCTCGAGCTAGCTCGAATAAAGGCTCTTTTGCTTTTGCATCGGACTCGGCTCCCTGGTGGTCTTTGGGGATCACGAATTCTGGGCATAACAGACACCAAATACTGTCTGTGTTGATTTTGAAACACTACATAGCCTGCAGTAACATTGCCCTATTTTTTTATTTTATTTTATTTTATTCTATTTTATTTTATTTTATTTTATTTTATTTTATTTTGCTTTACTTTTTTTATTTTATTTTATTTTGCTTTATTTTATTTTATTTTATTTTACTTTACTTTATTTTATATTTTATTTTATTTTATTTTATTTTATTTTATTTTATTTTAAACTCACGGAGCATCAGCAACCCTGGGCTTCCTAAAACCCCCTCTCGTTTATGTTCTCCACATACTCAGGTCACAAACTTCCCTACCAAATAACCACGCTTTGTTTTCAGAAACACTTCTTGCCTGTTCTTATTGCCCCCAAAATCCATCCTTTTCTGGCCTGTTTGTTACCTTCTCGAGACACATCAAAATCCACATAGCCAGCGTCTGCTTCTAGTGTCCATGAAGGGCTTACAGGTGTGATGGGAAAGATGCCTAATGTTTCTTAAGCTGTTGCTCATTTTGTTCCTTGAGGTTATGTTTCCACAACCATCAGGTTTGCTTTGGGACTTACCCGGAGGAAATGATGGCCGACAGGCCACAGGACACCTTCTGGCTGCAGGAAAGGGCTCTCCCTCGCTTGCTTCCCTCGGGTGTGTACCACCTGCCAAGGAGGACAGCGCACTTGTATGCAGCAGGAGATGGCTGCGTTAGCTCAGGGTGTCCCCTGACACCCCACAGCCATCTGGAGAAACAAGTGAGTGCCAGGGAATTAGCAGAATTGGACACAAACCAAATCAAGCAACTTACTCAAAAGGAAGACCCAGCAAACTTTCTCAATGCTCCCTTTTTTAGGTGATAGAAAAATTACAGATTTGGAGTCAGACATAACTGAGTCAAAATGACCACTTTATTTCTTAAAAGCTTTGTTACCCCAGACTTGATTAACTTGTATAATCTTACTCGCTTTACCTATAAAATGTAAGAAAATATATGTATATAAAACTTCCAGTTACATACGTGTTCTTCATGTCTCAGCTTATATCTACAATATATACAAGTGTAAATATATTACACATGCTGTTTCCTTTCTTCTGACTTAACCTCCATCCCATAGCAGTCTCTCCAGGTCAACCCCAGCCTGGGAAAATTCAGTGCTTATCTTTTTGCAAATAATTTATGTAAGTTCTCCCTCTCGAGGAATGTATACACCTCCTCTTGTCTTCAGTGAAGGTTGTGTTCTCTTCCTTCCAAAGGGAACAGTAGGGAAAGGGAGGAGGGGTAAGACCTGCCGGTGAAGAAACCTGACAAACAAATACAAGGTCGAGCCAGTGAAGAGCCATCTTGACAGCATGCTGTTGATCTGATGTGCGGAGAATGACATTTTGCCTCCGTTGTTTGCTCCCCCGGACCCATAACTGCAGTCTAACCATGAGAGACACAGCAAACTGAACCAAACTGAGGAACATTCTACCAGATACCCCTCAAAACTGTGACAGCCATCAAGAACAAGGAAGGTCTGAGAAACTACCACTGTTTCAAGGGGATCAGAGTTTTATTCTGGATGGGCTCTAACAGAAAAAGGACTGTGTGTAAAAATTAAGGAAATCCAAATGAAATGTGAAATTTAGCCCATAATAATGTATCAGCATCAATGTCACAGCTGAGACCCACGTGCCACGGTAGTGGATGGAAGATGTTAATAATAAGGAAAACTGCCTGTGGTGTGTACAGGGCCAGTCTGGAACCCTCTGCAACTACTCCAAAAATCGAAAGCTGTTATCAAATAAAGTGCTTACTGAAAAAGTCAAGTGAATAGTAATTCACAGTAAGAGAAATTGCTACATGACATGTCCCTGTTCCCTTTCTTACCCATGCCTGTCCCTTTTTGGATGTCAGATCAGAAAGAACATTTTTAGAAATTCATTATTTACAATCAATTTTGTCTAAAGACCCATTAGTAAAAGTTAGTTTTTTAAGTGGAAATACTTTTTAAACTGTCAATTAGCAAAACTTCATTTTACTTAAAACTGATTCTGTATTGGCATAGTTTACAATTTTTTTTTGGGCGGGGGGATAAAATCCAGGAATACTTTGTGTACATTCTCGGTTAAATTTGGATCCTGCCTCATGCAAAATTCAGTGAGCTTCTTAGATGAAGGGATAATAGGAATCATAAAATCACACTGACAGGTAATTTATGCTTGATGAATTTATCCTCATGAAATTTTGTAACACAAAATAATTAAACCTGGGAAAAGTTTGCCAAAGCAAATGTGTATAGTATCTGAATAATGTAGGTTAAAAAAAAGGTCTCTGAGCCCAGTGAATTCTGGCCAAAGGAATTTGGGGGAAGATGTGAGGAATATGATCTGTCTAATTTGCCCAATGTGCTAATATTTACCCTGCGGATTTTTACGAGAAAACGGAGTGTAATGTGAAGTAACATTTGCCTTTCTCTTCACTAAGTCTACATTTGGACCACAGAGAACCCTATGATTACCTCTGAGTCTGAGCATTTATGTACCCCAGTTCTGGTTTCTGTCCATTCAGATGATGGAGGTCAGATGCTAGGAGTCAGAAACTACTGGATTTAAAGTCAAGGTCAATATCTGAACGACACTGGTGATTTTCCCAACTTTGAAAAACCTTATTTTTCCTTAACATGAAGCTACAGCAACTACTTAATTCACCAGGCACCTGGTAATTTTGAAGCAAGTGATAGTTTCTTTCCTTTCTATTTCCGCTTTCCATAACCTGCTGTCCTGCCTTTACAAAACAACAACACAAACAAATGGAAATCCATTACCAGATAAGGTCCAGTTGACTCACAAAGTATTTACTGGTTCTTAAATAATCTGCTCAGATTTCCCACTCACGAGAAAGTGATTTGCCACAATGTGAAACTTCTTAAAATTATGATGGTTGTGGGAATTTTTGTCTCTCTTAACTTCTTTTAACTGAAATATTACCCCCTTCTCAGATTTACAGGACAAGTTGTCACATGGAACGTAACTAGACGATATCAGAGGGATTGTACTTACTAATATACCGATACAAGGGAGACAGTTCAATAAATATTTGTTAATGTGTCTGCCATACTAAGCTCGATACTTTGCTCTATTTAATTCAACTTCAATTTTTAACTGCAAAGGAGTGACAGTTAGTCCTCAAGAAATGTCTAATATGGCCCAGAGCAAATAGTTTCCCTTTATGGTATCATCTGCTAATCCCCACACTAATTGATTTATTTAAAGGAAAAAAAAAGTACTCCATTTATTTCAATATGGCATTCAAAATACTTTGTAAGTCTCTTCATAATTCCTACCTCTTTGAATTTACTCCCATGAAGATATTCCCTCTCATCTTGTCTTCCCTTAAGATTTTTTATTAGCTCTCCGTGGTCTGTACAAGTTAAGTTCAAGCATTTCAGCATGACCTACAAGGTCTTTTGTCACCTGCCTTCTTCCCAAATGTCACCTCCTGCCACTTACCTATTTGCAATTCATACTCGAACAATGGCGAACTGTATAAACGTTCCCAATGTTCTATGCTGCTCCATGATTCTATTCACTGGCTTGTCTTGTTCTATTTGTCTTTAATGAGCCCTGTCTCCTGTTTAATGAACTTAAACTTGATAACTTTTGTTCAGTTCAACAGTCTTCTTCTTCAGAAAATCTCAAACCTCAAAAGTCAGATTGAGATACTTTTTGTTTCTGTATTCACAGGGCATTTCTCCTTTATGCTAATTTACTCCTAAATTATCGCCTACAAATATTTAGCTGCCTTTCTCAACCAATTATTAATGGAGAACAGAAATTGTGTCTTTCTCACACTTTTGTTTCAGTTCCTTTCATGTTTAGTATATAGTCAATAGTATTTTTTTTTTTTCACTTGGACAATTTGCCACCCATCAATGCTGGGGTTGATCATTTATAACAGCTATTACCTCATTTGATGAATTATCAGAATAATTCTGCAATGATCATTATTACTGTTTTATAGAAAGAGGAAACTGAGCCTCAGTGATGTTAATTACGTTGCATGTGAAAGCATTGTTATAGCAGTTATTCTACCTCCCAACCTTTTCAGTGGTATCACTTAACCTCTCTTCCTGCCTACCTGTCTTTTACATAACAACACATTTTTTTCTCTTCCTAAGAATTTTTTCTTCTTGTTGTGGGAAAGAAAATTATAGCTACTTGCATACAAAGAGAAGAGTTAATCACCACCCCAGGGATTAACCAAGGTTTCATGAAGGAAAACAGAACTTGAAGTTGACTTTGATAGGGGACAGGATTTATGGAGGCAGGGAAGTTGGAGGGAGAAGATTCCAGATGGGCTTATGCCACTGGTGTGGACATAATGAGGTTCATGTCTGTTCAGGGAATTAAGTTTGCTGTCAGGAGAGGAGAAAAGAAGGGAGTTTTTACCACGAAACAATAATGCTTGTTTTCAGAGAAAAGCTATCTGAACAGATTGGAAGATGGTGTGGAAAGAAACTTTTTTTTTTTTAGCTTTTACTTGATTTTAATTTTCAGGATTTTAATTATGGACAATTTAACAATTACAGTAAAACCTTGGAGGGTAAGCAACTTGTTGCAGGAGTCTTCTGCAAAAGGAGCAAACATTTGTAATAAATTTTTGCTTGATAAACGAGTGATGTCTCCCAATACAAGTAGTACGTGACGCTGAATGTCACATGATCACAAGTGAGCCAATGGTTCTAGAAATTCACTTTGATGTACGAGTGCTTTGGATTACAAGCATGTTTACTAAACAGATTATGCTCATAAGGCAAGGTTTTACTCTGATTGAAAGATAATACAGAGACATCTGTTATATACTACACCCAGTTTCCCCCACTAGTCATATCTTACTTTGGCTTGATACATCTGTTACAATGAATGAGCCAATATTGACGCATTATTAACAGAATTTCATATTTTATGTCAATTACTTTTTTTTTCTTTTTTAGTTTTTACTTGTCTTTTTTACTACTCTAGGATCCTGTCCAGAAAACCATTTGACATTTGGTTGGCGTTTCTCTTTAGTTCCCTCTTGCCTATGGCAGTTTCTCAGACGTTCCTTATTTTGAATGATCTTGACGTTTTTGTAGAGTATTGGCAAGGAATTCTGTAGTCTGTGTGCTCTTAGACTTTGATGTATCACAATTTCTACCCTGTTAAACAACTGTCTAGTAAAGATATTACAATGTATCAAAGCTTATTTAGAAGAAAGGTGCTATACATTATGAACATAGTTGATGTTGTGGTTATAAGCCTGGGACCAGGTAAAGCGAGAAACATTGGCAAGGCAACAGAGTGTTCAAAAACTGGCTTCCCAGACATCAACACAGTGATTCTGGTGACGGCATGACCTCCCCACTGACTACACTCTGAGCCAACCCAAGTCGCTAAGAGGACATAAATTGACAGTCCCCAATCCAAGTGTGTCACCTCTGTGCAGATAGACAAACCTTTGCTCCTTGCTCTCGCTGTCACTTTGGCAAGTTAAATAAGAACCTTCTGAATCCTGCTTATGACATATAGAAATCTACTAATAAATATGTCTTTTCAAAAGCAGTGGGAAAAATCTTTGTGAACAAGGAATTCAGAGGCTTTAGAGTAACTTGGCTTCGTGGCTTTGAATAAAACTCTTTAACTCTGAAGACAAAGGAAAGATGCTTTGGGTTTGGGGGTGCAACTACACCTCCCCACTCCTCATTTGTGCTTGCAGTATGAGACAGCTCCACTATTTTGCCAAGGGATTCATGGAGTAGAGCAGTCAACGTGAATGTGTGAGAAGCTTGAGTTCTGGGGTCCTTCAAAAGAATACTGTTTCATGGTTTTCAAATGCTAAGGTGAGTCCAGTTCTCAATTTTTCTACAATTATGCATCCCACTTGACCCCGTTTATGGAAGAAAAACTTCAGAAGTCAGCACGAATAGTAGAAAAACAGTGCACATGGAATCAGTCTTGAGAGAGATCCATTGTCTCCTTAGACAAGGTCATCAACCTGCATGTATTTTGGTTTTCGCCATCAGATCCCTCCTCCGTGCCTGTGAGGGATGTGGATGTAATGGTGACCCTCAAGAGGTAGGATGCACAGAGGCTATCCCAAGGGACAATATTAATGGGGGCAGAAACTGGAAGGAAGTCAGGTGCAGACCCAGGAATCTGGGACCAGGATGCTGGGATGAGGGCACGTTGTGTGCGTGAAGGGATCTGGACCCCAATCTATAGCATACATGCTGAAATCGGGCAGTTTGACTTTGGCTCTTAGCTCTGTCACTTATCAGCTCTGTGCATTTGAACAAATTGTTCAACTTTTCTAAGCATGATTCCTCTCCTGAAATGTGAGTGACAGCCTCAGAGAGGTGTTGAGAATATAAAATGGGATAAACATGTAAAACAGCTAGCACAATGTGTTAGGGGTGTTGATAATGATGTTGTTCACAGCTCCTCTTAAGGACCGGGTGGCACAGAATGTGGGTAGATCAGCTAATGGACCCATCAGGATGGGACTGAGACACTCAGGATAAAAGTGCATCTGATGACATTTTTTATGCTTCCCATACATTCCTTTCTAAAAGCTCAAATAACATGGCCTATGAAAAAGCAGAATAAAACTTAGAAGAAAACATTATAAATAAAATATTTTATTATGTCACTAGTCACATTCATCTGCAAATAATGCTTAAAGCATTTGGATGTAGTTTTTTTTTCTTTTCTTTTCTATTCATTAATTGAGTACCTTGCAATAGCATTTACTCTAAAGTTTGTTAAAACGTGTCATTTCTGGGGCGCCTGGGTGGCGCAGTCGGTTGAGCATCCGGCTTCAGCCAGGTCACGATCTCGCGGTCCGTGAGTTCGAGCGGGCTCTGGGCTGATGGCTCGGAGCCTGGAGCCTGTTTCCGATTCTGTGTCTCCCTCTCTCTCTGCCCCTCCCCTGTTCATGCTCTGTCTCTCTCTGTCCCAAAATAAATAAACGTTGAAAAAAAAAAATTAAAAAAAAAAAAAAAGAATAGAGAAATTTTACCTCAATATAGGTTGAATTGTCAAAAATTTGAATTAGTGAAATCCAGATAAATGAATTTCAACTTCATTTGCTGCTCCATTGGATGTGTTTTTGACGCTCAGAAAGCTTCAGGTTTGGGGAATCTGGGTGGTTCAGTCAGTTGAGCGTCCAACTCTTGATTTCAGCTGTCATGATCCCAGGGTCGTGGGATTGAGTCCTGCATCAGGCTCCGTACTGAGCACTGAACCTGCTTAAGATTCTCTCTCTCTCTCCCTCTGCCCCTCTCCCCCACTCATGTATTCTCTTTTCCTGAATAAATAAATAATAAATTATAAATAAAATACAGAGATTAGAAAGATAGATTACAAAACATAACCCAAAATATAGATTACCTAAAAGAAACTCATTTCAAATATAGCAATAGAGATTGGATGAAAGTAAGTGCAAGAATGGAAAAAATGCCATGAGGCGTGTGAATCAAAAGACAGCAGGCTGACTATATGAATATCAGATAAAGTAAACTTCAGAACACAGGGGTTGCCAGAGACAGAGACAGAAATTTAGAATGGTCAAAGGGTCGATCTGTTGAGAAGATGTAGCCATCTTACCAGTGTATATATTGAACAACAGAGCAGCAAAATCTGTGAAGCCAAAACTGATAGAACAGAAATGGGAAATAAACAAATATGTGATTATACATATGTATCACCATGCTGTGTCAATAATGAACACCATGCCAAGACAGAAAATCAGCAAGGATAGAGAAGAACTGAATAACACCATTAACCAACAGGATCTAATTGATATTTATAGGACATTCTACCCCAATAACAGCATAATAATTTTTTTCAAGTGTCCATAGAAGCTATACAAGGATAGATCATAACCTAGGCCATAAAAACAATCTTAACAAATTCAAAACAATTGAAATCATCCAGGATCTGTTCTCCAACCACAGCAGAATCAACCTAAAAATCACTAATATAAATATAATTGAAAAATAGCTAAATACTTAACAACAAAAAAACATACATCTAAGTACTCTGTGAATCTCAAGGAAATAAAATTATGCATTGTACTAAAAACATTAAAAATAAAACATGACATTTGTGAAACACAGCTAAAGTAGCACTAAAAGGAAAATTTATAGTATTAAATATATACATAATAGAAGACGAGAAGCCTCAAATAAAGATAAGAGCGTGAGTTAGTGAAATTGAAACAGGAAAGCAACAGAGAAGATCAATAAAACCAAGAGATGGGTTTTGTTTTTTGTTTTGTTTTTTGAAAAATCAGTAAGATTGACAAACCTCTAAGAAAATGAACCAAACCAAACCAAACCAAAACAAAAAAACCCAAGAGAAAACAAATTAACAATATGGGGTACGAAATTCTAGGTCTTACAGACTTCCAAAGGATAATATGTGAATAGTATGAACAATTCAACACACTTCCACTTGACAATTTGAATGGAATAAACTAATTCTTGAAAACTGTAAACTATAACTCATTACATATAAAATGCTACTTTTAATAGCTCTCTATGTATTAAGTGAAAATACATTATTTAAAAACCCTAAGGGGCGCCTGGTTGGCTCAGTCGGTTGAGCATCCAACTTCAGCTCAGGTCACAATCTCATGGTTCATGAGTTCGAGCCCCATGTCGGGCTCTGTGCTGACAGCTCAGAGCCTGGAGCCTGCTTTGGATTCTGTGCCTCCCTCTCTCTCTGTCCCTCCCCTGCTCACACTCTACATCTCTCTCCCTTAAAAATAAATAAACATTTAAAAAATAACAAAAATAAAACCCATAAAAATAACCTTCAATTTCAAATGGTTTAACTTGAATTATTTCCCCAAATGTTTAGGGAAGAATTAGTACCAATTCTACAAAGTATCTTCCAGGTACTAGAAGAATATGGAAAAAATTTTAATTTATGTTGTGAAACTAGTATTACATAAAGAGCATACAAATACATTATAGACACACAAAAAAATTGCATCCTTCATGAATATAGACACAAATACCCTTCGCAAACACTAGCAAAGAGAGTTCAGTAATATTATATATGTAATATATATAATTAATCACGTATTATAATAATTATATTATATATTATATAATTATATTATAGTCATATGAAATTATATATAACATATTAATTAATATGATATTGTTATAATTATTAATGAATAAATATAATTAAAGTAATAATATATAAATTAAATAGCTAAATTGAATAATTAATTATTAATTAAATATTAATTAAATAAAATAAGTACATAATGTATGTAATTACATATAATTATATTATAATTATATAATTACATAAAATTATATAAAATTATATAAAATTATATATAATATATTAATATGATATTGTTATAATTAATTATTAATGAATAAATATAATTAATATAACATTTTACAAATTAAATGATTAATTAAATTAAATAATTAAATATTACTTAAATTAAATAATTACATAATGTATGTAATTATATATTTAACAATTAATATATATTAATAATATAAAATTATATTAATATATTAATATATAATTATATTATGTAGTTAATTACTTATATCTATAATTATATAATCAAACCCATCCTCCACATTAACATGCTAAAAAAGAAAAATTTCACAATCCTTTTAGCCCCTGCAGAAAAATCCTTTGGCAAAATGTGGCATACATTCATGTTAAAAACTCTTAGAAAAATTGAAATAAAAAGAACTTCCTAATTGATAAATAGCATCTTAAAAAAAAACCTTCAGCTAACATAATTATTTTTTTATTCACGTATAATTGGCATACAGTGTCTTATTAGTTTCAGGCATACAGCATGTTGGCTCAACAACTATCCATTTCTCAGTGCTTGGGACAATAAGTGTAGTCACTCTCTGTCACCATACAAAGTTATTACAATATTACTGACCGTATTCCCTAGGGTGTACTTTTCATCTCCGTGACGCATTTATTTTATGACTAGAAGCTTCTATATCTTAATCACCTTTATCGATTTTGTTCACCTCCCCTCTGGCAACCACCAGTTTATTCTCTGTATTTAAGAATCTTTGTTTTGTTTTTTTGTTCATTTGTTTGTTTTTTGTTTTTTAGATTTCACATACAAGTGAAATCATATGGTATATGTCTTTCTCTGTCTGACTTATTTGACTTTACATTATACCCTCTAACTCCATCCATGTTGTTGTAAATGGGAAGATCTCATTCTTTTTTAGGGCTGAGTACTATTCCATTGTATACATAAACCACAACTTTTTTAATCTGTTCGTATATTGATGGACACTTGAGTTGCTTCCATATCATGGCTATTGCAAATAATGCTACAATAAATATAGGGTTGCATGTATCTTTTTGAGTTGGTGTTTTTGTTTTCTTTGGGCAAATACCCAGGAGTAGAATTACTGAATCATACATTATTTCTATTTTTGTAATTTTTGAGAAACTTCCAGACTGTTTTCTACAGTAGTTTCACTGGTTTAAACTTCCACCAACAGAGCACAAGGGTTCCCTTTTCTCCACATCTTCACGAGCACTTGTTTTTTGTCTTTTTGATACTAGTCATTCTTACTGTTGTGAGGTGGTATCTCATTGTGGTTTTGCTGTGTATTTCCCTGATGATGAGTGACACTGTGCATCTTTTCATGTGTCTGTTGGCCATCTGGAAGACTCCATTGGAAAGATGTCTATTCAGGTCCTTTTTTTTTTTTTTTAATTGGATTGTTTGTTTGTTTTGGTGTTAAATTGTATACATTCTTTATATATTTTGGATATTAACCCCTTACTGGGTATATCATGTGCAAATATCTTCTCCTATTCAGTAAATTGCCTTTTCATTTTGTTTCTTATTTCCTTCACTGTGAATAGGCTTTTTATTTTGATGTAGTCCCAATAGTTTATTTTTGCTTTTGTTTTCTTTGTCTGAAGAGATATGTTGCTAAGGCCAGTCTCTCAGACAGCTAACATTATTCCTCGTTGTGAAACACTGATTTTTTTTTTTCCCTTTAAGATGAGGAACAAGACAAGACTGTTCCCTCTCACCAGTCTCACTCAACTGGTGCCAGTTCCAGAGGGTCTAACTGCTGTAATGAGGCATGAAATGGAAATAAAATGCATCTAGATCAGAAATGAAAAAAAATAATACTGTCCCTTTTGGTAGATGACAAAAATATCCATGAAGAAAATCACTTCATATCTACGAAACCCAAAAATATTTAGAACTTATAAATCAATTCAGAAACGCCACAAGATATAAGATAAATACAAAAAAATCAACTGTACACCTATATACTAGTGATATACGACATGAACACCAAAATTAAAAATATAAGGCCATTTCCAAGAAGATTCCCTACACAATTCCCTACAAAACATCCTAGTTAAAGAAAATGTTTCTAAAAGTTCATTAATAATTATTATATAATACTTATTTACTTTAATACTCTATTGTTTTATAATATTTATTTTGTAAGTTATATAAAATTGTAATACTTTATTACAATATACTATTGAAGTTTTATTATTTTGTATTCATTACATATTCAAGAGTTTATAAAAAATGCTTGGGGTCAGCAGAGTTTTCTTGAAAGAAAGTTTGAACAGACATCACAGTGTTTGTTTTCTCGAAAGAAAGTTTGAACAGACATCACAGTGTTTATCTTCTAGTATGATTCTATCCCTTCCAAACCACACGACCTCAGGTGAATTATTTAAATACACACATGAGATTTTAAGATTTAAATCCTGTCTCTCATGACCTTGCAAAAGCTACATAACCTCCCTGGGATTCAGTTTCCTTACCTGTGAAAAAGGAGTTAACATTGTTACTTCATCATGGCACAGATGTCCTAATGAAAGTATACATCATATCATATGTAAATCACTTAGAATTGTACCTTATGCAGTAGGTGCTATGTAACCTTTGTCTTTCACTATTACAACTATTGAGTTGAATCACATGACTGGAAAATTGTTTCTTGCATTTAGGAGACTACAAATATTAACATAAGAATCTTGGTCTTGGAGGTGCTAGAAATTGCTCTGAAAGGTTTATCTGCATGTTGTGCAAGTATTTCCAGTTTCACAACAGGAGTGGATCTTAGGTCTGGATACGTTGAAAGTATTATTCTTTCACTCTACAAATAATTTCAAAGGAGCTTTCATTCTCCATGAACTTTGCTAGTCCTTCAAACTAAACAAGTAACAATATAACGTGAAAGGTGATGAGTGACACTCTGGTGTGAGAAATTGTCTGAATGCGGTGGTGGCCCTCAAGCTCAATAACAGGTCAGCTATCCCGATGGGCACCATGCAGCAAGTGTCGCCCAAATTAAAATGCTCCAATCATACAAGCTTTTTAAAAATCACGCAGCAACCAATTCAAACCACAGAGTGAGAAGCAAGAGGAAAGAGACAGCAGAAGTCAAGACGCTCAGAATACTTTGGGAGTGACGTGGGAAGTCCTCACTGCCTGAAGCCTGGGCAGTACAATGTTCTCATGTCCTCATGCTCCATCTGCCACATCAGCCTTTTTGCTGACGGTGTAGATACAGGGATACCCTTTAGGCTCAAACAATGGGGCCCACAGATAGAAAGTGCCCTGGGCCAATAACATGTTTGCGCTATTGGAGACACCCAGGGACAAGAGGCTTGACACACCAGTGGCTTGAAAATCAGCTCAATGAGAAACCATGGGATTTGTGTTTCCCGAGCAGAGAACATATGGAGGCAAAATGGGTGTCGCTGCCATGTTGCTGAATTAAAACTTTGTGAAAATTAAGTACCCATGTCAATTGAGTGAACATGTAGCGATTCTTGTTTACAGATGTATCATGGCTATTTAACTCATCAGTATCTCTGATTCCTCCCATCACTTTCCATGTTTGACACATATGCTCTACCTTCCCATGATGTATCATCCTTAACAACCCTATGAATTCTGCCCATATATATACAAGAGCAGTTTTGCTTGCTAGCAACTTACCTGTCTAAAATATCTTAAAGGTTTTGTGGCTAATAGACTACAAGTTTATCCATGAAAGCAAGAGCACATTATAAGTATGGAGAAAAATAAAGTAGCTTGACTGATAGCCCAGGTCAGCTGGGACAGTATCCTTATTCCCTGGTGCAGTGAGGAGCTCAGCCCTTCCTCTTTCTAGTACCTTTCTGGAACTCCCAAGGGGAAGAGTTTCCCATGGCTCTGCACCAACCCTGGTGTTTCTGTGCCCCTGTCCCTCTCGCTGCTCTTCCCCCAGGGTCCCTGGGCCACAGTCCCATCCCTTTCTAGTCAGTGTTTAGAGCCTGCTTGCTGATCTACTACTGACACTCTCTCTGTTCCTTCTGCCCTGAGACCCTTGGCACAATTTTTCATTCCGTTATTGCTTGTAGGAGTTCTTTGCCAACCCTCTCACCTGGCAGTCTCAGGGTGCAACTCAGTGTCCTGGTTGGCCCAAAGATATTTTTTTCTTCACATGCCCTATCTTTGTGTTAGCAATCTCGTAGCAAAATCATGAATTTCTTTTAAAAAAAGTTTGTTTATTCTGAGAGAGAGAGAGAAAAAGAGAACACGGAGGAGGGGTAGAGAGACAGGGAGAGAGAGAATCCTAAGCAGGCTCCATGCTGTCAGCATTTAAACACAGTTTTTGACTTTCCTAAGCAATAGAAAAGTTGTAAACGTATATATCCATAAAATGTAAAGATGCTATTACGTGTAGACAGCCACAACTTGGATGGGTAATAATTACATTAGAACTTCAAACTGATATGGAAGTGTATCATGGGAGCCTTTTCCCATTATATCTTCTGAATCGAACCAACATTTCATGTAAAGTCTAGTTTATTTACCACTGTATGCATTCAGTAGTGACACTGTCATAAAAGTCATAAATAAATGTTGGGCCTAAAAATGCTGAGGATGCTTCCCATGATCAACGAAGTACCATGCAATGACGTTGTTTCTTTTAAAAAATAAGCTTAGCTACGATCCCATTCTGTCAGTTTCTGTACTAATTGCAATTTGTAATTTTTCCAAGTAATCTGGAACAATTTACTCATATCTTCTAAGCATGTTGGGAAATGTTTCAAGCCTTCAAATTTATAACTAGCGACCTAAGACATTTCATGCTATTTTTTTTTAATTGTGCAAAATCTAAACGGTCCATGCATACTTGGAAATGTTTGAAAGATGTAAATCGTTTTGCATGTATTTTATTTAAGATATATTAAGTTGATAATCTCTTATAATTTTAGCACTTGAGCTTTTCAAAACAAAACTAATTTCCCTTGACAATTAGGGAAACCGATTAAAAGTAATAAGGTAACTCTTAGTTAAGTAATTTTGTGAAATACCAGATACATCTAAGTTGAACAGATTTCTCAATCTGCAGATTTCTCAGACCCTGCATTTGGCATGGTTTTATCAAATCTTGGAATAAAAGTTAGTAAATTAAAAAAAATAGTAAAACTTTAGGCTAGTATATATAAAAGAAAAGCATTTGATTCAAAACTTCATTAAGGACAAACATCATCGAGAAGTAGTTGTTCCAAATCTTTGAAACCATTTCATGAACCTGGAAATACATACTAACAGCACATCGTAATACGATCTTTTAAAAATAAATTTGAAAACCAACATCTTCTACTGAAAGAATTTACACTGCATTGTGCCCACTTTTGTTCATCATCATGGCCCTGATTCATCAAGAGAAGTGAAAAGGTAAGTTTCAAATTGAAGGAAATCATTTATAATACACAACCAAGAAAAAAAAAAATTCATCAAGAATGTGTAAGGGACCCATGTACGCCAGTAAGAAAAGTACAAACAGCAAGAGAAAAATATGCAAAAGATTTACACGGGCCTTACTCAGAAGAGGAAACACATAAAGCCAATAAACACTTAAAGATGTATTTAACTCATTAGTGACCAGAGAAAGTAAATCAAGAACATAAAGAGATACCATTTTACACCTATTTTACTGGCACAAATTAAAGTTTGACAATGCCTAGTATTCAAGATGAGAACAACAAAAAAGTCAACCACGCTGACACTGCACAGCTTACTGTCTTCATTAAAATAAATACAATTTTGGGGCGCCTGGGTGGCTCAGTCGGTTAAGCGTCCGACTTCAGCCAGGTCACGATCTCGCAGTCTGTGAGTTCGAGCCCCGCGTCGGGCTCTGGGCTGATGGCTCAGAGCCTGGAGCCTGTTTCCAATTATGTGTCTCCCTCTCTCTCTGCCCCTCCCCCGTTCATGCTCTGTCTCTCTCTGTCCCAAAAATAAATAAACGTTGAAAAAAAAATTAAAAAATAAATACAATTTCATTTTTTATTGCAGTTGACAATGTTGTGTTAGTTTCAAGTGTATGACAGCGATTTGACAATTATGTATATTACACAATGTCCATCATGATGAGTGTGGCTACCATTTGTCAGCAAAGTTATTACAGTATTATTTACTATAAACCCTCTGCTGTACTTTTTTCATCCCTGGGATTTATTTATTTTATACTTGGAAGTCTGTGCCTCTTAATCCTTTCGTGTATTTCACCCATCCCTATACCCTTCTCGCTTCCAACAACCACCCGTTTTTTCTCTAGATTGATGAGTCTGTTTCTGCTGTTTGTTTTGTTTGTCATTTTATTTTGTTTTTAAATTCCACATGTAGGTGGAAGCAACTAGTACTTGTCTTCTGTCTGACTTATTATACTCAGCATAATGCCCTCTAGGTCCATCCATCTTGTTACAAATGGCAACATTTCATTCTTTTTTATGGCTGAGTAATATTCCAGCGTGTGTGTGTGTGTGTGTGTGTGTGTCTGCATGTGTGTGTGTGCACATGCCTGTGTACATAACCATATCTTCTTTTTCTATCCATCTATGAATAAGCAATCTGTTTGCTTCCATATCTCACCTATTGTAAATAATGCTGCAATACACATGAGTGTTCATATATCTCCTTAAATTAGTGTTTTTGTTTTCTTTGGGTAATATCCAGCAGTGGAATTACTGGATCGTATGGTTTTTCTATTTTTAGTTTTTTGAGAAACTGCCATACCATTTTCCATAGTGACATGAGGGTTCTCTTGTCTCCAAATCCTAACTAATGCTTGTTATTTTTTGTCTTTTTGATACTAGCCATTCTATCTCATTGTGATAGCTCACTGTGGTTAAAAAGAAAAAAAAAAGATGAAAGTGGCAAATAACTTTATTTTCTCCTGAAACTCTCTCTACCAAAACCAAACCAAACAAATAAACAAAAACCTTCTTTAAATAAATATTGGAGTGTTCAACTCTTCAATAGATAACATGAAACCACAATTTACTACCCAAGACATATTTCAAAATACGTGTAGCTTAAACACACATTGTGGTGTTTGAAAAATATCCTAAGAAAAGAGCCATCCAAATGTCTGCCCAGAGTAGAATAGTTTGTGGAATGACTACACAATGAAATAGTATATAGCCTTTAATACAAACACAGTAAAGGGGCACCTGGGTGGCTCAGTCGGTTAAGTGTCCGACTTCTGCTCAGGTCATGATCTCACGGTTTGGGAGATGGAGCCCCACGTTGGGCTCTGTGCTGATGGCTCAGAGCCTGGAGCCTGCTTCAGATTCAGATTTTAGGATGAGGATAAGCGGGGGTCACTCTGAGGTGAGACCTCCACGTGGCTCAACGGTAGTAGTAGCTACATTACTATTCATTTAGTAAATAACAAAACGTATTGGGGCACCTGGCTCACTCAGTCAGTTAAGTGCCAGACTCTTGATTTCGGCTCTGGTCATGATCCCAAGGTCACGATCCCAGGGTTGTGGGACTGAGCCCCCCATTGGGCTCCATGCTGTGTGTGTGGACTGCGTGAGACTCTCTCTCTCTCTCTCTCCCTCTGCCCCTCTCCCTATCTATAAATAAATAAATAAGTAAAATTTACGAAATAATAATAAATAATAACAAAAACATACCATGCACTTGTGTTTTGCACACTTCCCTTACGTGCTTTACATTTTATAATGACAAGTAAAAATGAACACAGAATCATTCATATATTCGTACATAAATAAAAGTGCCTAATGTGGTATAGGGTGCAACGCATTTCTTTGTCTAAAGAGGAAATGTGTAAAGAAGTGAAACAAAAAGCGATGGCCTGTAAAGTTACAAAGAAGGATGGAGGAAGGGAAAAGTGGAGGACTTTAAGCAGGAGTGGCTGGAGGTTATTCTTCGAAAAAGTCAGTGAAGAAGAGGGCAAGTAGGAAAGATAAGCATTGGGTTAAGATAGAGGCCCATTCAAGACACACAACACGCGTGGATGGGAGACTGGTGAGGCTTGATTTGAATGAGAATGGGGGCACCTGTATACCCACTACTTCCTTGGTCATATTTGCATAATGGGTTCTTCCCTACAGGAAAAATACCTTTGGAGATTGAAAACATCTCTCAACTCTTCATGCAAATAATTGCAGCACCTTTACATGTTTACATGACTACTCTGGATTAATCCTGCAAAAAAAAAATAAATAAAAAGATCTTTTCACAAAAAGAAATATGTAATTGTTTTCTTTTATTTTTACTTTTTTTTTTTAATTTTTTTTCAACGTTTTTATTTATTTTTGGGACAGAGAGAGACAGAGCATGAACGGGGGAAGGGCAGAGAGAGAGGGAGACACAGAATCGGAAACAGGCTCCAGGCTCTGAGCCATCAGCCCAGAGCCCGACGCAGGGCTCGAACTCACAGACCGCGAGATCGCGACCTGGCTGAAGTCGGACGCTTAACCGACTGCGCCACCCAGGCGCCCCTATTTTTACTTTTATCTTCATTTATTAAAGCAATAAAAGTGTAAAAACATAAAATAATATTCTTCTCTCTATATTTACAATTCTACTTTAAAAATAAGTTTTCTTTTTTTTTAACGTTTTATTTTTGAGAGTGCGAGCAGGGGAAGGGCAGAGAGAGAGGGGACAGAGGATCTGAAGCAGGCTTTGTGCTGACTGCAAAAAGCCCAAGGTGGGGCTTGAACCCACCAACTGTGAGATCATAACCTGAGCCAAGGCCAGATGCTCAACCGACTGAGCCACTTAGGCGCCCTTAAAATATTTTTTCTTATGTATTATAGGTCATATCATGCTGATAATATTTGTACTACTTTTTATTTTATATATATATGTGTGTGTGTGTGTGTGTATGTATATATTTTTAATATGAAATTTATTGTCAAATTGGTTTCCATACAGCACCCAGTGCTCATCTCAACAGGTGCCCTCCTCAATCCCCATCACCCACTTTCCCCTCCCTCCCACCCCCCCATCAACCCTCACTTTATTCTCAGTATTTAAGAGTCTCTTATTGTTTGCCTTCCTCCCTCTCTGTTTGTAACTATTTTTCCCCCTTCCTTTGCCCCATGGTCTTCTGTTAAATAAAGCCTTTTTCTAGTTGCTAAAGGTAACATTCAGTCATCACTCTAAAAAATTTTCTAAGATTTTATCCTAGGACTGAATCATAATTTTCCTCACTTTTCCAAATTTTTCCTATATTTTTCCTCCTATAAGTAGCAGTACAAAGAGTATCACCCGACAGTACGATATTTTCTACTTTTATGATTATTTCTTTACTGTTTAGAGCAGAACTATATGTGAACTACATGTAAATATTTTTTGACTCTTGAAAGTATTGCTAACTTGTTTTCTGAGCATTTTTAAAGTACTTGCCAAAGTATACGAGAGAGTAAATAATTTCTCCTCACCCTACCAGTCCTGAATGTTTTACTGGCTTAAATAGTTTGAAAGATGGGAAAACATAACTCATGAATGTTTTAATTTCCATTAATGTGGTTTACTATAGAGGTTAAATATAATTTCATAAGCTATGGAGAATTTGTATTTCCTCATTTAAAATTGATTCTTTGAGGTTTTTTGCTCATTTTTCTATTTGGATTCTTAATGGTGTTTTCTCATGGATCCATATAACTTTTTATATGGAAAACATTTACAATAAAGTGTTTATTATATTTATTTGGGAATACTACCCATTTTCTCCTTGCTGTATTGATTTATTCATTCATCATCTAACGAGTTTTTGAATCATTGTTTTCTTTCTTGATTTAACCACTTCCTTTAGAGAGTTTCTTTCTTCTTTCTTCTTTCTTTCTTCTTTCTTTCTTTCTTTCTTTCTTCTTTCTTTCTTTCTTTCTTTCAGGTAAGCTCTACACCCAACGTGGGGCTTGAACTCAAGACCTTGAGATCAAGAGTCACATGTTCCACCTACTGAGCCAGCCAGGTTCCCCAAGACATTATTCTAAGGTTTGATATCTATCCATCCATATTTCCATCTGCATTTTGTTCTTAAGCTCTTAGTATAATGTCATCAGGTAAACTATTTATTACATAATTTATTCTTAAACAAATTCTATATGGTTCAACTGCTCACATTTTTCACACACACACACACACACATTTTGTAAGAATATGATATTTGGTTATTTGGCTTATATTTTTAAGCACTGAAGTAGTTATCATGAGAAAAATGTGAAAATTCTTGAATTTTCTCACACTTGTTTTATAATGTCTTCTTGCTTTTATTTTGATTTGTAATATAGAATATTTTAATTTTTTTTTTAGTCTTGTAGGCTACTTAATCGAAAGTAAAATGAAATACAGTTCTGATATAACTGGGATTTATCTGTTCTCCCCCTTGCTTCTCCTATGAGGGGCAAATGCTTCATCTTCTTCATATCCAAAAATACTTTGTATCTCCTAAGGAAAGAGGAAATCTACTCACTTTTTCTGCTTGACCTTAATTCATAAAGCTTCTTTTATAAATAAACTATTATGATATATTGTGAGAAAGGGTCTCTTCCTTGCATACTGATAGAAAATTCCAATCTGTCAACTATTAAGATAAAGAGCTCCTTAAACACCCTGTACCCTACTATTTATCAGGTACTGCTTTGTAAATAACGTTCCAGTTATCCTCACCAGTGCTCTGAGGTCCGTTTTCTTCTCTCCAATCTATGGATGAAACAGGTGTGGTTCATGGAACCACTACCACTTACTTAGTAGCCCAAACTGATAGTTGGAAGAATGAAGCCTAATTCAGCTCTCCTAAAAGCAAAGTTGACCACACCAAGAGCCATCCTAAATCTGTAGGCATTGGTTCACCTATTTTAAATTATACCTAAA
Source organism: Herpailurus yagouaroundi (assembly GCF_014898765.1). Classification (NCBI taxonomy): domain Eukaryota; kingdom Metazoa; phylum Chordata; class Mammalia; order Carnivora; family Felidae; genus Herpailurus; species Herpailurus yagouaroundi. The sequence continues at coordinate 7,507,193 of NW_024412395.1, read as the reverse complement.
TGAGAATTCATTATACCCAGGAATAATACATGGCTGATCTTCGAGAATGCTTGGCTGTCATACCATCCCAGGTCATCAGTTTAGAGCAGAATATAATCTGGTGAACTCACCATGAACTGGTGGTGTCTTTAGTTCCCATTGCTGTGTCCTAGATACAGCTCTAAAGCCTCAGGGTACCCGTGTTGGGAAAAAAAAAATACTTCCCCCTTTTGGAGCTTGGGTTCCCACAGAAAATGAAACTAGTAAAAGGACCGTGAAAACACGCCCTCAGGCTGGGGATTGAGAGGGTTTTCTCCTGGAGATTCAAACTGCAAAGAGGGAACAAAGACTTCCTCCACAAAAGACCAGTCTCGGTAGGGACTCTACGTGTTCTGGAGTTTGTATGCATTTCTCAGCGTACTCAAAGAAACACCAGCATACATTTCATTTAGGTTTCCTGCCTTCCTTCCTTCGAACTAAGCTTAATATCATTGCAGCCTCCCCACCCCCCACCCGCCCACCGCCGGCCACACCAGCAAAGCCTCTCATCCTTCCTCACTCTTAAATCAGGTGTATTGCTGCTTTCAATAACAGTGGCCACCATATCCTGGCTTCTCTTGTGCTAAGTGCTTTTCTGTTATTTATTCAGTTCAATTCTCTCAATCACCCTATTAAATAGGCAGCACAATTTCCATTCAGCAGGTGGGGAAACAAAAGACAGGGGAACACACAGAGAGAAGGAGCAGATTTGGAGCTCTCATTGGGATTTATCAGACCAAAAGCCCACTCTTTTCTACTAGACTATGTGATGAATCTACCATTGTTAGACCAAATGCCTTTAACTTGGTTAAAGTGCTGTACGTGATTCTTTAAGAAGGTATGTTTTAAAATATCTTTTTATGAAATCATACTCTACATATAAAAAATAACTTCAATTCTTGATGAGTTTTGGGAAAATGAATACCACTACCACTACAACCAACATCCAGATCCAGAAAAGGACATTAGTAATAGTCTGGAAGCCCCTATCAGCTTCCCTCTAGTCTCCCATTCCATGGGTAACCACTACCCTGAGAAGGAGGAGGGTTATAGGGAAATCAGTTTCAGAGGCTGAAGCAACTTAGTGTTGAGAGGGGCTTTGAACAGAAAGACTTTCCCTAGATTGCACAATGTGGGCAGAATCCGGCAGCAGTTGTTCCAGAGGACAGTCCTTGGCTAAGTAGGTGGCCTGGGATCCATTGCACACCCCACAGAACATAGAGACACAGGAATAATATTTGGAGATTTTATAAGCTGCACAGAGTCCAAGTCAAATAGAGCTTGGCTGTGGGGCCACGAGTCGAAGCACATGCTGTGGTATGTTCCCTGACCTCCACTAGTACGGTCATAAATCCTAAGCTGTCACCCAAGGCTAGCCTCCCACAGACACATAGACAATTTTATATCACCGAGTAGCATATTTAGTTTCTACCCTGGGAAGTCCTTCACTGATGCAGAATCAGAAGCAATGTTGGATAGATAAATGTTTCCGAATAAGAGGCTGGAAACGATAGAGGGAAATTTTTAGGAATTCATAACAGATTCTCACAAGGGGATATCCTGAAGTGAAAGTATCAGTTGGATGAGTGTCTCTTTTTCCTTTTTATTTCCTTTTTTCTTATTTGTCAAGCTGCACTCCATTTATAACTGCTTGTGCTTTGATTCAATTAGATTTGACAAGATTGATGTCTTTGGGGTGCAGTGAGCTGGTTGTGACGATACACGGCTATTGAAGTGGAAAGCATAAAGATCACCAATAAACAAAATATAGGATGTAGAGAAAAATGGCATTCGATGTCAGTGCTCCCAGTTCAGTTGGAAAACAACAATGATCTTATTTACATGGCTTTGTATCTGGGCTCATAGTCATAGCATGAGAAAAAGATATGTGTGTGTGTGTGTGTGTGTGTGTGTGTGTGTGAGAGAGAGAGAGAGAGAGAGAGAGAGAGAAGGAAAGAGAGAGAATACACACAAAGATGGACAGATAGTGTGGGGCTCAGTTTAAGAAATATAGTGTGTGTTCTATACTCTCGGCCTTATGCCATACCCTGGGATAAGAAGACCCTTTCAAGTTATTGGAAAAACCAGGTGATTATGCATTTTTACTCTACAGTATATTAACTATCACGTGAGGTGATGGTACAGGGTGCAAGGAGGAAGGTTACCTGAAATAGTAAGTTGACCCAGAGTTTTCCTGGAGGAGAAAGCACCTGGATGAAGACAGTCAGGTGAAGAAGAGGTAAAAAATCATTCTACACAGAGGGAATAGCCTTAGCAAGGGCTCAAAGCTAAAAGAAAAAAAAAAATGCTTTCAAGAAGTTCTCTCTAAAGTAGTGAGTGTCCCAGAGGCTTGGGAGGTCAACCACACAAAGGTCTTGAGGGTGCCTCACGCCAGTCTCAGGGGCATAGGTTTTATCCCAGGGCTGATGTGGAATCTCTGAAGGCCACAGCACTAAGATTCGAGGCCTTGTACTTTGATGGAATATCTCTGGAAGATGTGTAGACATAGGGATTGAAGGCGATCAAGACTTGAGGCAGGGAGCAAAGAGTGACTGCGTCTGATACTCTGGTGAGTCCATGGTTCAGTGCTCTGTGGTAAACGGGACTGTTCAAAAAAATTGTAAGTATTAATTAGAGTCTCATTTGGTTAACTTGCCATGGGTAGGGAAAGGGTTGCATTGGGCAGGGATGGACCAGGGACCTTCCGGGAGGTGGGGTGTAGCTACAAGTGGGAGGGTGAAGAAGCAGCAATGGCAGCGGAGTTTGGGGAAGAAGAGGAGAAGACCAGTGTGTTCCAGACCTGCCTGGGCCAGGTGTCAGGCATGGGGTCTCACCAACTTGCTGATAAGGTCCCAATAAAAAGCCAAGGACAGAAATCCCCAGCAGCAACCCAGTCGGGACCCCTCTCATTCACGAGAGCTTTACACTTTCTCTCAATAAATTCTATTGCTTGGCTCACTCTCTCTTGTCTAAGAGATTCATTCTTCGACTCTGTGAGGCAAGGACCAGAGTCTCTCCCACCCTCCTGACCAGTCTCACCAAGTGTTTTCCAAACATATTTGAACAAAGAAGTCTCTCGTTCTCCTTCTCCCCAGACCCAAACCGATAAAATTCTGAAGATAACATAGGGAAAACATTCCTTGACGTTAATTTTGCTGATGGTTTTTTTGGATCTGACACCCAATGTACAGGCAACAAGAGCAAAAATAGGCAAGTGGGACAACATCAAACTAAAACCTTCTGCATGGCAGAGGAAACCATCACCAGAAAGAAAAGGGAAGCCACAGAATGGGGGGGGGGGGGGATGTTTGCAAACCAAAATATTTGCCAAAAGGTATAAGGAACTCATACAGCTCAATGGCAAAACATCAAATATTCTGATTAAAAATGGGCCAAGGATCCGAACAGGCATATTTCCAAAGAAGATACACTCTTAGCCAACAGGTGTAAGAAAAAGCGTTCGGCATTATTAAACATCAGGGGAACACCAGTCAAAACCACTGTGAGGTGTCACATAACACCTGTTAGGATGGCTATTGTAAAAAAGATAAGTGATAAGAAGTGTTGGTAAGGGTGTGGAGAAAATGGAACCCTCCTATGCTGTTGGCGAGATTTTGAACTGGAGCAGCTATTAAGGGAAACAGTGTAGAGTTCCCTCAAAAAATTAAAAATAGAACCGCCATATGCTCCAGCAATCCCACTTCTGGGTATATATCCAAAGGAAATAAAATCACTATCTTGAAGACATATCTGCACCCCCATGTTTATTGCAGCATTATTTATCATAGTCAAGACACGGAAACAGCATAAGTGCCCACTGACAGATTAATGGATTAGAAAATGTGGTGTATATATACAAGTGGAATATTATTCAGCCATAAAAAGAAAGGAATCCTGTCATTTGCGGCCACGTGGATGGATCCTGAGAGCATTATTCTGACTAATGTACGTCAGGCAGAGAAAGACAAATACTGGATGATGGCACTTATATGCGGAATCTACAAAAAAGGCCAAGCTCAGAAAAGCAGAGAGTGGAATGATAGATGTCAGGGGTTGGGGGTGGGTGGGAGAAATGGGGAGATGTGGGTCAAAGGGTACAAAACTTTCAGTTATGAGATGAATAAGCTCTGGGGATCTCATGTACAGCATCATGGCTGTAGCTAATAATATTGTATACATTGTGCACTCGAAACCTGCTAAGACCTTGTGTTCTCACCACACACACAGAACAAGATAACCGTGTGCGATGATGGTTGTGTTAATTAGTTTGATTGTGGTGATCATTTCGCAGTGTACGGGTATATGAAATCATCTCTTTGTGCAGCTTAAATATTTACTTTTAATTTGCCGATCATAGCTCGATAAAGCTGGAAGAGCTAGAAGAGACTTTAAGGATGCTAATATATTAGAGGAGGGGTTGTCAAGCCCATATATTACCATGGCGTCTGAATTCTGTGCAGAGGGAAATTCATGTCACTATCAGACGCATAGTTCAAAAGCGTGTGCCCTCTGAAAAGAACATTGAGTCAAGAGTCAGATTCCTCAGTGACAGCTCAGTCACCACGAGCTCTGTGGCTTTGTGTGAATCTCTTAAATTCCCTGCACCGTAATTGTTTATATGAAAAATGATATAAAATGGTATCTATACTATGGGGTTGTATTGATAACTAAATAATATATTTTGCGTCAACCCTTAGAGGAAGACCTAAAGGTCATCCATTATTGTGAAAACAGGAAGCCAATGGATTAAAACCCAAAGGATTTGATCCTTTTGTTGAAAGTCGTACCTGATGTAAGTGGACACCGGCAATAATTGTGCATCTTGCACTAAATATTTAGAAGGGATACCTGAAAATCGCGAATGGCAGTGACAGTACATTTTAATTAATGGCAAGAGCCCTCCTAATAGAGTGCCTATTATTGCTGCGTTGATAGGCAGATAATCCATTTGTTTATGTGGTATAATTTGAAGGACCAAAAAAACAGACAGATTATTCAGTGATTACTACCAACCCCAAACATTTCTTTCACAGGAAAAAACTTTCCTGAGACAGATAGAGATCAGAATAGTAGCTAAAACGTATAGAGTGTTTACTCTGTACCTGACTGGCATCTTTGGTACGTTGTTCAACCTTCCGACAACCTTACGAACTACACTATCATATAAATATTTATTACATCTTGTAGATGTTTCTTATCACTTATTAAATAAATCTAAGTGAGGTTCAATAAATGGTCCAAGGCCAACCAGGTCATAAAGAGCTAGGTCACAATTGGAATTGGGTTTGATGTGAATCCAAATATAATTCGGTCCCAGGGAATTTGCAAAGAAAACAAAAAGGCACGTGATTGCAATAAATGATTTACAACAAAACAAATAAAACAAATTGAATTCCAGACTTGATTCCAGAGGAATATAGAATGCAGGAATCTGATTTTATAATAAGCATGTTCTGTCGCCATGTGACACGCTTGGGACACACTTACAGATTATATTTTTACTTTCTTCTCTTAGCCTACACTGAGTGACTAGTGTGGAAGCAGCTACAAGAAGTTGAATGTTGTATTTATTTTAGTGACTTTGAGACTGCTGAAGAACTTTGCTGAAGTTATCAGAGTCAGATTTCAGGCAATCAAGCTTTCAAGTGCTTTTCTTACTAGATATTATGACAAGTATTTTACCCTTTGCCTTGGCTTGTTGGAAAGGTTAAGGCTGAGTTATTGACTCAGCATTGGCATGCAATGGTATGAATCTTCCCTGTTCCCATTCTAACACGTTAATTTTGTATTGAAATATTTCTTCATTTAATCATAACCCGATTTTATCATCCTTGTGTGTTTGTATATTTATATCACATATATAAATATATATGTAAACATGTATTGTAAATATGTTTATAAACACTGTAATAAATTTAGTGCACATATATTTTAAAGCTACTTCATTTACCCTCTGATCACAAAATAAAAATATAAATGCATGCAAACAAACATCATAAAACTCGTAAAGATCTCAGCGAAGCACAGTTGTGACAGTATCAGATTCATTCATTTAAGAGAAGCTCTATTTTCACCGAGGAGATTGAGAAGCAACAGAAGGAAGGAAAGAATAAGAAAGTGGATGGGGAACCTAGGGAGACAGAATGTAAACATCTCTCTGCCAGTTTCTTAGAATCAACCTAGCTGATAAGATAGATGTTGTCTGTTTAAATGGCGTAATTTGTCAGAAGCTTTCATTTTAATACATAACTAGAAGCAAATACTCTCCAGAGTGTATTGTGTTCTGAAACGCATGATTTATCCCCAGCATATCAGCTATAGGCAACTCATTTCTATGTCACTCTGATAATTTTTCACCAAGAGACAAAAAGAACGAGCAATGTAATCAACATTTGCTTCCCATGAACTCTACTCCGTTGTCAAGATATTCCTACTGCTTGAAGAGATTTTGACCAAAGTATAACATTTGTCTGGCTGTCTCCTTCCCTGTGCTTACAGTATAGTTCATTCTTATATTAAATTCTTTTTTTCTTATAAGCAACTTTTTGTGTAGTATGCTTGGGGACATGGGGAGTTTTCTCTCCAGTTCGGATTAATAAAATCTGATTGAATACACATTTTTTTTTTTCCCGCAGATAAGTTCGGAAGTATTTGGGCAGATTTTTAAAACTTTCCCCAATAGCAGAAAAATAAAAGAGAATCCGTTTAATAGTAGCAAACTCATGAGAATCAAACCCATAGTTTGAAGGGCCTTTTTCATGAATATGATACTGGTTAAATGGCGCATTATCCATCTGTAAACTCTGCAGATGTTTTGTACCAGCAAGGAGAAGGCAGAGGTAATTTTACGTTCTCTGTTCTTTTAGCATTTTGGGGTCTCTGGTGAAGGTCTGCTCTTTGGGCTGGTTTAAGGATTTCAGCAACTTGTCTTTGGGTTAGTTAAGAACATTCATCATTGGAAGAGGTCAAGAAGACATTCACTTTTGATGGACAAAAAAAAGATAAAGAAATTATTTGAAGGGGTGCCTGGGTGGCTCAGTCAGTTGAGCGTCTGACTTCGGCTCAGGTCATGATCTTGCAGTTCCTGAGTTCCAGCCCTGTGTCGGGCTCTGTGCTGACAGCTCAGAGCCTGGAGCCCGTTTCAGATTCTGTGTCTCCCTCTCCCTCTGCCCCTTCCCTGCTCATGCTCTGTCTCTCTCTGTCTCTCAAATATGAATAAACATTAAACAAAAGGAATTATTTGTAAAGGGCCAATGCAAATTCCATTAATTAGACATTTAAAAAAAAGAATAACATTTGTAAAAGCAGCAGATTTTTTTTTTTCTTTTTTCTTGGGATCAGTTGTGTACTAAACCCACTGTAAGGAGAGTGCCAAGATCCAATGTATTTACCGGTGACATACCTGGCTTAATGATACACAGAGAAGAGAAATTAACATGTATTGAGATCTTACTGGCCATGCACTGTACCAATGATTTCAAATATCTTGCTTTATTTACCAGGCTCTTGTCTTACAAGTGCAATTAACCCCAGTTTTTCAGAAGATCACACAAATTATCAGAGATGTTCAAGTAACTCCATGTCACAAAGCTATTGGCTTCTAGATCTGGAATTTGACTCTCCCCCCATCTGTTCCCAAGCCTTATCCCCACAGTGTGTCAGGCTGACTTCAACTGAATGAAGACAGCATCTTTGCAGTTCTTAAAAAAAATGTTTAGAGGTTTGGAGATAATTATAATGTTATGCTATTCAGTTAAAACTATCCTCCACTGGTCCAAAATTCTTACCAGCATTTGTAGATAATTTCTATCTACAAAATTTATTAAGACACACGATTGCTTTGACTCTTGTTATTAATTTGTTTAGTGTCATTTCCATAGTGAAAATCTTACAATATTTCCACTAACTTCTCTTATAAAATGGTTCAGAAAGAATACAGCATAAAATGTATTACATTCTCCCCTTTCGGATTTGATGTCCAGTTCTATCAAATGCTGAATGTGGATCACTGTTCCTTCTGGTGCCTACACAGTCATTGCCTTGTCTGCTAACAATTTCGGAAGTATAAGCAAAAAGCAGGCAGCCCCTTGGCACACAGGCCAAGGTACAAACACTGCTTAGCTCCTCTCTTGATAAACCCCCAAGAGCTGTAACCAGCGTCATCAAAAAGAAAAGTTAATTTTAAAGATAAGTGGTAACTCTGTGTTTTTTTCAGCTCACTTGGAGAGGCCTCACCACAAAATGTAACAAATATCGTCTCTGGAACCAACAAACTGAACTAAAATACCTGATCTATCAACGTTTTGGGGGAGTTGAGCGAATTACCTCATCCTGCTGAGCCCAGTTTCTCCACTGTAAAATGAAAATAATAATTTAAGGGAGTGATTCTGAAGGTTATACATGAGAATTTATGCAAAGCTCTTGATACATTTTAGAATCCAGCTATAATTATTTACCATCTTTTTTCTAAATACTTTCTACTATCTTCCCCTTCTACTTGCCCCCACACTCCAGGCCAGTTAAGGATCAGGCTATCTGCTGACCTACTGAAAGTAATTTAAACATTTTTTTTTATTTTTTTAAAAATTTTTTTTCAACGTTTATTTATTTTTTGGGGGACGGAGAGAAACAGAGCATGAACGGAGGAGGGGCAGAGAGAGAGGGAGACACAGAATCGGAAACAGGCTCCAGGCTCTGAGCCATCAGCCCAGAGCCTGACGTGGGGCTCGAACTCACGGACCTCGAGATCGTGACCTGGCTGAAGTCGGACGCTTAACCAACTGCGCCACCCAGGCGCCCCTAAACATTTTTTTTTAATTGAAACACTACAGACCAAAAGATTTTTTTCACATATTCAACCTTATAGCCACCTTCTATCAGTTTGATTGCATAGATGCAACCTTGGTTTCCCTTCCTAACATATTGGGGATTTTCCAGATCTGCCAATGTAGAAACACATAGAACTCTAAGAGATAAGAAGAGGGAGCCTCCCTAAATCAATGATCAGAACTGAAAACAGTATGCCTATGACCTTTCTCAAATGGCAGAATATGAGCTGATAGTAAATGGAAATCCGGTTTGGGTTTTCAAAGTTCACGTATTTGTGTCTATCGGAAAGTGTTTTCTGACACAAATTGAATCCATTCACTCTTTGGGGGAAGGTCCTCAGGAAAACCCAGCGAGGAGCTGTGATGGGTAAGGGTTTTGAAGGTCCTGCCACCGATGCTGCTGAAAAATCACTACTGGTGATCGCACAAGATTCAGGGAAAATGAATTTTGAAACCGGTCCTAATCACCTGCAAAAGAGCCAAGGTCAGAGCTGTGAGCCTGTGTGAAACCCCCTGATGGCAATCCCAGTACATTGATCACGAACCTTAACTGCTTGATAACTCCCTGCTTATGAAGCATGTCTGATTTCTTCGTTTAATGTATCTCCAGTGTTCCGTATTTTTTGTTTGGTCTGTATTGTTAGTTTTTGAGCAATAGGATTGGTCATTTTTGAAGACGTAAGAAAATGCTGACCCCATTTCAAGGCTGGAGTGAGGGCAAAATTAAATAATGCACAAGGTGCCAGCCATCTTTTGGTTGGATTTGCTTTTGTCCCCGACGTGAGCTACCCTCAGCAAGGCGGTGGTTTCTCCGAGTCCCTGTGCTGATGTGAGAGATGACGGTAACTCCAACCATCACGGAGTCTGGTTCTAAGATACACCGAATGCCTTGGCACTTCAGATTGTATGGGTTATTGTATTCCTCCTAAATACATTTTAATTCTAAGCTTTTTATGAAAATATCTATTTTCAAAAAGACACTTGTGAACCAACCAAATGAGGCTGAGACTTTTCCCCCACATTAAACAGATATGAAAGACATATATTTGAAATGATTCCCTTTATATAGTAAAATGTAAAAAAAAATTGTTTTAAGATAGGAAGGTAGTTTTATAGCACAATTACATTATTTTACTGCAGTAGAAACACTGCGTATTACAAGGTAGCCATCACGGGAAACTCAAATATGTAAATATTATTAAAATCATAACAAGTTGTACTTCACACTCAGAATTTACATTGAAATTAGAATGGAGTAACATGGTCGGCTCCTTTGTAACAATGTGGAACGTGGAACACAGTAGTTGTAAATTTCTTTATAAAAAAATTTTTTTTTAACGTTTGTTTATTTTTAAGAGAGAGAGCGTGAGCAGGGGAGGGACAGAGAGAGAGGGACACAGAATCCAAAGCAGGCTCCAGGCTCTGAGCTGTCGGCACAGAGCCGGACGCTGGCCCGAACTCACAGACCGTGAGATCATGACCTGAGCCGAAGTCGGACGCTCAACCGACTGAGCCACCCAGGTGCCCCGTAAATTTCCTTATAAACAAACATCTGTAAAATAATTCTGCAAGTAATATTAGAATGAGGAGTAAATGTGTAGAAGCATACGGAATGAAGGTGTTTCTCTATGTTTTATGATGATGCTCTTTATTGTTGTCATTGTGATGCTTTTTCTTCTCATCAGGCCTGAGTTATCAACATAGCCTTCAATGGCAAAGGAATAAATAATGTTTAAACTCCAGTTGTAATTGTGCCAACCTCTTCTCTTGCTGATAAGCCAGATGGCGACTTGAAATTCAAAGCAAGAGAGCACGATCAAAGAACATGTGCTTTGGAAAATAACTGACCTTGGTCCCCATCTCGGTTTCACCGCTCACTAACTGTGAGACCCAGGACCAACTCCCTGAGCCCTCTGACCTCAGGCTCCCCATCTCTAAAATGATAGCAGTGACCTCACAGGATTATTGTAGGATGGTAATGGGAGAGGGGGGCCTGGGGGGCTCAGATGGTTAAGCCTCCAATTCCTGGTTTCGGCTCAGGTCACAATCTCACAGTTGGTGAGTTCAAATCCCATGTTTTACTCTGAGCTGCTAGCGTAGAGCCTGCTTGGGGTTCTGTCTCTCCCTCTCTCTCTCTGCCCCTCCCCTGTTCACATGCTCGCTTGCTCTCTCTCTCTCTCAATCTGTCTCTCAAAATAAATAAATGGACTTAAATCATAAAAGACTTTAAAGGGAGAAAACTTGTGTGAAACAAACCAGTGCTGGGCCACTGGTGCTCGGACTACCCTTGCCCATAGGACGTGAAGAGGTGACCATGCAGCATTGGTGGCATAAGCATAAACATCATAGTGCTTTCAACATGTGCGCTGCAAACCTGGCCATCTTGTTCAACCGCCAGAATCAAACGGGGGGAGGGGGGAGAGGGGAGGTTTCTTCTGTAATTCATAAAGTTTCTTAACCTTAAAGGCCCATCTTCTGTGGGCAATGGCATGGCCTCTGAGGACCAGCCTCCTTAGTGATACAGAACTTTTTATCTCTCCCCCAAGGCAAGGAATGGTTCTCTCTTTCCTGCTCTTGTTTCATGATGGATATGGTCCTTTCTTTCTCTTTCTTTCTTTCTTTCTTTCTTTCTTTCTTTCTTTCTTTCTTTCTCCTTTCTTCTTTCTTTCTCCTGCCTTTCTTTCTTCTTACTTCTTTCTTCTTTCTTTCTTTCTTTCTTTCTTTCTTTCTTTCTTTCTTTCTTTCCTTCTTTCTCCTTTCTTCTTTCTTTCTCCTTTCTTCTTTCTTTCTCCTGCCTTTCTTTCTTCTTACTTCTTTTCTTTCTTTCTTTCTTTCTTTCTTTCTTTCTTTCTTTCTTTCTTCTCCTTCTTCTTTCTTTCTTCATTTCACCTTTCTTTCTGGCCTATAATATTAGTATATTGATTATAAACTCCTTCAGAGTCATACACTAAATCCTTGAAAGAAAGACCTTGTCTTCATCTGCACTGGATCTCCAAAACAGCAGGTACTCACCTGTACCCATAGTCCAATCGACATACCCTCATAACAGGCAGCAGAGTGATAAAGTGTAAGAGTTCATCCTTGAAGATACATAATAAATGCTGTAAAAAATGAAACCAGGATATCACCGTCACAAGAGAAGACCTAAGGGTCACCGTCATGAAACCAGAGAGGCAGCCCTTTGCTCTAGGAATCTTCTGGGAAGTATACACTGTGTGGGTGATTTTCCCTATATCTTCCTCCACTCTGTGCTGGTGCATATGGTGTCAAATTGTCAGGAATGAATCCAGCTATCAAGAGTAGATATGGTTTTTTTACAAATCTCATCCAAACGTAAAAAAAAAAAAAAAAAAAAAAAAAAAAAAAAAACCAGCAGGATGCCCGGCGCACCTGGGTGGCTCAGTCAGTTAAGCGTCTGACTTTGGCTCAGGTCATGATCTCATGGTTCACGAGTTCAAGCTCTGCATTGGGCTCTGTGCTGACAGCTCAGAGCCTAGAGCCTGCTTTGGATTCTGTGTCTCCCTCTCTCTCTCTGCCCCTTCCCTGCTCGTGCTCTGTCTCTCTCTCAAAAATAAATAAACATTAAAAAAATTAAAAAAAATCAGGATGCATCATCTTGAAGACCCAGTATTTGAAGTCTTCACCATCAGTAAGTTTTTCTCCTCTTTTCTTTCACTATGAGGAATTATCATGTGCCAACCAAGAATAGGAGTTTCCGTGATTAATGTTCTCTCCAAGTATGCCTTCCACAGACTTCTAAATCACAAAGGACAGAGAAGGCAGAGCTCCTACCCAGTGTTTTGTTGTTCAATGTTGGTTGCATCGTTTCAATAACCAGGACTCCTCCTTCCTCCATTAAAAAAAATAAAATAAAACAACAACTATTTTTGTACTTGATCTTTCTGAACTGGGGCGATTATGCATTTTTTTGCATAATTACTTGTAAACAGTGGTTTACTGCTTGTAGCTGTTTTCTTTACTCCCGTTAAAGGAATTTTGTTGATTTGGGGAGCCTGATTGGTAACTTCAAGAGTAGAGTGTAAGAGTGGCTGGGCGGCTCAGTTGGTTAAGCCACAGACTCTGGGTTTCATCTCACGGTTGGTGTGTTTGAGCCTCATGTTGGGCTGATAGTGCAGACTCTGCCTGGAATTCTCTTTCCATCTCACTCTTCCCCTCCCCTGCTCCTGTGCTCTGTCTTTTTCTCTCTCTCTCAGAAAATAAATAAATAAACTTAAAAAAAGATGAGTAGGATCTGAAAGACCACCAACTGTAGACTTGTGTACCATGAAGGCTGTATCCTGTTCTTACGTGCATTTGGACACTCTCCTTCATATTAGGATCTCATAATACAGACACACAGGTATGTATATATGCAGATAGCTGCTAATATATGTGCATTTGCAATATATTTGACATAATAAAAATTATCACATGTAAAGCATACATTGCAGCAGTTTCTAGCTCTAGCTAATTCTTGTCATTTCAGGAATTATGTATCACACCCATCACTCACCTTCACTCCTGGAATGTCTTTCCAACACCTGCTGATATTTCCATGTCAAAGATTGTGTTTCCCTGAATAGTAAAAGTAAAAGGACAGATATCAAATGGAGGGCAAATCCATTAGCAGTGAACTAAATAAAAACTTACATTTTTGGGCTTCTATTGGCATTCTACTCAATGTTAAGGGGTTCATAAGAAAGCTAGGCAGAGTAGCTCCAGTATCTAGGGCAGAGTTAGAGACTCAAAAGAACAGTTGTCACTCAATCTATAAAGTCCTGAGAGATGCAAATCATAACCAGGGGATAAGAATCACTCCATCTTGATTGCCTTGTGCTTAGTGATGGAATTTATTTATTTATGTATTTATTTTACATTTATTTATTTTTGAGAGACAGAGAGAGACAGAGCACGAGCAGGGGAGGGGCAGAGAGAGAGGGAGACACAGAATCCAAAGCAGGCTCCAGGCTCTGAGCATCTGTCTGCACAGAACCCGACACGGGGCTCGAACCCACGAACCATGAGGTCATGACCTGAGCCAAAGTCGGACGCTCAACCGACGGAGCCACCCAGGCACCCCTCATTGCCGGAATTTGAAGGCTGTGTCAGAAGGAGGTACTGGCCTGGGTGTTCTGATGAGTGCTTTTCTTCGAATCATATTCTCAGCAAGGAGTCAGGGCAATAGAGTTGAAGTATTTGTGAAGGTCCTGGAAGCCTCTTCCCCATGTTCTTTCCCGTCACTGCTTGCTGGATTGTTTACCGTGCTGTCTGAAAAAAACACATTGAAACCAGAGAGATTCTGAGTATTTACTGACTCTAAGGCATGTAGATAGTAGCACAGAATAACTGACACAGCGTTCACTTTCTACATATAAAGTGGCACCAAAGCTCCAAGTTCTAGAATGTATGCAAGCTGTGGCAACTCGCTCCTTGTCCAGTATGATTTTTTCAAATTTTTTAATGTTAATTTAGTTTTGAAAGACAGAATACAAGTGGGTGAGGGGCAGAGAGAGAGAGGGAGACACAGAATGTGAAGCAGGCTCCCTCTCCAAGCTTTCAGCACAGAGTCTGACGTGGGGCTCGAACCCACAAACCATGAGATTGTGACCTGATCCGAGGTCGGACACTTAACCAACTGAGCCACCCAGGTGCCCGACGTGTCCAACAAGATTTATGGAGCTATCTCTTCAGCGAAGGAAACTCCCTCAATCTGCAACTGTTCCCACGTATGTGGTGTCCCCCAGTCATAATTTTCAAATTTTGATCTGGTTATTCGCCCACCTCTGTCTAATGCATTCTCATTGCTTACTCAGAGGCTTTCTGGATTCTCACTTGGTTGTGGGTCAGACAGGAGAGAGTGGTTGCTGCAAGCGTGTGAACATGTGGGAGGGAAGCTGTGTCCCCAGAGCTTGTGATAAGAAATGACAAATTGCCCCAAGCAGATTGAGCTATAGAAACTCCATTTTTTTATTTTACTTTTTCCTCCCAGAAGACTCCAGAGATAAACTTCAGTTTCAGCAGATTTATTGTTATGGTAGTTTTCAAACTTCCAAAATGCAGTGATATTTTCCCAGGTCAAACATGTTCCTAGGGGAACATTCTGAACATTCTGGTAAAATTAGTATTCGAACAGTCCTGGTACTCTGATCCCAGGAACCCCTATATACAGAGCACGGGGGTCTCCTTCACTCAAAACATTGCTTTAACTTTCTACTTAATTACAACAAACTGTGTGAGGAAACACCCAGCTTCCCGTGCGACTAACAGCAAAATTTTCCTGAGAAGCCTGTTTTCTGACTTTGGAACACCTCAGATTCTACAAAACTGAATTCCCCAACCAAGGGTGGGAGTACCAGTGGGAATTTAAAGTAAAAAAAAAAAAAAAAAAAGCGATTCGTTTCTGCTATTTCAGGTATCCTATTCACATTCAAAGCACTTTCTGACACATTTCTTTTCAGAAATCTTCAGATTTTCCTGAGGGGAAGGTAAGTGTTTTTGTCCCAATTTTCCAGCTGGAAAACTTGAAACCCAAGGTTAAGTGACTTGCTTGCAGCAGCACTGGGAGCCAATGCCAAGATCAGACTTCCAACATCAGTGTTTGATTGCTTACACCACTCGACCACGACTCTAAGTATAACATAAATGTTTGGAAGATGGTTTTAACTGCTCTTAGGAATATAAACATTCCGAGCTGCGTTCTGGGTCAGAATACGCTTTCTAGATGCCTGACCAATGTGGATATAGTGAAGGCAGAATGATGGCTGCTATATTTCATGAACATCTACTAATGTAAATACGGCGGTAGGTTAACTAATTCATCGTTTGTATTTTCATGCATCCATTCAGCAAACACTTATGTAGCAACCAACAGCACCGTTATGAGCTAAATTACAAATACATACCCATGTAATGTTATACATGTACAATCCACACTTTCGTAGTTATTATGCGTAGTAGTTATTTACTATCAGGTGATCTGGTAAATAACTCATGCATATTATCACGTATATTCAAACACATCTCATTTAAAATGTAAACAACATTTCATGATAGGTGTTTTTGGCCCAATTTTGTAAGTGAGAAACCTCACAGGTTACACAGCAAGTCACTTATGAAGCCAATATTCATACCTAGGCTGGCGTTGGAAAGAACATGGGTTTTTGTCTCAGACAGATTCAAATTCCAATTCTAGTTCCACCACTTACTACGCAAGTTACAGTTGTGTCATTTAAACTCTATGAGTTTAAGTTTCCTTGCCTTGACAGTAGAAATGTTAATAACTAATGCCATTGCCCAACATTGTAAGATTCCTGTGGGGATTATCTATACATCAGGAAATAGCCGCCTCTCCCTGTCTTGAGGGAGTGGCAGACTGGCATCATGTAGGAGATGCAATTGTCATCCAACCTTATTCTAATGCCTTGTAATCCAAAACTTGGTAAGTGTCCAATCAACCTACTCTATTTAAAAAAAAAGTTTTTTTGTAAAGTTTATTTATTTAGTTTGGAGAGAGAGAGAGAGAGAGAGAGAGAGAGAGAGAGAGAGAGAGAGAAAATCCTAAGCAGTGACAGTGCAGAGCCCAACGTGGGGCTCAAACTCATGAACTGTGAGATCATGACCTGAGCGGAAATAAAGAGTTGAACCCAGAGTTGAGCCACCCAGGCACCCCAGCATTTGTCTATTATTGACCAAATCATATCTTGTCAAATCAGGGAACCCCAGAGGCAGACTTGTAGATCAGCTATGCATCCAAATGACATCCTTTTATACTTCATATTGCTAAATATGGGTTATTTCACGGAAATACTAAAATCATGGCTCTACTCTGCTTATTCATGTGAAAAAGTCATTGGAAATTATTAAAATGGAGTTTATTAGCAAGTAATTTATAAATTCTCTGAAATTTCCTTTAATATATTTGAAGGTAGTCTGATTTCTGGATTAGGGTAAGATGTTCTATAATTTTATGTGAAATACACATTTTATAAGTAAATATTTAAGCATACCTAACATTAAGATAAGTTGTTCAGTTCATACAAATTCTATCATTCAAGTCATTTTAATATTATGAAACACAGGGATGATAGGCATAGTGATAACAATAATCATGTGAATTTCAGAAAAATGTTTCTAATTCCCTTTTTGTTTCTCAAAGCCCAACTATATAACTGAGGGCATTATTGTATTGATACAAAACATCATTTAGTACCAAATTCTGTCATGTTTCCATCTATAATAAACCCCATGCAATCATGCAATGTGCCTGTAAAAGCCATATCGATTTATCTCTAAGAATTTTTAGATAATTGAATCAGATAACTTTTTTCCTATGCTCCAGTTCTGATAGGAAATTAATTCCAAACATTTTCTTTCCTTGCTGGTTCATGTTGAATTTCAAAAGAAATACTAAACACTGCTTCAATTTCCATGGTAAAACATTGCAGTCTATGCTTGGTTAAATTGGGAATGGTTTGACATTCATTTCATTGACATCCGTTCAACTATTTCTTTCTCATTTATACTAGAGCTCCTACTTGCTTTATATGTTCTATATGCTAACCATTCTTAATATTTCACATTATTTTTACATCAAATCAAGGAAATTGGTGTTATTATCCCTTTTTTACTGATAAGAAAACTGAAGTTAATTAAGTGTGCCCATGATCATAGAAGAGATTTTTTTATGACTTAAAATTCATGCCTTTAAGCACTGAATAATATAGCTTAATCTGTCATTAACATATATATTTAAAGATTAAAAAATAGTCTTCTGCCTTTGAGAATCTTCTGGTATGGTTGAGGACATAATATTGATACCCATGTATTCTTAGGTCATGGATGACCCTTATCATTCGTGACCCTTGATTTGCCTAATAGTAAAATAGTAACATGTAAATATCTTGCCTGCTTCACGCACAAATTTGTGTTTGCAAGTTTATGATATACTGCAAAATTAAAGATATTGATCATTGATTTAATAGGGACCAGAAGGCCATTCCATTTAACTGAAATAAGTTATATAATTACTCATTAAATGCCTCCTGGTACTAGGCAATTTGTTGACATTAGTATCAATCTTCAAAACCATTTATAAGCATTATAATATTAACTTTATAACTTTATAGAAACAACAACGATTAAAAGATGTTACATAACTTGTTCAAAGTGGAAAAATAAATGAAAACGATGATGTTAAAAGTCATGTCCGGGGGGCGCCTGGGTGGCTCAGTAGGTTAAGCATCCGACTTCAGCTCGGGTCATGATCTCGCGGTCCGTGAGTTCGAGCCCCACGTCGGGCTCTGGGCTGATGGCTCAGAGCCTGGAGCCTGCTTCCGATTCTGTGTCTCCCTCTCTCTCTGCCCCTCCCCCGTTCATGCTCTGTCTCTCTCTGTCTCAAAATAAATAAAACGTTAAAAAAAAAATTAAAAAAAAAAAAAGTTATGTCCGGGACACCTGGGTGGTTCGCTCTAGATTTCAGCTCTGGTCATGACCTCACAGCTCCTGAGATCGAGCCCTGCATTGGGCTCTGCACTAGCAGCGAGGAACCTACTTTGGAATCTCTCTTCCTCTCTCCCTCTCTCTCTCTCTCTGCCCCTCCCCGGTTCATGTTCTCTCTCTAAAAATCAATAAATAAACATCAAAAATCTGGCCAAGATTCCCAACCTCCTTCTGCAGGCTCCTTTCTCATCAGGCCAAACATGTTTGAACCCATATCATTCATTATGGTGCTCTTTGTGCCCAGTGACTTACCGGACTTCTTAAATAAAGCCTCAGATCCCACATCCTTGGTCTAAGCCTAGAGTCATTTTGTTGTAAATTACCTGTCAAATGTAATACTTAAATTGTTTTTCTTCCACTAGTAACAAAATATGGATGGGAGCAGTGAGATCTTGAAGAAAGAGGAGTCAACTACAAGATTGTTGAAGCTAGGCCACTGTGAGGAGATCCGGGGTGTGAGTGTGAGATCAGGGGCATATGGGGAAACAGCATACAGAAAATGAGAGAAGAAATGCACAACAAAAACACTTGGGCAAAAGATACAGCAAGACTCAATCCTGTAAGAAATTGTGTAGGGAATAAAAGAGAAATATGTCTTTAAAGCTAATCCCCAACCATTTTACTTAAGGAACTAGCTTACGCATGGGAGGTCTGTAAGGAAGTGTTAGGATGGGGCGACTGGGTGGCTCGTGGGCTAAGAGTTCAACTCTTTATTTCAGCTCAGGTCATGATCTCATGGTTTGTGAGTGTGAGCCCTGTGTCAGGCTTTGTGCTGGCAATAGGGAGCCTGCTTGGGATTCTCTCTCTCCCTCTCTCTCTCTCTCTGTGCCTCACCTGCTCATGTTCTCTCTTTCTCTCTCTCTCTCTCCTCAAAATAAATACACAAACTTTAAAAAAAAGAAAAAAAGTGTTAGGATGAGAAGAAATCCTACTTTGAAACATGAGAGATTGCTTCTTACTTCATAGAACCCGCCAGTTTGTGGGGGAAGACCCAGAATCAGGCAGTCAAGAGAATGTGATAATGCTGTTGTTTCAGAAACGTTGGTTAAGACACCACCTAGTACCCTGAATGCCATCCCTCTGCAGCTGAGGAAGAGGAAAGGCCCTTACCATGCTTCCTACTTGATTTTCCACAGGCACTCCGACCCACACGTAGGGTATGTGAGCCCACACACTTCTGCTTACAGATGGCTATACAACAAATCAGACTGGGCCAATCAGCATCTGCTTCTCATGTTCAAGATTGCTTAGCAAATAATTTATAGTGGTAATCAGTGATGGACTGGTAATTTATGAGATGCAGCCTCACCAGAGAATGGGTATAGCATGACCAGCAAACGAAAACTGCGGGGATCCCATAGCTGATCACATGTCTAGCGTGAGGTAATTTGCACACAAACACCTAGCTTCATCCCTCATGACTTGTGACCACCAGATGAGGAACGCTCACTCTACTGTGCTGGTCCATGCAAAAGGGGGGGCAGGATGAGGTCCATTATGCTCGGTGAGTTTGCTGGCTGTCTGAGCCCAAGGTCAATGCTGCTGGCTAAGCAGAATAGACATGGCAGAGTCTTGTCACAGTTTTACTGAAATGCAATTATTGAGGCTAGATTTATTCTTCATGATTAAAAACTCAAATAGTCTGCTCCTACTTAATCATATCTTTGGATTGCCATCCATTCACCGGAATCATTTTTGGGGTTTTTTATACATTTAGTTTAAAGGCGGTGATAAACTCAGTTCTCTGAGTTAACTGGATGTGGTGTCTGAATTAGGCTGGGAGATTTTTGTTACACAAACTGTCAGTCTCAGGCTCAAGGAAAATCACCTCTCAAATGCTCAATTCGTCCATCTATAAAATATAAATGATACAAATAACTACCCTTAAAATTGTTATGTAGATTACATGAGCTAACATTAGTCAATGCCTAGCATAATGTCTAAAATGTAATAGGCTTTTTGATTAATCTATTTTTCTTCCCATCCCTTTTCCCACTGAAACCTAGTTAAGTCATAATCTCTTTCCTTTTTACTCATAAAGCATTCCCTCCACCTTTTAGTCATTTTCCTTCTGAAGCTCTAGCATTTCTTCTTTGAGGTTCTTAAATAAAGAACAACACTTTTGTGTAGTCAAAAAAAAAAAAAATAGGATGGCAGAAGGTGGACAGTCTGAATTGGAGACCCAGCTATGACACTTACTAAGTTTATTTTCATATTTGAGTCAACCCGTAGCTCAACATGGGAAAAATAACACTTTCTTCACATATGTTATTTCACATGGGAAATAGTATTGTGACCTCTCAACTATTGAAGTTTTAGCAAATGGAAAACGGAAAGCATGTGCTTTTTCTTGGATTCTTAAGACACTCTATCTGCATTTTCTTCATAAAAACAGTTCAGTCGTGTGATATTATAGTAGGATTGGACTTAAAAAATACCTACTTTGTTGTATTTTTTTTAGATTTATTTATTTAAACTCAATACGGTGTGGTATTGGTTTCAGGAATAGAACCGAGTGATTCATCACTTACATATGATACCCAGTGCTCATCCCAACAAGTGTGCTCCTCAATGCCCGTCACCCATTTAGCGCATCCCCCCACCCAACACCCGGCCAGCAACTCTCGGTTTTCTCTCTGCATTTAAGAGTCTCTTATGGTTTGCCTGCTTCTCTGTTTTTATCTTATTTTTCTCTCCCTTCCCCTATGTTCATCTGTTTTGTTTCTTAAATTCCACACATGAGTGAAATGATATGATATTTGTCTTTCTCGAACTGACTGATTTCACTTAGCATAATGGACTCTAGTTCTATCCAAACATTGTTGCAAATGGCAAGATTTCATTCTTTTTGATTGCCGAATGGTATTCCGTGTGTGTGTGTGTGTGTGTGTGTGTGTGTGCGTATGTACATATCCCATCTTCTTTATCCATTCTTCAGTAGATGGACATTTGGGCTCTTTCCATACTTTGGCTATTGTTGATAGTGCTGCTATAAACATCGGGGTGCACATACCCCTTCAAATCAGCATTTTTATATCTTTTGCATAAGCACCTAGTAGTGTAATTGCTGGGTCGTAGGGTAGTTCTATTTTTAACTTTTTGAGGAACCTCCTTACTGTTTTCCAGAGTGGCTGCACCAGTTTGCATTCCCACCAACAGTGTAAGAGGGTTCCTTCTTCGTATCCTTGCCCACCCCTGTTGTTTCCTGAGTTGTTCATTTTAACCGTTCTGACCAGTGTGAGGTGGTATCTCATTGTGGCTTTGATTTGTATTTCCCTGATGATGACTGATGTGGAGCATATCTTCATGTGTCTCTTAGCCATCTGGGTGCCCCACTTTGATTTCCTTCATTTTGCAAATAAGAAAAATCACAGGAGTTAAGATATTTGTTTGAAGTAATAAAACAAGTTTGCTTTTGAGGCTCTGACCACTCTGGAGGCCACCTCCCCTGATGTCCTATGTAGTGTTCTTCCCCACTGCATCATATGACCACTGCTTTCAGAGTGGGGGACAATGTGCCCAATATTTACAACCAAGAAATCAAGTCTATAAGGTTGGACGATTTAATAAACCTTAAAAACAAACAAACAAACAAACAAACAAACAAACGCCTTAAGGGTACCTGGGTGGCTCAATCAGTTAAGTGTTCAACTCTTGATTTCCATTCAAGTCACAGTCTCAGGGTTTATGGGATTGAACCCCTCCTTGGGCTCTGTGCTGACAGCCTGAAGCTTGCTTGGGATTCTCTCTCTCTCCCTCTCTCTCTGCCCTTCCCCTCCTCATGCTCATGCTGTCTCTCTCTCTTTCTTCTCAAAATAAATAAACTTAAAAAATAAATATAATGTTGGAGGATTTAAGGCAAAATCACGTTTACTTTGCATTTCTTTCTTTAAAATCATTGTTAAATATTTCAGATATACAAAAAAGTGTATATAATCTGAATGTAACATTACAAATATAATAAAACAAATCCTTGCAAGCATTACCAATGTTAAGGGCACTATGTTACCACGTGTTTAAGCCCCTAGCTTCCACATTCCCCATTCTAACATCCACTGCTCATATAACCACTATCCTGGGTTTGTACATTTTCTTGTTCAGTAAGTATTGAGTTTTTTTGTTACATATCCCTAATTGGCATATTATTTAATTTTATTTTCTTTTAATTTTCTAAGAATGTCATTACACTGTATATATCTTATTTCAGACTACAATTTTACTAACAATTGTATGTTAGAGATTTATTCATCTTGATACTAGTTGCTGAAGTCCTTTTCTCCTGCAATATTGTATTAAATTGTATGAAAGTACCATAATTTATTTAGCTATTATTCTGTGAGTATACATTTGAGTAGTTTCCAGATTGTGCTGTTATGAACATTGTGGCTGTACACATTCCTTTGTATGTTTCCTGGTTCATGTGCAACAGTTTTTCCAACATTTATTCTTGGGAATAAAGTTGCTGTGACATAGGTCATGTACTTGTTCAAAATGGTAACTTTGATATGCATTACTAAAAAGGGTGGCTGTATTCTTACTGGTTTAGAAGCCATTTAAATTTCCTCTTTTCTTAAATGCCATCTGTTCTTTTGCTCATTTTTTTTGTCATGCTGTTTGTATTTTTCTTATTGATATATACATATATATATATATACACACATATATATGGGAGATAGATATATAGTATATATATATGTATATGAGATACATATATAGTGTGTATATATGATATGTGTATATATATATATTATATATATATGTATAGGTATATGGTATATATACCAATATATACCATAGGTATATGGTATATGATATATGTATGTATATGTATGTGATATATATATGTAGGTATATATATGTATATATGTATGCGTGTATACATACATATGCATATGTATATATGAATGAGAGTTCTTATTCCAGAGTGAAAGGCAGTGTTCTAAATAATTATAACCCAGAGGTCAAGTCCATATTGTTGGAAAGTTTCAGGTATGACATATACCTCTGTTAATGGAGGTAAATAATCCCATTTCCACACATGTGATTTCATATGTGAAATAATATTGTGACCTCCGTACAAGGCAACATACTTATACAAAAATTTCTCAGACCTTTTGAAATTATGTGTGATCCTATGACTTGCTTTGAGCAATGAAACACATGTAGAACCAACCTGTGTTACTTCATAGATGAAATTTGAAGAGCCAGTATATGATTTGCCACCCTCTCTTGCCCTTGCTGAAGGGATAGTGGGTGAGTTGTGTGTCAAAGTAAAAGTCCTTCTGTGTGGATCTCTGAGTGAGAAAATCCCTCAGCCAATGGAAACTAATTTTGTACGAAATATACTTTGGTTGTGTTAAGCCAGTAAGATGTTGGAATTGATTATGTCGACATTATTACCGTTTTTGGACTTGATAAATCATATTTCATCAAAGTTAGAAATTTTATTTTATTTAAAAATTTTTTTAATGTTTATTTATTTTTGAGACAGAGCATGAACGGGGGAGGGGCAGAGAGAGAGGGAGACACAGAATATGAAACAGGCTCCAGGCTCTGAGCCATTAGCCCAGAGCCCAACGCGGGGCTCGAACCCACGGACCGCAAGATCGTGACCTGAGCTGAAGTCGGAGGCTTAACAGACTGAGCCACCCAGGCGCCCCTAGAAATTTTATTTTTTGAAAGACTGTTAAAACAACAACATAAGCCATACAGTGGGAGAAAACACTGATAAATTGTATGCCAGGAAAACAACTTGTATCCAGGGGATATAAATAATTCTCAGAAATAATAAGAGATGAGTAACCTAATATATTTTTTGAATGTCAAAATATTTGTGTAGATGAATCATGACAAATGCACAAATGACCAATAAGCACATGAAAAGATTCATGATAACATTCATAAATAAACAATGTGAATTAAAATCTTAGCGATATCACTCCACACACATTAGAAAGGCTAAAATTAAGGAATATACGATTACTTATATTCTTTGCCAACACCATACCTCATGTTGGCAAGGATGTGAAGTAACTGACATTCTCATAATTGATGGTGGGAATGTAAAATTCTATAACCACTGTAGAAAACAATTTGGAACTTTCTTGAACAGTTAATATTGTACCCATCATAAGGTCATATGATCAGAAATTCCATCTGTAGGCAGATACCCTAAATAAATGAAAACATGTACACACAAATACTTATGTGTGAATGTCCATAGTGGCTTTCTTTTTTTATTTTATTAAAATTCTTTTAATGTTTTCAATTTTTGAGAGAACACAGAAAGTAAGTGGGGGAGGAGCAGAGAGAGAGGGGGACACAGAATATGAAGTAGGCTCCAGGCTCTGAGCTGTCAGCACAGAGCCCGACGTGGGGCTTGTACTCACCAACGAGATATCATGACCGGCTGAAGTTGGACGATTAGCCAGCTGAGCCACTCAGGCGCCCGCCTCATAGTGGCTTTCTTTATATTAGCCTCAAACTGGAAACAACTCACAGTTCCATCACCATGTGAATGGATAAACAGACTGTGCTGTATTCATACAATAGAAATATTACTAAGCAACATAAAGGATAAAACTGGTGATGCATGCAACAACATGGCTGGATTTGAAAATCATGAGGCTCTGGGGTGGCTCAGTTGGTTAAGCATCCAACTATTGATTTTGGCTAAGGTCATGATCTCCCAGTTTGGGTGGGATGTTGGTCACAAAGAGGCATGAACTTTTCATGGCAATTGAAATGCCTGCTATTTTGATTGTGGTGACTGATTCATGGTTATACACTATGTCAAAGTTTATATGTGTGCAATTTACTGTACTTTAAGTATATCTAAAGTTACAAAAAAGGAAATAAAATATTTAAAATGGGTTGTCAACATTACAGAAAACTCATTTGGTATATTGTTTGGAATTTCTTTGAATGTTTTAGTAAATTTGAAGTGTCTTAACATCATTAATGGTATTAATTTTCTTTATCCTAACCCATTGCATGTCTCTTCTTTTCTTCTTCAATGCCTTTTGGAATTTTTATAATTTCCTAATGAAATTATTGCACACATTTGTTAATTTTTTACACCAAATTTTTCCTGTTATAAATGATATAGTTTATTGAAATTTCTTCTTTGCATCTGTTATTGGAATTCATGGGTGCAGTCAACTTCTATGTATGAATCTTCTAGTAGCTTATTTAGATAAAAATAGTTATTACTGTAACTTTCTGTTTGTCTATTTTTTTTGGCTTTTGTACATAAGCAACCTTGTGTAGTACAAGTCATTAGAAAATAATAGCATCTTTATGTCACTTACTTCCCCATTCTCATAGAATTTTTTTTTCCTCTTGTATTGTGCAGGCCAGTACCTCTAGTACAATATGGATGGACATGTTGCTCACAGATGTCATTGCTTATTATTCACTTTAACAAGAATAACTTAAATGTCTTACTTTTGAGAATAATCATTGATATAAGCTTTTTGAAAATAAACTTTATCAAATGAAGAAAGGTCCTTTATGTTTATCCAGGCTTTTTTAGTGTTTCGTTTTCACCATGAATGATTGTGCAATTGTATCTAATATTACTTTCTGCATCAATTCATACGATTACATAGGTTTTCCACTTTTTTCTGTTCTATGACAAGTGACAATGCATTTTAATAGCCACAGAAACTTGCCTTTTTTGAATAAGCCATACTGATCACAATGTTTTATAGTTTAAGACACTGTACACTGGGGGTGCCTGAGTGGCTCAGTTGGTTAAGCGTCTGACTTCAGCTGAGGTCATGATCTCATGGGTGGTGGGTTCGAGCCCAGCGTTGGGCTCTGTGCTGACAGCTCAGAGCCTGGAGCCTGCTTCGGATTCTGTGTCTCCCTCTCTCTCTGCCCCTTCCCCGCTCACACTCTGATCGTTTCTAGCTCTCAAAAATAAATAAACATTAAAACACTGTACACTGAAATATGATTAAAGTGGTAAATAATATGTCATGCATATTTTACCACAATTAAAAAGTTTTGGTTAAAATTCGTATCTTCTGCTTGAATGTTTTGTAAATCTTCCCTATAAAAATATCTGTTCCTGAATATTTTCATGAAAATAATTTTATTGAGTAATAGAATAACTTAAAATTTCAATATATTCTTGATTAATTCTGGTCCTTGCTATTATTCTATAAAATTGTCCATTTCTTGGGGTTCTTGGGTGACTCAGTCAGTTAAGCATCTGACTTAGCTACATTTCTAATATTGTTTATCTAGGTTTCTCTTTTTCTCTTGAACAATTTTGTCAGTGTATTGTTAGTTTCTTTTAAGAACTAGCTTTGATTTTCCTAAACATATTTAATACCTGTTTTCTATTTCTTTATTTTCTGTTTTTTTTCTACTTTCTTGTTCCTGATGTGTTCTTTTTCTTTTTTTTTTTTTTTTTTTTCCAAAAAATTCCATTTTCCCTGCATTGATTTCCAGTCTTTCTTTTCTCAGTATAAGTTCTGGGATGGCAAAATTCCCTAAGGTTAAAAAGTATATTTTCAAGATCTAAAAATGTTCAGATATCCATTGTATGTTATGTTTCAAGTGTATTTGAGCTTTCCAAACCTGCACAGAAAATTTAATTTACATTTAGCTATCCTTTTTATTGATTTCTTAAATGAATGCTTTGGCATCTGAGAATGTAACCTGTTTAATGAAAAGTCTTTAAACTTGTACAGAAATGTCATATATCTTGGAAAGACATCAACGGTCACCTGTTTTACATTGTTTCTCGAAAATTATGTGTATTTTCACCTGTGGTAGCAGCGTAACATGTAATTTTTTAGATTACATGTGGTAATTATCTTATTTCAATATTTTATAGTCTGTGAACAGAGGTTTGTTAAAGTTTTCAGCTCTGATTGTAAATATATTTACTTCTTCCTGGTTTTTGTTTCATATGTGAGGTTATATTACTAAATGTGCAAAAGTTGAGAATTGCAATATCTTTCTCTTTACCATCATACACTGATGGCCCTCCTTATCCCTTAGTGATGTTTGGTTATCTTCATTTTTTGCTGTTGACAAACCTCTACACTTATAAAATGTTCAAGTGTTTAAACTTGAATCGTATTTTATTTCCTACATCATTCCTCTTAATTTTTGAGTTTCTTTTAACAGATGTCACTGTGATCAGTATTTGGCATTATTTGCCTTTTTGAGTCACACCAATTTTTATTTTACTTGCCATATTTAATATGCATACTAGTATATTGAAATATGTACCCACCTACACTCTTCTTTTCCTTTCATTGCATATTTTCGTGATTCCATTTTTGTATTCTGCTAATTTGTAAATGATGTACTCTATTTCATTTTAGTAATTATGTGTGGTTCATCAAATTCTGAAGTTAATCACCACCTTTATTTTTTTTTCCCCAGGCAATAGAAGGTTCTTAAAATAAAACCAGTTTTTCCCTCCTTGCATCATTGGATATTATTATATATCTTGGTTCTATCATTTCTTTTCCAAAAGGTATAAATATTTAATAATGTGTTCTTTTGAGTCTTGTGTTTCAGCACATATTTGGAAGACTGTCTTCAGCTTTCATTCCTTATTGGTCTGAAGAACAATTCAGATGTTGCAATGTGGACATATTTCCTCAATGTGAGGTCAATTTTTTTAAACTATGTTTATTGCAGCTAAAGTAATGTCAAACTCTGAATTTGATTTATCTGAATGTTTTTTTTTCTACATTCAATCTTGAAATGCATATTCACTGCTTATGAAATTCTAAATTAACATATTTTTTTTCATATTTAGATTATTCTACTCTCTTTTGGGTTCCACAGCTGTTGCTGATCTCTCTCTTCTTTAAATTTTTTTTAATGTTTATTTGTTTTTGAGAGTGAGAGAGAGAGACAGAGTGTAAGAGGAGGGAGGGGCAGAGAGAGAGGGAGACACAGCATCTGAAGTAGGCTCCAGGCTCCGAGCTGTCAGCACAGAGCCCGACATGGGGCTCGAACTCATGAACCATGAGAGATCATGACCTGAGTCGAAGCTGGATGCTTAACTGACTGAGCCAGCCAGGTGCTTCTCTATTATCAAGCCCTTGTACTAAAATCCCCAATTTTTCTTGTTTGTTTTTCAGGTTCCTCATCAAAATATTTCTTGTCCTTAATGTGCTCTGCAATAATTGTGATTAGGAGACTTCAATATTTGAAGATCAGTTTTTTTTTTTTTTAATCAGTTTAAAAATTGTCTTAGGTTTCTTTCTTTCTTTCTTTCTTTCTTTCTTTCTTTCTTTCTTTCTTTTCTAAAAGTTCCCTTCAGGTCAGAATGTAAATTTTGCTATTTCGTATGTCTGTCATGAATTAAACTACCATGTATTTTGTAATTAGTTTCTTTAACATTATGTACTTCATAATTCCAACCCGTAATCTTTGTGGATCTGAGTTTGTAGATTAATCTTGTTAACGTACATCTGTAATGGCTTTTATCTTCCAGAGTTAAACGATTTTTAATTATTTGCTCTTGGTCCTTGGGATCAGGTGTGTGTTTAAAGAGAACTCCCTCATACAAGATTTAAGTTTGCTTTCTTCAGGTGCCAGGGCTTAACCAAACCAGGTCCAAAAGAGATTTTAGGTAGCATATATAGTGTCATTATGGCCCGATACATCTACACATCTATAAATGCCAGCTCATAATACAAATATTCTCAAAGAAGAGTTTCACTTTTTAACTCTCCACAAAGAACCAAGGCCCAGACAGGCAAAATGGTGCTTCGTCTTATAGTTTCCAGTCTCCTACTGTATTCATTGTTGTAGCCCATCTTAATTATACTTTAAAAATTTAGGTTACATATTATCCTATATATTCAAGTCTTGTCTCTTCTAGGAGAAGTTATATCTCTACTTACTGATACCTTCCGAAACAGCAGCCATATGTAATTTTATGAGTCCGCTAAGTCTGCCATGACAAAATACCACAGACTGGGTGGCTTGAATAACATACATTTGTTTTCTAACAGTTCTGAAGGTCAGAAGTCCAAGCTCAAGGAACCAGCAGGTCTTGTCTCTTGCGAGGTCTTGGCTTGATAAGTCGCATGCTGGCTGAAAGACGCCCACCTTCTCAGTGTGCCCTCACACGGTTTTTCCTCTGTGAGTATGCATCCTTGGTATCTATTTCTCTTTTCACAAGGACGCCATTCATATTTTCTCAGAGTCCCACCCATATGATCTCATTTAAACTTAATTCCTGTTTCAAGGCCCTATCTCCAAATATAGGCAACTTGGTAGTTGGGATTTCAACACCTACATTTGGGCGAAGGGGACCAATTCAGTCCATAACAATAGTTAAAATGTTTTGTTTTTACTGCAATTCTCTCAGACCTGGATTACTTCTATTATTATTTCCTATGCCCACTTCCAAGTTAAGCATGTAAGTGCCTTGGTAGCTGTCTTGATTTCATTAAAGATATTTTACTTTTATATTAAATGTTTATTTTTCAGAGAGAGAGAGAGCACAGTGGGGGAGGGACAAGCAAGAGGGGGACAGAGGATTCGGAGCAAAGCGGGCTTCATGCCGACAGCAGTGAGCCCAGTGCGGGGCTCAAACCCACAAACTATGTATGAGATCATGACCTGAGCTGAAGTTGGTTGCTCAACCAACTGAGTCACCCAGGCACCCCTGATTTCTTTGTTAACATTACCTTAAAGAGTTTTTTGATTTTTGCTTCATTGACTGTCTAGCCACCAGTGACAGTAGTCCTGTGTCCTTTAACCCCCGAGACAATTTGTTGCTTGGATTTCAATAGGAGATTCAGAACTACAATTTTCCAAATGAGCTCACCCTCACAACTAGCAAGTTTCAAGTTATATTCAAGTAGAAAAGATATCAATTAATACAACTTTACCCCCCCCATACTTTACCCAAATTTGAATAGCAAGATATTCTTTTAAATCATAAGCTTATTAAACACTTGAAGGAAAAGCCAAGAGTTAGTAAGATGAGAAGTCTCTGAAGATAAAGAAAGCCTCTGGTAGTTTACTCTAAATCTTATCTTTGGGTCAGAACCTCTTGGCTTGGGTCTTTTCCTAAGCAGTTGATTTTACTTACACTTTAACTTATGAGTTGTTTAAATATTAGACATATATTAAAACAGACTTCCTCCCCTCATCACTATTTTTGTTCTCTCAGAAATCCCTTTGAGAGTTTGATGGGATGGAATCTGCCAATGAAGAAAGAAACAAGACATGTGCCCTCCTCAGGTTGAAAGCACAAGTGAATAATTTTGCTTCCCCTCCTATCGGCCAAAACATTTATTTTCTTTCTTTCTTTCTTTCTTTCTTTCTTTCTTTCTTTCTTTCTTTCTTTCTTTCTTTTCTCAAGTTAGTCAACATACAGCATTGTCTTGGCTTAAGGAGTAGAACCCAGTGATTCATCACTTATATATAACACCCAGGACTCATCCTGAAAAGTACCCTCCTTGATGCCCATCCCCCCTTTTCCCCCTGCCCATCAACCCTTAGTTGGTTCTCTGTATTTAAGAGTCTCCTACAGCTTGCCTCCCTCTCTGTTTTTATCTTATTTCACCTTTTAATTCTCTCTTCGGAAACTTTGTCTTACATATTCTCTCCCATCATTCCTCTGATTTCCAAGGATCTTAAAATCAACTAATATATACTTAGTTATAACCCATAGTTAATTTCAATTAGCATTAGGTTTCCAGTCTGCATTCAGCTAGGAAAAAAAAAAAAAATATATATATATATATATATAAAAAACAAAGGTCTCCTGGTACTACTTACAGCCTTGCCTTTACCACCACTTACTAGTCTCTGGCCGTGGATAAATAACTTTCTGTTTATTTAATACAGTATTTAATCTACATTGTTACTGTAAGAATTCACGGTTGATATAGGAAGTATCTTACAACAACTTTGCATACCTTAGGTACTCAATGAAAGTATTATTTTATTTTATCCATGAGTTTTGTTTTGTTTACCCTTCCATCTCCACTACTTCAAGGAGTTACTGTCACATAATGTGCATTCAGTGTATATTTTTTGAATTTAAAAAAAGCAATTACTATTATTTTTAAGCCAGCAATACTCTGTTTCTTTTTTTATTTAAAAATTTTTAATGTTTTTTATTTTTGAGAGAGAGAGAGAGAGAGAGAGCGAGCAGGGGAGGGGCAGGGAGAGCCAGAGACACAGAATTGGAAGCAGGGTCCAGGTTCTGAGCTGTCAGGCCAGAGCCTGACGTGGAGCTCGAACTCACGAGCTGTGAGATCACCTGAGCCAAAGTTGGGTGTTCAACCGACTGAGCCACCTAGGCGCCCCTCTTTCTGTTTCTTTTTAAGTCAATAATCAAGGCTCACCTCCTTCCTAAAGATTTTCTCATTAGTCTCATCCCACATCCAACTTAACATATCATTGTAGTTTCTGTTTGATTTCCCTCTGGTTGTTTTTGTGTTTATAATAATTAGTTTCCTTGAGTGCAAATGATGCTTATCATATTACAGATGCACTATACCATATACAGCACTTAACCAACGAATGGTTGTGTGATAGATCTCCCAGAAAACAAAGCCTTGGTGTTGGAAGGAAATTTAGAGGTCATTATGCTAATAGCCACCTCAAGCAAGCACACCACATGAATTTGGGTATGTCTTTCCTCCCAGTCCCAGGTTCTCGCTGGCCAAATAAAGCAAGAACAGATATTTGTCCCTTTAATCAAGAACGAAATATGCATTCACTTGTTCAGTAATGGTCAGACAAGGTTAGGCTCCATTGACATTGATAGATAACTCAGAGGATGTTTGGACAGACCATGCATTAATCTGATTTCTGACAGAATATGTTCCCTCCCATATCTAGCCTCAATTAATGGAATTGTAAAAATAGCCACAGGATCACCTGAAAGGTGATATATAACTTATTTATTTCAAAATTGTCTGAAACCTTATGTGTGCCAGTGTTATTATTTTCCTTCTTCATCATACATGACATCAGAAGATCCAAAGAGAAATAACACATCTATGCACTTTTTGTGGCTTTCCTTTTCTGTGAAACACCCTTCTACATTTTCTTTCTTTCTTTCTTTCTTTCTTTCTTTCTTTCTTTCTTTCTTTCTTCTTTTGAGAGAGAAGACAGACAGACAGAGCAAGAGCTGGGGAGGGATAGAGAGAGAGGGAGACACAGAATCCGAAGCAGGCTCCAGACTCTGAGCTGTCAACACAGAGCCTGACGTGGGGCTTGAACTCACAAACCGCGAGATCATGACCTGAGCCCAAGTCAGACACTTACTGACTAAACCACCCTGGCGCCCCATACATTTCTAACATTAGCAGTTAAATATTTAGTGCTTGACTCTACAGAGTGCTTGCAAGTTGGTAGTTGTGCCCCTCAGATCCCCATTCTCATCCCCCACCCAACCAGCCTCAAATATATTACACTTCACCATTATTCATTCACATATTCCATATTTGTGAATTCACCTAATCACTAAAGTTTATTTGTAATCCCAAATCAATACTCATGTGCTTTTGTGTGATCATTCCTAGACAGGTGCAGAGCATCAAAAATTCGAGCTGTCCTATGGACATATTCCCAGGTGAGGTCAAACAGGGTGATACTCTGCCTTCTTATTTCAGCTCTCGTACTATAAACAAGCATCCTTTCTCAGCATAGTTAGTGCTGCTTTATTTATTTATTTTTTAACACTTTTATGCTTTTGGTTAATGATTTTACTGTTGAAAATGGCCTACAAACCTAGTGCTGAAATGCTGCCTGCTGTTCCTAAGCACAAGAAAGCTGTGATGTGCCTTATGGAGGAAATACATGTGTTAGGTAAGTTTAACTCAGGCATGCATTGTAGTACATTCAGTGTGAGTTCAATGTTAATTAATCACCGTGTATATTAAATAACGACCTTTAAAAACAAATAGACATCAAACAAGATTGTGCTGACTAGCTGATGAAAGTGTCGTGGCCAGGGGCTCAGAGGACCCCTGTATTTTCCCTAAAAGCTTCAGTTTTCATTAGTTCATTGTGTGGCAACTTTATAGAACCTAACTATCAGAGATAATAAGAACTGATCATATGTACTTTTGTTCTACTTGACACGTATGGCAGGCATTGCTGGCTGCCGAATGTGATCTTTACTTCCATTTCTTCCTTAACAGCAAAACTGTAATGTGCACACATCTGTGTTGACCTCGAGAACCCATCTCTTCAATGTCCAGTGCAACTATGGTAACAGGTAATGCAGTTCTTGTCACTGTGATACAGTCGTATTTTTGGTATAGGTGGTAATTCTCAGAGTGGTCTTTGTATTCCTTGATGCTTCCCAACTTCCCATTTCTGGTTAACCTCAAACAGAACAGCTAGGGGGTGGGGATGGTGGCAGCCATCCTGTAAGTAAGAAGCAATGAATGGGATGGCAAATTCTCACAGTGAATCTTACAGCAGAACATTCAGATCTCTGAAGCTCAGTCATTGTCTTTACCGTGATTGCTTACTTGAGGGTGTCTCTTGGCGTCAGACAAATAGTTTTATAGTTTGCACTGGACACATTATCAGGGCACACATCCACCTTTCACTCTACGTCCTGAAGACTTTTTTTTTTCCGCCCCTGAAATCTTGTTCTATCCTTTCCCTCTGTGTCTTCAAACCTACAAAGATATGACATAAAGGTTGACACTGCTTTCCTCCTATACTGCAACTAGCCCTTGATATTTGGACAAATGGTTTTTTTATTGCCCGGGGGAAGCGTCTGACATTTCAGGCCATTTTAGAATCCTGTTCTAGCACCTCAAAGCCTTACGTTACACATACATTTATCCTACTACCTGGAAATAGGAACCAAACATGTAATATCTCTTCTTACAAGTACAAGGTATTTTAGGAAAAGCAGTGCATTTCCCATAAATTAGGGGAAGTGAGCACAAATTGCATTTTTGGAGTATTTATTGCCACGTACAAGGTCCTGTTGATATACCGGGATAATTAATCTGGAGACAACACAAAAGAAAGCAAAATCTGTGAGCTAGATATCACCTCGCTCATTTTGCAAATAAGGACACTGAGCTCAAAAAAAAAAAAAAAAAAGAAAACCCCTTGCCAAAGGTCCCAGAGGTTGTATTCATTTTCTAATGTATTACTTATCACGCAGAAAAGTAGTGACTTTAAACAGCAGTATTTAATTAACAGTAATTGATATAGTTTCTTTGGGTCTGAGACTCGGGAATGGTTTGGCGTGACAGTTCTGAAATTCGGTTCTTCTCATGAAGTTGCTGACTAATGTCTCATGTGGCTTCAGTCAGCTGAGGTCTGACTGGGGCTGGAGGACCCATTTCTAAGGTGGCTTCACTCACATATGTGACATGTTGGAAGAGGCCTCATGTCCTCATCCTATGGGCCTCTCCACAGGATTGCTTGAGTATGTTCATGGCATGGCAGCCAATTTCCCTGGAGTGTGAGATCCAAGAGTGCCCTGTGAAAGCCACAATGCCTGTTCTGAGCAAGCCTGAAAAAAGCTCACACTGTCATATCTACTGACTCAATGGAAGGATGGGTAAAAGGAGCCAAGGATTACTGGACCACTGTGGAGGTTGTTTACCACAGAACATTAAGCTGAAGAAATTTAAACAAACAAACAAACAGATTCAAATGCCCATGCACATCCTTCATACCATGCTATCTGAGCAATTTAGACATTTAGGCACATTTCCATACTTTATTGCATTCTGGATCTCAGGAAAGGTGGTGTGGACGAATCTCCATTCATCAGGCTGGTTGGAGATTTGAGTGCAGTATGCATCATTCCTGGCAAGAACATGTAATAAAACAATAATAAAACAAATTTAAGTGTCTTTATAATTCCAAGATCTGATCCAGAATTAATTAAAAACAAGAAAACAGAAAACAGTTCACTTGCTGGGTCTGGCAGATTAATGTCCTTACTCCTTGAGGCATTTGGTACATACCAAACCTATAGGAAAAATTAGTGCAAGGAGCAATGCCCTTTGATGAAGCTCGGTAGAGTTTGTGTCCATACTCCAACATCAGATGCTCTAATTTCCTTAATTTCCTTGTGGCGAATGGAGTAGGATAAGATCAAAGCAGAGAAATTTGGGGCAAATAAGTTAGATCTCTTACAATTTTTACTTAACTATAAAGGCATGTTTACTGGGAATTATATTACGATGACAATGGTTGGAATACAAATCATGATGATGGTTATTAATAGTTGTCGATTCTACCACAACCACCATTTAACGAGAATGTCGGTCCGTGAGTTTGAGCCCCGCGTCAGGCTCTGGGCGGATGGCTCAGAGCCTGGAGCCTGTTTCTGATTCTGTGTCTCCCTCTCTCTCTGCCCCTCCCCCATTCATGCTCTGTCTCTCTCTGTCCCCAAAATAAATAAACGTTGGAAAAAAAAATAAAAAGTGTATCTCTTTGTTTCAATCATTTACCTTCATATAAATTATAGCTTATGAATTAAGTATCATCACTCCTATTATACAAACAAAGCTTTGATATAGTAAGGAATTCAGCTTATACCAGATAGCTGAAGTGCAAAGCCTAGGATATCAAAAGTCAGAACCATTTCATTATATCCAAATGCTTCCGTCATCCACTGTTCATGCTCATATGGTCAGAGTCATTTTCTAAAGCAATTAACTCATTTTTCTTCATCAGGTAAGCAAAATAGTACCGTGTTCTTATGGCCTTACCAAAGACTAAGGTAGTCTGATCAAAGAATTTTCCAGATGGCTGAAAGTTAAAGTGCACAAAATTTATTTTAACCACTATGGATAGAAGTCTTTCTCAGACATACTTCACACCTTCCCGAATCCTGAATGAGTATACGAAACCCCCATAACCTTTTCTTGATAAGGCAGAGATGACTATAATTTCTACTCTTGCTCTGGATTGTCATGCTGGGATACCATTAGGGGGAACTAAGGTCTTTCAAATTGCTTATCCCAATATTTAGAGACTGCCAGTAAGTTTCTTATATATTACAGCTAGATGAAAACACAGAACGGAATGTTTTGTGTTCCTTTCTTTTGGCATGGCAGCTGTCCCTTTACCTATCTCAGCTGGATTCTCTCCCCTACAATACCCACACACTCACTACCTAGTGGGCTAGAAATATACAACACAAAAGCAACGGTGTTGCTAGAATTGCACCTTAAATGAGAGTGTTTGAACCTCTTCTCCTGGTAAAGTGGGTTAGTACCAGCATATGAACTGATCACATCTTACTTAATTTCTCAGAGGCCATTCACCTACCCTCCATTGTTCTCTGCAGCATTTTCAGACGTTTTTGAGGCTTAAGCAACCATTAAATAATTAGGTTTATATTGTAGTTAATAACAGCAATGTTGGACACCTACAATACTTAACAGAAGACAAGTATTAAACATGTTCTGGGCCTTTAAGGGACTGATTAATTTGTCCTTTGAGAAAAAGAAAGGGGAATCATCATGTTTGCACATGACATTGTTCAATGCTCAAAACAATGCTCTGAATTAGTTACCTGCTGTTCACAGCATACACATGGATTTAAGAAAAGTGTCCAAGGAGTCAACAGAACCTGGAGTCAACCAAAGCTTTCTTTCATTTCAAAACCTGTGCCATTATGAATTCACCGTTATTCCTGCTATCAGTATGATGGAGTGGAACATATCAAGCAGAAACAAAAAGGTATGAACAGTCTTGATTCTGAAGTGTTATCGGTTTTAAAGTTTACCAATATTCCGGCAACATTACAACAGAGGTTAAATGATTTGGTAAATGTACCCATTGACGGGAAGAGCCCCCATAGATTTAAAAATATATAAACATGAAAATACACCTTGGGGCACCTGGATGGCTCAGTTGGTTAGCAGCCAACTTCCGCTCAGGTCATGATCTAATGGTTTGTGAGTTCGAGCCCCACGCCAGGCTCTGTGCTGACAGCTCGGAGCTTGGGCCCTGCTTCGGATTCTGTGTCTCCCTCTTTCTCTACCCCTCCCCCAGTGGTTCTCTGTCTCTCAAAAATATATAAATGTAAAAAAAAAAATTAAAGAAAAAGAAAACAAGAGAAAATACACCTTAGAACGGTAAATTTCACATTGCGGAAACATCATTGATATCAGACCACTAGTAAAAACAAAATATGCAGTAGTTAGAGTGAAACATATGTTTTCTATGACTCTAGAGCAGGGGAATCAAGGAATGATGAGTGCTTGGAGATGAGTTTAATTCAAGAGGCAATACTGGAGTTAAGCTAATTTAGGACCAGAACTTGACTACGGTGTGACAACACATGGTTGTAAAGATGAAATACCGTTGCCATTAATCAGAAAAAACCCATAGATTTTCACGTCCATGGTTATCTCCTAATCCTTGGGTCAAGAGAAAGGGCAAGGTCAAAGAGGCTCTGGAGAACATTTTTAGATGGCCAGGCCTCTATTTTCAAACGACGGTGACTTTGAAAATGATCTGTGGGATGTCTCCCTGATCCTTATAAATGGATCCATTCAAGGTGCGGATATTTGCTACTGGGGATGTTTGCCAGATGGCGACAGAACACAGATGCTCATATGCATGCTTTCACCCCTCCCTCACACCAACACACATACCGCTCTCAGAGGCCATCAGTAGAATTTCCAATTTGCTGCACAGAGAGTAGAAACTCACGAATCAGTGAAGGTCAAAAGGCTAGACATTACACAAGTGGGATTATTTTAACAAGGCACACTAAAGCCAGGAAGGATCTTCAGATACTTCCCAAATACACCCCAACGGCGTGGGTATAGGAAGAAGCTTTACCCAAATGACAGAATGTGTCAAGCAAGCTGCAACTTAGAATCAGTGGAGCAAATGGTAACTTTCAATTATCTGCTAGTTTTCAATGGATCAAAACCAGCAATCCAACATTCTCACTGATGA
This sequence comes from Herpailurus yagouaroundi, assembly GCF_014898765.1. Lineage (NCBI taxonomy): Eukaryota > Metazoa > Chordata > Mammalia > Carnivora > Felidae > Herpailurus > Herpailurus yagouaroundi. Next base: position 7,468,938 of record NW_024412395.1, on the reverse strand, counting down.
TTTTCTGGAAACCGATCCTTTGGGGTGATATTTTCCTCTCTTTTTAGTAGAGATATCACAGCCAAGGTTTTGGACCTGCATATTTGAACATGTGGGAAGTCCATACTTTAGATGCTGAAAACAGATTTTCCTGTCCTGGAGAGAGGAGATTTAACTATTCACCAGGCAACAGAGCAGATGTTATTGTGTGTTTCAACTGATAGATCAGGAATAACAACTGATTAAAAGAAGAAAAAAAAAAAAGAAAGAAAGAAAAGAAAACAAAGTGGACCCTCCTTTGTGGTTGAGCCATCTTACATCACAGTGGCAAAAAATGAAGCAATCATGAGGCATTACGGCAAATGGAGAGCACTTTATTCTGAGGTAAGAAAAGTCTGCCAAAGTCGGGGCACCCACTTAGAAAGGCCAACACAATCTGATTCATTTTATGGAAGTTTTAAGTCTTTTATTGTGTGTAGGGGGGAAAAGTTAATATTTTAATTTAGAATCACTTTTACAGCTACTGCTAGCATAGATAAAAATTTATAGTTTCACAGCTGTAGAGTTTTTAGATTTAATTAGAGAAACTGTTCCCTTTATGCAACAACTTTCTCACAGAGGTAGGCTGTGCTGATTTGAATTAATGTGCTTTAAATAATTTTTACTGAGTTTCCTGCTGTGAATAGCTAAATAGAAGTTTTGTGGTGCGTGATTTTAAAAGAATTTCTCCCCCCCCCCCGCCCCCGCCTTAACTGAGTTTGGGATATTTTCCTGCCCTTAGCAACAACAGTTTATAAACAAACACTTTTATAAGGAGAAGAGGGGTCAATATGACCCTGTTGGTTAGTCAGTTCTTGGTTTTTTGAGATATGTGTGTTTCGTAATTGAAAACTAAAAAGAGAAATGTCTTATGAGGCTGCACCGTTGTCTTTATGAATTTCACAGGTTAACTATAAAAACAAAGGAAGGGAAGAAAAATAGATGATGCATGTTTACATGCCAGACTTTGTCAAGAATCCAGAGTTCCATAAATTAGAACCTGAAGAGATGACCATGAGATGGAGGAATCAAGAAGCCAGAAACCCACTTGGAAATAGCACTAGGGGTATACGAAAGCCATCCCAACAATGGCGGACTTAGAGGGTGCCCCAGTCCATCTGTGCATGGGAACCGGTTAGGCTTGGACTTCACCAAAACATCACTTTCAGATTCACCTCTTTAATTTTTTTTTATGTTTATTCATTTTTGAAAGACAGAGAGAGACAGAGCACAAGCATGAACTGCGAGATCAAGACCTGAGCCGAAGTCGGATGCTCAACCGACTGAGCCACCCAGGCGCCCCTCAGATTCACATCTTTAAATGTGAAATGCAACTAAGCAACTCTTGTGTACAGTTTCTTTGGGTCTAAAGTTTTACACGTAAAACTGAATTTCAACCCAACAGTATGAGCAAGAAGAAATAGAACCATTTTTGGTAATTTGACATTATGGAGAATACAAGGTTGAAAGTAAACCATTTACTTTAGCCCAGGTAACTGACACACCTAGGTATACTACAAAAAGAGGAATTTAAAAGAACACAACTGAGCATAGGAATGTTTTGCTATTACTTCCAGCAAGCCTACCCCTCTCTCATTTCCCGAATTGACTATTTCAAACTTTCTTCTTCGTCCTAGTTAACCTATACTTCTCTCTTCAGTCCTTCCTCTCAGCTGGAGAGTCAGTTGCTACCTCGGAGAGAAAACAGAAACCTGAAGGGGGAAATTCCACAAGTTTCTACCCCCACATTCATCCATCTGCATGCACTAGGCCCATGTTCTCTGTCTTCCCTCCAATTATTGTGTTTATCTTCGTGTGTCTAAATAACACACTGATGTCGCTATAGTTGATTTGTAGGCCTTACTAATTGGTTTTCTTCCCAATGCAAAAAGCTATATATATTTTTATGCCTCCTTATACATACAGTTTATATTCGTCCCCATAGTCCCCTAAATGTCATTTTGCTAATTGGGTACAAAGGTAAATACTCAAGAATCATAATGTTTAAAATTTTTTAAATGTGTATGTATTTTTGAAAGAGAAAGTACAAGTGGGGGAGGGCAGTGAGAGAGGGAGACACAGAATCTGAAGCAGGCTCCAGGGTCTGAGCTGTCAGCACAGAGCCCGACATGGGGCACGAACCCACAAACCATGAGATTATGACCTGAGTCGAAGTTGGATGCCCAACCGACTGAGCCGTCCGGGTGTCCCTCTAATTGTAATATTTTATATCTATTATATTCTCTTTGCCACTGGGATTAAAATTAAACTATGATTACTTTTGATTTCTTTAATTTGTATGGAGGTGGATTTATTTTATGTTGTTTCATCATTTAGATTTCTACATGCACAAATTCAACATGACTTCTTTGCCAAATACTGGGATCCTCAAAAGACTTTCAAATGCTTCAGATATTTCATTCACTTTGTCTTTCTGAAGAAATGTACCCCATAACTTCTGACTTTCTTCAACCATGCAGGGTGTCCTTCGCTCTGGGTCCACAGCAGGCTTGCAGAAATGTGTCTTTACTGCCCTCCAGAACATTTCCTCTCTCTGATGCCTATGTTGGTTCTTCAGCTTCCAGGATTTCATGTCTTCCATTTTCCTAGTTTACTCCCTTTAAAATTTTTTTGAAGAATAACCCTCCAATGACTTGCTAGAAAATAATGCATTGCAAGGAGATGTTTTGTGTGTGTGTGTGTGTGTGTGTGTGTGTGCCTTGCATATTAACTTTATGTTTATTGGAACTTCACACTTGATTACTTCTGTACTCATTAAATACTAACTCCTCCTTCCCTGTTTCCCCAGGCCCTGGCAACTACCATTCTATTCTCTGTCTCTATGGATTTCATTACAACTTTTTATAAGTGGAATCATGCAATATTGGTTCTTTTCTGAGTGTCTTATTTCATGTAAGAGAATGTGTGCAAGGTTCATCCATGTAGCATGTATCAGAATTATGTTTATCTATTATCTATCAATGGGCACTTAGGTTGCTTCTACTTTCTGGCTACTGTGAATAATGCTGTTAGGAACATGGACGGACAAATATCTGTCAAGTCCTTTCTTTCATTCCTTTGGGTATATTTCCAGAAGTGGAGCTGCTGGGTCATATAGCAATCCCATGTTTAAGTTCTTCTAGAAAGTGCCCTTTTCCTTAGTGGTTGCACCATTTGACATTCCCACTGACAATGCCCAAGGACTCCAATTTTTCTTCAACCTCATTGACGTTTATTTCTGCTTTTTGTTTGTTTTTTCTTTGTTTCATGATAGCTATCCTAATGGGTGTGAAGTGGTCTCTCATTGTGGTTTTGCATTTTCCTAATAATTAGTGATTTTGAACATCTTTTTATGAGCTTATTGTCAACTTGTACATCTTTAATGATATGTCTGTTAAAGTTCTCTGGTAAAGGCAAGTGTTTGGGCAAATATTAAAAAAAAAAGGAACATTGTAATTTTGACTGTTAACTCCACTTTTCATCAGGCAAGGTTTAAAAGATAATTGAATAAAAATAATGATAAATTTATGTTCATGTGTACACAATATATAAAGATGCAATCTGTGACATTAATAAATAAGGAGAAAGCATAAAGGTGTAGAGTTTTTGTATGTGACTGAAGTTAAGCCAGTATCAATTTAAGATAGATTATTACAACTTTTAGATGTTATATGTAATCTCCATAGTAACCACCAAGAAAGTATCTATAAATATATACAAAATGAGATATATACAAAATGTGACAAAATGTGTCACTACAAAAAAATCAAATAAACACAGCTAATGCAATGTAATACAGTGTTAATGAGGGACAAAAGAGTATAACACATATAGAAAACAACAAAATGGTAAAAGTTTGTGCTTCTCTATTCGTAATCACTTAAACATAAATGGATTAAACTTCCGAAACCAAAGGCACTGATCGGCAGAATAGATTCAAAAACAAAAAAAACAGGATCCAAGCTTTATGCTATTAAAAGGACAGACTTCAGATCTAAAGACATGGATAGGTTGAAGGTGAAAGAAAGGGAAAAGATACTTCATGCAAGAAGTAACCACAGAAAACAGTGACCAAAGAGAATTGTATATAAGGCTACACTAATATCAAGTAAAGTAGACTTTATATCAAATATCCTTACAAAAGACAAATAAGATATATAATGATTAGAGAGTCCATTCATCAAGAAAATATAACAATTATAAAAATATATGTATCAAACTTCAGAACCCCAAAATATAAGAAATATTGACAGAATTAAAAGAAGAAAGAGATAGCTCCATAATAATAGTAGGAGACTTGAATGCCCCACTTTGAATAATGGGTAGAACAACAGACAGAAGATCAATAAGGAGAAAGAGGATATAACAACCAGATAGAACATTCTCCCAAATCACAGCATGGTGCACGTTTTTCTAAGAGCATATAGAAGTTCTCCAGGACAGTTCATGTGTTAGGCACCGAAAGAAGTCATAATGCATTTTATTTTATTGTTTTAAAGATTTTATTTTTAAGTAATTTCCACATCCAACTTGCAACTCTAACTCGCAATCCTAAGGGCAAGAGTCTCATGCTCTACTGACTGAGCCAGCCAGGCACTCCTCATAATGCATTTTTAAAGATTGAATTCATAAAATATATTTCCAATCATAATAGTAGAAATGATAGTAGAAATCGGCAGAAGAAAGAAAACTAGAAAATTCCAAATATGTAGAAACTGAACAACATGTTCTTGAACAACCAGTGGATCAAAGAAGAAATCAAAAGGGAAACCAGTAAACATCTAATTCCAAATGAAAATACAACAAACCAAAGCATATGAGATGCAAAAAATGGTCGCTAAGAGTTTATGGTTGTAAAATCTTACATTGTATATAAAAAATACAGCTCTCAAACTAAAGAGGTAAACTTTACTCATTAAGGAACTGGAAGGAAGAACAAATTAAACCCACAGTTAGCAGAGGGAAGGTGTCAATAAAATTATAAGAGGGGTAAATAAAATAGAATCTACAAAACAATTAAAAGAAACAACAACGAATGGGTTTGAAAAGATCAACAAAATGGGAACATCATTAGCTAGATGGACTAAGAAAAATCCTAAATACTCAAATAATTAAAATTGGAAATGATAGAGGGAACCATACTAATGAATTTACAGAAATGGAAAGGGTTACAAAAGAGCAGTATAAACATTTATATGCCAACACACTGAACAACTTAGATGAGTGGACACATTTCTAAAAACACACAATCTCTCAAGCTTGAATTGTGAAGTAATAGAAAATCCAATTAAAACTGTAACTGGTAAGAAGATCACACTAGTACTCAATTATCTCCCACGAAAGAAAAACCTAGGACCAGATTGCTATACTGGTGTGTTGTAGCAAACATTAAAAGAAGACCTAGTCTTCATTCTTATCAAGTTCTTCGAGAAAGCAGAGGGAGGGAACATTTTCAAATCCATTCAATGAGGCCAATATTGCCCTGATAACAAAGGTGTTACAAAGAAAGAAAACTAACAAATCAATGACCACTACGAATACTGATGGAAAAATCCTAAACAAAATACTGAGAAACCAAATCCAACCACAAATTAAAAGTATTATATACCATGCACAAATGATCTTCTTAGGACACCATCTTGCTGACCTGATTTTCTCCCTTCATTTTTGAAGGATCACTCTAGATTCTGGTGTTTTGACAATATTGAGATCTATCTAATTCCTGTTAAAATTGCTGTTATAATTGTTATAGTTGCTATTTAATATTTATTTTTGTTTTATTCTGAAAAGATTAACATTTTATTTTTGTTACCTAATATCAGAAACTTTCAAAATGATAATCACTGGGGTGTGGAGCTATGAATCAACCATGCTGAATACGTTGTACATTGTTTAGTCCATAAACATATGTTTCAATTATCAATAATTTCCAAATATTTTGTTAATAACCCACTCTGCTCTTTGTTTCTAATCTTTCTTTCTAGAACTCCTGTTATATAGAGTTTGATTTCCTAGATACTTAGATGGTTTCTTTAAATATACATATAATCTCTTTGTTTCTTTCATTTTCCATTTTTTTTTCTTTTTAAATTTGCCCTCATTTTCAGGGGACATCAAATTTATCTTCCAATTTTCCAAAATGTGTTTTCATTTTATTCTACCATATTTTTTAATTTTTATAAACTATTTTCCTGTTTTCTAGACCTTTAATTTTCTTATTTAGCCGTTCATTTGTCATAGTTTCATATTGTTTCCTATCTATTTAAAAATAGTAATTTTGAGGGACACCTGAGTGGCTCAGTCAGTCAACCATCTAACTCTTAATTTCACCTCAGGTCAGACTCTCCCTGTTCATGAGTTTGAGCCCCTCATCTGGCTCTCCACTGACAGCACTAGGCCTGCTTGGGATTTTCTCTCCAATCTCTCTACCCCTCCCCCACTGTCTCTTTCTCTCTGCCTCAAAATAAATACATAAAGTTAAAAGAAATAGTAATTTTTAAAAGCTCTTCTTCCTCTGAGACAGTGGAAATTGCATTTATTTCGTTTCTTTCATTTTCACATTAGGGGGTATTCACTTTATATCTGTCAAGTTACACCTATACCAAAATGAGATAAGTGAAATGGTACACTGGCTGGTCAGAACCGTGAGAGGAAATTTTCATAGCTTCCTGCTGGCATTGTCATCAACATTTTGAAGCCAAAGGAAGGTGAGCACTCTTTCCAAATAGCACCACTACCCTCAATCATATATGGAGTTACATGTCTGGACACACTCGTAAAGAATGAATCTCTATCTGAATGGATCTGTTATTAAGGAACATTTCAACTAAATCCCCTTCTTTTTACCCACCTCTTTCCAATACTTCTAGCATTACACGGCAGAGTATCTTATCACTGCCTTTTCTAAAGAGAATGACACATAAGTTATTTCTCAGCTATCCCTTATGGTTTAAAGTTCCATTTCGTATGTATCTGTTCAATCTTTCACCACCAGTTCATTTACTTTTCAGATTAACTGTTGTTCGAGACCTGTTGCTACCCCTTCAGTTCTTATCTCTGTGTGGTTGTGTCTTTTAAAAAATCCCTTTACTGCCATTAGTGATGCTCTGGGAGATTATGATCATAGATAAATGTTTTCTATCTACAATCTCTAAACAAGAGACTTCCTTCTTTTTTTTTTTTTTTTTTTCGCTTATACACTGCAACCAGGCTTTCGTCCCTATAACTCCATCAGAATTTTCACCCGCACAACTCCACAAGGTTACCAAAGACCTTTACCTTGTCAAAACCAAGGGTTAATACAATGTCCTTCAAAAGCAGTGACTTGCTAGACTCACTTCTGAAGTGTAAGTTTGGCACAACTTTGGGCCTTAAGAACTGGAAAGTATTATGCTGAGTGAAATAAGTCAGTCAGATAAAGAGAGATATTTGTTTTCACTCATATGTGGATCTTGAGAAAATTAACAGAAGACTATGGTGGAAGGGAAGCGGGGGGAAGGTGGTTACCAGAGAAGAGGAAAGCAAACCATAAGAGACTCTTAAATACAAAGAACAAACTGAGTGTTGATGGGGGTTTGGGGGAGAGGGGAAAAAGGGTGATGGGCATTGAGGAGGGCACTTGTCGGGATGAGCACTGGATGTTGTATGTAAGCAACGAACTACAGAATCTACCCTAAAAAACAAGAGCACACTTTACATGCTGTATGTTAGCCAATTTGACAATAAATTATATTTGAAAGAAAGAATGTAACACAAGAACACATTGTGGACCTTTGGGGTTCATTATGAACACACAAAATTGCAAACATCAGATGTATCATGTTTGGAGTTGCACAATAAAAAGAAAATGGCAAATTCATTCAATTTTATAAACAATCCCTACGAGCCCATTATTTCAGATAAGCAGCTCTATGTTTAATGATACACAGATGAACATTCCTGGAATTCACAACCTTGATAAAAAACACCTCTAAAAATATAAAATTGGATACTCTCATTGGGACCCGGAAAACATGTCAAAAAATCAAAATTCCAGAAGAATTTAGCATTACCTGGAAATTAAACAAGTCCTCAAGATGATTCTGGGGATGAGTCTTGAAGCAAGAGAGGCCATTTGTTGGGTAGACAAGAAGGAAGGAAAGCACGTAAGCATTAGCATGAACTGTAAGTACAGGGAGCATTTATTGTATGGCAGTGTGGCATCACACAAATTACCCTGCGAGCTGACACCAGGCAAAGGGATCTTAGTACTCAGTGGGGAAATGTATTAATCTTATATAGCTCTTAAAAATGCTTTGTCAAAAGGTTGTAAACTTTACTATTGGTTATAAACGCAAAGGGGGCTTTAAAAAATACTAAAATTAATATTCACTTAGTACATTGATCTAAAACATTAGAAACATTGTGAATTAAGTGGTTTATTTCTTTATAAAATATTTATAAATGGTACTTGCCTTCTGGTAGTCATATAACTTAGGCTACAGAATAAGCATCTTTTCTGTGCCTGTGAAAATTTTTATATATCTTCTATGTTTGGATCAGCTTCCAGCACTTTACCCTCCATTCTTTAATTTTGTGAAATAACTCTGAGAGTTCCTTCCCTGTGAAGTTTTTTGGCATCACCACTTTCTTTGAGATATCTTCATCCTTTTCATTATAACCACTTTCCTCATTTATGTTGGTAAATGCATCTTAGCTAAATTCCTCTAGCTGAATTTCTAGACTCTCTCAAATGGCAGCATTGCGGACAACGTTATTGTCAGCTATTTCTTCCATAATGGATTTTATGTTTGGTTCAAATTTCTGTTCTAACATTATCCTTTTTTTTTTTTTTTTTTGCTGCACTTTCATCTTTATCAGTCACTGTTTTTTTCTTTCAATGATCTATTTTTGTAAAATATCAGAGGTCATCCCCAAGAGACCAAGAAGCGACACAATGACATACCTTGTTGTACATTCATGAACTGAGGAACAGATGCGTAGCCACCAACCCCCACAGGCTTTAACAGTGGTTACATGATGGGTCATGGATTGGGACGTGGGATTGTAGTTGGGGACTGATGTTGTTTAAGTACACTATGGTAACTAAAATTCATTCACATCAGTTCTACACCAAATATGGACAGCCTTTGAGAACAGTCAAATGGTGGGTGCCTGGGTGGCTCAGTTGGTTTAAGCGTCTCACCTCAGCTCAGGTCATGATCTCATGGTTCATGGGTTCGAGCCCCATGTCGGGATCTGTGTTGACAGCTTGGAGCCTGGAGCCTGCTTCAGATTCTGTGTCTCCCTCCCTCTCTGTTCCTCCCCTACCTGTGTCACTCTGTCTCTCAAAAAAAAAAAAAAACATTAAAAAAATGTTAATAACAGTCAAATGAATGATATGTAAGTATAGGACAAAATATATGGGATGAGAAAGAGCATAGTTACATAGGTATCAGTCCTCTGCTTAGGTTATAACGTTTTCAGTTACGTTCAATAGCTCTTATCCTTACATGTAGATACACATCCTCTCATTGTACCTTGGGATATACATTTCCTATGATGTCCTGGGAGATATAATCTATATTATTTCAGAACTTTTTGTTTGTTATTAAATACAGGCCTCCACAACTAACTCTTCTCTAAATGACAGTTGCCATTTATTTTTTCTGTTTTATTTTTTAGAGGCAGAGAGAATCTTAAGCAGGCTCCATGCTGACATAGGGCTTTATCCTGCGACCCCGGGATGATAACCTGAGCCAAAATCAAGATCCAGACGCTCAACAGACTTGAGCCTCCCAGGCAACTCAATTAATGGCTTGAACGAGTAAACATTTTTAACACTTTAGAATAGTTATAAAACTATAATACTGTCAGCTATAAAAATATCATTTTTTTTTTATGTTCAACAATGTTCCTTTAAATATTTGGTATATTTATCTGTCCGAGAGAAAGCATAGGTAGGAAACTTCCTGGTTCGCAACTGACATCCCTCACAATTGACACCCCATAGCTACTCCTTACATTCTACAGGGCCGTTGGCACTCCCTTCTAATTTCTTGCCTTTAAGGGGCTTCCGCTTATGAAAGAGTCAGAGGACCACCTGAAGGAATATGCCTTTTACCTGGGCTTCTTCCTTCAATAGACAGTGATACTTTTCTGTGGTTGCTATTGTTGTTGCTGATTTAGGTCTTTTGAGCCGAGGGTTTTGAAGCTCTGCGGGATATATATGCTCGTCTAAGGAGCTCGACAGGCTTCTTGAATTCCAAGCAAGGCGAAGCATGGAAAGATAGATATATGAGACCAAGAGCTTGCCCATCAGTCAGAAGATCCAGCCCGAAGAGCACGCAAAAGCAAGTGAGAGAGAGAAGGGAGCCTGTGGATGTTTCTGTGTCTCCTGTCAATCATCGGAAGCCATGATCCAGCTCAGCCAGTGAGGTGAGGGTCAGAGAAAAACCCCAGAGTGGGTACTCTTAATGATTTTGAATTTATAGTTCAGAAAGCAAATGGTTCCTTTACTCCTACTATATTAAAAGGGAAGGAGGATGAACTCAAAGGGAAAGAGGATGAACTCAGGAAAGACACAGATTAGATCAATATATTGTGCATTTTAGTATTTGTTCACTGACCTACGTGGCTTAGAAATAGCATCTAGAGAAACAGATGAAACAAAACAAAGCAAAGCAGAAACTGAAAAGAAAAGAAGCCCTAAGGGCAATGGTAAAATGAATGGGTTATGATGGACTCTTCACAAACGAGTGTAATTTTATGATTTTTCATTAGTCACACTATTTTTCATATCATTCTTAAACTGTGTCTAGATACTTAATAGTTGCATGTTCCTGATCTGAATCTTCATGCAGGTTTAAAGAAGGAAAGGAATAAAATGATAACATTTGCCTAACCAATGGCCTGGAAACCTTCGCCTTGGCCAGACTGTGAAAATTATCAAGTAAATGATGTGTTTTATATTTCTGTTCATATGTGCAGTGTCCTGTCAGATTTTCTCATCATAGGCTCTTTAAGTAGCTATTTCTGGCCTTTCTATATGTCTTCTTACTAAATGAGCATTCAGCTTTTTGCATCACTTGAAAGAAGGTGACAAATCAGCATTTCTCTCTAAATAAATTGTAGCTAAGAAGGTAAAACAGTGTTGCTGTTGTTTTTTTTTTTTTTTCCTTCTCTCTTCCATTTCCTAATTGTGATAGTGCCTAATTGATACCTTCTTGTGGAAACTTTTCAGTGTTATTTTTAAGAGTTAATTTTTAGCTAACATTTTCTATGACTGTCAAAGACTGTTGTATACATTAGGACATTACTAAAACTTAGACTGGCATCCCTTCCTATCTTTTTCTAATGTGTTCTACAAGCATGTATTTTACCTAAAATTTAAATCTTATTTCCAAGGCTAGGTGGTTACGCAAGACAATTGCTAGGAGATCATTACGTGTTTAGGCGTCTTCCTGCCCTAGATGTTATGCTTTTCCCATTTGTTGCAGTAATGAAATGGGGGCATTTTGTGATTTTTCCTTTCACATCTATGTAGAATATTTCTTTTTTTTTTAAAGGTTTTTTTTCAACGTTTATTTATTTTTTTTGGAAAAGAGAGAGACAGAGCATGAACGGGGGAGGGGCAGAGAGAGAGGGAGACACAGAATCCGAAACAGGCTCCAGGCTCTGAGCCATCAGCCCAGAGCCTGACGCGGGGCTCGAACTCACGGACCGCGAGATCGTGACCTGGCTGAAGTCAGACGCTTAACCGACTGCGCCACCCAGGCGCCCCAATGTAGAATATTTCTATTGTGACATGGATATGCCCCTTGAGATGATTCCAATGGATCATGGCCATTAGTGAAGGAACAAAAGTATATTCCAAGTACAATGACTTCTCAAGCACTCTTCCTTGCTTGCTAAGGGAAGGGTAGACTGGAAATGATTCCCTGAAAATGTTGCAACCAACCTCAATGAGAATGGGATTTCAGTTTGATACCATAGACCCTAAGTTGTAAACAACGAGGCTTGAGAGAAAATTCTTGGAGATTAGAAGGTAAGTAGGACAGTTTTACCTGTTCTGGAACTTCATGGAAATAGAAACATAACACAGGATGAACTCTGGTTCCTAGCTTATTGTGCAGCACATAGTGATTTTGAGGTTTATTCATGTTATTGTGGGTGTATCATTAAAACCTGGCTCCTTTTCACTCATGAGTAGTTTATCCACTTCCCCTTGCTTCATACTTTGGTTGTTTCTAGTTTGGGGCCAAGAATTGCAGAACTCTTGGCTCATAATGACTTCATCCAAACCTTTGCAGTAAGAGATGACCATTTCCCTCATGGCTCCAAGCATCATAAGGTAGTCATCCCTAGAATGGCCCTAGTTCCCCTATCAAAATGCCTACCTGAGAAAGCTGAAAACAGCAGAATTTACTGTTCCTTCTAGCCAACACCTGACAATAGCCCCCCGACTTCCCTTTCCTAAAGCGTTTAGTAAACTACAATTGTAAATCGTTCCTCTGTCCCTTTGAGGAGTATATGTGCCTTCTACCATTCTGGCGTGTCTTCTCAAGGAGCTGAAAGCCATTCTTTTAAAATGTAATCATCCCCTCCCCCGTTCATGCTCTGTCTCTCTCTGTCCCAAAAATAAATAAACGTTGAAAAAAAAAATTTAAAAAAAAATTCCAATTCTGTGTCTCCTTCTCTCTCTGCCCCTCCCCTGTTCATGCTCTGTCTCTCTCTGTCCCAAAAATAAATAAACATTGAAAAAGAAATAAAAAAAAATAAAATGTAATCCTCATACAGGTGTATGAAAGGCAATCAATCATATAAGCATAGAGTCATTTCTAGCTCTTCTAGTATGCTCCAATGGTCTACTAACTTACCTGCCTTTAAAATAACACCACACTGCATTGATTGCTATAGCTCTATAACAAGTATAGAAATCTGGTTGTGTAGTTCCTCTAAATTTGTTCCCCCCCCCCCAAGATTAGTTTGATAACACAAGGGCTTCTGCATTTCCATATAAATTTAACAATTAGCTTCTATTTTTCTAAATATTCCCACTGGGATTTTTATTGTGATGTCATAGAAGATAGTGGATGTGTTAATAAGACTGAAGTTTCTAACCCATGTCACAAATTACGAAATGCCTGAAGACTTAGAAGCATTCTGTTCAGGAGCTAGAGGAGGCAGAAAGAATTCTTCCCTAGGGTCTCCTAAGGTCTTCCAACAAGTTGATTTCAGATTTATAGCCCCCAGCATTAGGGCAGAATAATTTTCTGCTGTGTTGAGCCACAAAGCTTGGGATAATTTCTTTTGGTGGTCCTAGGATATTAATACAGAGTATAATCCTAAGAAATAGGGCAGCCAAAAAAAATAGTTTCACACAGAGAGGGAGGCTAAGCATAAGAAACTCTTAAATACAGAGAACAAACCGAGGGTTGATGGGGGTGAGGAGGGGGGGAGGGGAAATGGGTGATGGGCATTGAGGAGGGCGCTTGTTGGGATGAGCACTGGGTGTTGTATGTAAGTGATGAATCACAGGAATCTACTCCCGAAGCCAAGAACACACTGTATTCACTGTATGTTAGCTAACTTGACAATAAATTATATTAAAAAATAAAATAAAATAAAATATTGAACAGAGCACCTGGGTGGCTCAGTCGGTTAAGTGGTTGACTTTGGCTCAGGTCATGATCTCGTGGTTTGTGAGTTTGAGTCCTGTGTCGGGCTCTTTGCTAACAGCTCAGAGCCTGGAGCCTGCTTCGGATTCTGTGTCTCCCCCTCTGACTGCCCCTCCCCTGTTCACACTCTGTCTCTCTCAAAAATAAGTAAACCTTAAAAATCTTTATTAAAAAAAATAAAAATAAATTTTGAAAAAATATTGAAAAAAAAAAAAGAAATAGGAAAGCCAAAAAAAAAAAACCAAAAACAAAAAAACAGTTAAATGTGTAATGCGTCTTCCTTTTTAGGTATCAATTTCCTCATTTGTAAAATGAGAGCATGACTAGGTAATATCTAATGTGCTCTGGTATGTTCTCTAATTTCCCAGCATAATGGTGAAGATGTGATTTCAGTTCTGCATCAAGTGTAACCCGAATAATTCTCATTAGAATTTCAATTACAGTCTTGTTTTTTCCTGATTTTGAGAATGAAGGGATCCCATCCTTTGTCTTGTACCCAATCATAAGACCAGACACGAGATTCCCTTCCAGCGCACTTATTTCCATTTGTGTTTGTGTCATTTCATTCCAATGAGCAGGTAGCAAGGACATCTTAAATTATACATATTTTGTATATTTGCTAATCCAGGATCAAGGCCATTTCTATGAGTCATAGTTCTGCAAAGGAAATCAAAGCCCATGAATAACAAAGAAAATTATTAAACTGAATTCACTTTGGTGAACATTCTTAGTGCCAAATGTTCAGATTGTTTTGTATGATACAATGATGGGGAGATGCCCTTGGTAGAACTTTCTCTTTATCTCCTATAAAACTACCACCAGCAACACTTGTACACAAAAAGAAGTATATTAAAGATCATGGACTGCTCTTTTAAGAAACACATTCAATCATGCTCATCTAGAAACGTCTGTTATCCTATGTAAATGGTTCTCATAACAACACATTTTTTGCTTTTTTAAAAAAATGATTGCCTTTCAGAGTCGCACTGTGAGCTAATCATCATCAATAAAATGAGTAATTTTAATTTCTATTGTTTATGTGAGTTTGGGCATAAGTGTATATATGCACTTACATATTTTGAAACTGACCTTGTAGAATTTGCACTGAGAAACAATAATATTGCTCTACAATAGAGCAATATTCAAGGGGCTTTGAAATTATGTTCATTGGAATTCAAAGTTTCTATTTTTGTCTTTACTGCAAGCTGCTTAGTTGGTTCGAGACAAAACTATAAGCATGGGTAGAAGTTCAAACCCAGTTCCTCAGGCTGAGCCAACACAGAATAAAAGAGAAAATTAGTTTCAATCTTCATTGTACGACAAAATCTCCTGAGGACTTGTTAAAACACCGATTGCCAAGCCCCACCTCTAGACTCTCTGAAGTCTAGGGACAGATCCAAGAGTCTGTATTTCTTTTTTTTTCTTTTTTTTTTAATTTTTTTTAACGTTTTATTTATTTTTGAGACAGAGAGAGACAGAGCATGAACAGGGGAGGGTCAGCGAGAGGGAGACACAGAATCTGAAACAGGCTCCAGGCTCTGAGCTGTCAGCACAGAGCCCGACGCGGGGCTCGAACTCACGGACTGCGAGATCATGACCTGAGCCAAAGTTGACTGCCCAACTGACTGAGCCACCCAGGCGCCCCCAAGAGTCTGTGTTTCTAACAAGTGTCTAACTCCAGTTGGTGTTGATGGCCTGGGTGCTATCCTCTGACAACTACTGGGCATGTTCGAGGTCCTAAGACATCAAGTTGCGAGTAGCTTTGGTTGGACACGGCATCCAAACTGTAAGTAAGTGCTGACTCTTACCCAGCTGGAAGGTAGAAGTGAGCCAGTTGATAACTCCCTGTTTCTGTCAGGTTCCGGCAGAAGGAGCTGGGATTAGACGTCATCTGGAAAGCAGCAGGGTGACAGGCATTGATTTGAAATCCAGCTGCAGGATCTCGCAGAGGCAAGAGATGTTTGAAGCAAGCCCCGTGGTTTGAAAGATTGCACTCCTTCCGTGTCGGGAGAGAGTGACACAGAATCCATTGAAAATACAAATGACAGAAACACTGCCAAAACAGGAACTTGAAGACTCACTACAGCCAGAGAGAATAACTACAGCAAATGAACTGTGCAATTTGAAATCACAATATTCCTATGAATGATGTAACAGGAAGGATTCACTTGCAGGGGTGTATCCTGATGTTTTTGTGAAGAAGCTGGGGCTTAGAGACAGAAGGCGGGTTACCAGGTCAGTATCTCCACTCTACCGATTGGGTGGTCTTGGATGAGTGGCTTGATCTCTCTAGTCTTTCAATGATAAATGAAAACTCTTTGTGCAATGTATTTTATGGATTATGGGAAGAATAAAACATAGCAAAGAACATGAAGATAGTTTTTCAAGTTCAGTAGGAGTAACTACACTTTTGCCTTAGTCTTTGCCCGTATTGTTAGGTAGGTATTTTGAAATGTCAGGAGTTGGGGTAAGTAACCATAGCTACAACCATCCTGCAACTATATTAGTTCTTTGTAGCTTCTTAACACTGAGAAGAGAGAAGATTAAGGGCAGACATTTTATAGTTTATTTTTCTTCATTCCCAATTTTCACAAGGAGTCAATACCATCTTTTAGTGGAGTAATAAAAAGAAAATCAACATGACATCCACGATTTACTAGGCAAGCCAAAACACCTTCCCAGGGGGGTTTCGATGATGAAATACTGTCATTCACTTCATCCAATTCGAAATCAAATGGAAGGCCTGAGGGAACATCTCCCTGAAGAATTAACATTTTTTTCATGTTGCATAAACGTATAATACAATAATTTTTAGAGTGGAAGCAATTTTTTCCTGAGTGTCATAAAAAGGGGAAGAGGGTAAAATGGTAAATTGGAATGAGCCTGAAGAGACCCATGCTCAATTTTACATTTTCTAAGGTATATTTACAATGGTTAGTAATCCCTCTGCAAGATGATTGGCTTTTTTTTTTTCTCATATGGTGGTTGCTGTTTCTTCCAGATGATTCTCATTGTGTTGAAAATAGGCTCAGAAATAGGTGCTTTCATTTTTTCTTCTTCATATGATTAAGATCCATGGAATCCTATACATAGTAGACATTTGATACATAACAGCCCAAACCACAAAACTAGCAACAACAGCAGACAACAAATGAATGTTCTGTACTATTTCGTTCAATCTGTTTCGTGAAGGGTTCTGATCAAATAACGGTGCCTCTTAAATAGCCTGTCCTCATATTCTTTAGAAGAGGGGAAATCTCTTGGTTCGTTAAAAGTCCAAAATTATGGAGGGTGATGTTGGAGTGCCTTATACTAGCATAGATAGGAAAGGAGACTGCTATATTTTTTTTTCTTTTCTGGATTTGTCCACAACTGATCTTTGAAGAAAGTTTCCATTTCAGAAACGTTAGTGGTCATAGAGTGTCGTGAGAGAAAAAAAAGACGTGGCATCTGCCCGTGAGAAGCTCGCAGATATGATGAAATCATCTGGGAAATCCATTGGTTATGCGACAGCATTACACACACACACACAGGTATAAGAAGACATGATTCAGAGGGGAAGAAGTGTTTTTGACTGTGAGGTTCTTTCTAGGGGAGGTTATAGATAACACCATAAAAGTTAATTGAAAAAAAAAGTGATAATTGTAATTTGTATTTTAGAGAAAATATGTTCTCTTTCCACACGATAGAAAGTAGTACTCAGTAGACTCCTTTTCATCTCTACAGTCAGAGAAATTCTCTTCTCCATTTAAAAGACTCCTTCCTGCTCACATTTTAGTGGTAAAAAATTAAGCAGTAAGAACAGACTACAATGAAAGGCAGTCCCCTTTTTCATCAATCTGGTCTCCCAGTCCTGCCCGACCCCAGGAGAAGCCAGTTTTTAATTTTTGAACATTCAATAAATATTTATTAACTGTATCCTGTTTGAGACATTCCTTCCTTCATTTATTCACTTAAAAGATTACTTGCATCACAGGTATAGGGCAGCCATCATTCTAAGCACAAGTGACTTGAACTTGAAAAAGACCAAAGACAGATGGTGACTTTATGCTGCAAAGCAGTGCTTTTGAAATTGCCTATGATGAGAGACAAGATCTTTTCCTCCCAATTCTTCATAGATTGATATTTCTATGTACTATAGCACTAGAAAGATCAATGAAAACATAACAATTACAAACAAAAGTTTCATTATTTCATTCAACAAACACAAACTCGCTCTGTCAAATTGCTATGCAAGAATTTAAACTCTTATTCTCCAGTTCTTCAAAGACATCAACTTCCCATTTGATAACTGGCAAAGTAATTCTCTTGAATGGAAGAAGCCTTTGTATTGATTATGGGACAGAAACACAGCAGGGACCAATTTTCCTCGAATTCCTCTTACCCACTAGCTCCAAGGATATTTCTTCCACCACCCTCCAGGGTGTTCAGGGCCCTTTCTCTGTCAGGGATAAGCTTCCCTGTGATTGTCCTGGGTCATTAAAGAGAAGGGTATATTCAGGGGTACCTGGGTGACTCAGTCAGTTAAGCGTTTGACTCCCATTCAGGTCACGATCTCACAGTTGTGGGTTCATGATCTCACAATTCGTGGGTTCGAGCCCCACGTTGGGCTCTGTGCTGACAGCTAAGAGCCTGGAGCCTGCTGCGGATTCCATGTCTCCCTTTCTCTTTCTGTCTCTCCCTTGCTTGTGTTCTCTCTCTCAAAAATAAATGAATAAACATTTAAAAAAATTTAAAGAGGAGACTATATTCAATTGGAGTGTTTCCAAACGGAATTCACAAAGTCCTTAGCAGAGCTTGCAATTCTTCTAGGGATTCACAGGCAATGGATCGGCGTCTTTTAATTAACTTCCAATAATATCTTTGGTGACTTTTTAAAATTCATTAACCTTAAGTTACTTATGGCTTTTCATATGAAAGTTGAAAACATAACTTGCTAAAATGTCCTCACCCCCTTTTCTCTACTTTCCAAATGTGTGGTAATATCTCTACCCTTTTTTTTTTTTTTTTTTTTTTTGGCTGTCATCATTATGTAGCACACACACATACACACACACTCTAATTGCACACATACACACACCTATATTTCTCATTGCTTCATTTTTATCTCTTAACTTCTTCCATTATAAATTGACATATTAGCATCCTGACATATATAAAGACGTCTCATTCTCTCTTTCTCATTGTGTACTTGTTAGTTTCCCTCTGAGTTTTCTAAAATTATTTTTTTGCTTTGATTATTATTATTTTTTGCACTCACCTTATTAAGGATGTTTTACAACATTGTTGATGTTATATACCTTACTGAAATCATTCCATTTTTATCCTAAAAAAACATGTGTCACGGAGGCCTCCGAAATGGTATTCTAATTCAGACCAAATAAAATACTTGCCAGAATTATTAACAGTGGCTACCCTGAGATTTCTCCCCTGAACTGTTATTATAACCCATGTGTTTCACTTTTGTGACAGCTGCTCTTAGTTAGCTGAAGCGTATCTTCAAGTGTCCTGTGAAAGGGTGTATGAAACAGAAAAGCATTGATTTTTTATGATAACAACATCTTGAATACCTAGTTCAGTAATGCTTAAGCGGAAGCACATGTTCAAAACTATTTTTCCTCAGAAACTTGTGTGCCCTTTTCTGCTGGTGGATCATGGGCAGTGGAGACAGACACTTTGAGCTAACTCGAAATATTAGCTTAATACCAGCTTCAACGTTACTGTGAGACATCTTTTTTTTTTTTTTAACGTTTATTTATTTTTGGGACAGAGAGAGACAGAGCATGAATGGGGGAGGGGCAGAGAGAGAGGGACACACAGAATCGGAAACAGGCTCCAGTCTCCGAGCCATCAGCCCAGAGCCTGACGCGGGGCTCGAACTCAGGGACCGCGAGATCGTGACCTGGCTGAAGTCGGACGCTTAACCGACTGCGCCACCCAGGCGCCCCGAGACATCTTTTAACAAACACATTTGCATTCTCATTTTATCCTATTTTATCTAGGAGCCTTTGGGACATTGTTTTATTGTGTTAAATTTCATAACAATATGTCTGAGTGTGGCCCATTAAAATATTTTTTTTTTTGTATATCCTCATCGTTATTCAGTCCTTTCCATTTGAAGGGCCATACCTCTTTCCAGTTGATAAAAACTTACTTGTACCCACATATAAGTTATTACTACATGTGACTTATTTTAACCACACAGGAATTATTGTTACTGTATATTAATTATTTCTTCTAGGTCTTTTCTGTTATCATCACCTCTCCGTTTAAATTCACATGCTAGAATCATTCCTGGCCCTGGAGTCTTCCCTTTTCTCTCATATCCTGTCCCATTCTCTGCTTCCTTTCTTTCTTTCTTTCTTTCTTTCTTTCTTTCTTTCTTTCTTTCTTTCTTGGAAACAATGTTCTTTGTCGTGTGTCCTTACTGAAGTCTCTGTGCCTTTGGCTTGTGTTCAGGTAATATTTCAACAGAAACTTTATCTGTTGTGCTATAAAGTTCAATGAGTGTCAATCAGAGGATAATGCCAGATACCCACAATTACAAACTGTATACAAATATACTGAAGCCTACATTTCCTAATTGCCATATCATACAGAAGGGTTCCACCACCCTAAAAATGCTTTGCATGGTCATGTTTTTTAATACTCTGTGCCGCTTCAGTGCTCTCTGACCTCTGGTACAAGTTTTACATTCTTTTACCTTAATCTTTTCTCTTTAATGATTTCCTTCAAATATATGTTACACTTTGGGTGTCCCCTTGTATTTTACAATGAGGGAATGAATGGGAGTCCTATGCCTAGAAGTTCCGGATATGACAGAATTATAGAGCTTATGAGCTATCTAGCTTTGCATGAGGGGACGAGTGTGAAGATACCCTGGAGTTGCCAGAAGGAGGATTCATTCAATCTAGGATTCCAAAATCCACGGCACCCATTTCATTTTAGGCAGGACAGATCAACTACCTTCTCAGGTATCGTCCAACGCATTAGCAAACCGGGGCTTTTGCTTCAAAACTTTGTTGAAATCTTTCCTTCCCATTATATTTCATATATGTGAATTTAGAATTATCCCTTATTTTTCCATGATTTCAGGATCTTGGTAGCCATGAGACTCAGGCTTGTGTGCAAAGTTTGACGCAAGGAAAGTAACGTAATATTTTCTCTACCAGTATACATGGTACTTAGCACTCAACATATGCTGTCATGTCTTGTAAACATTTTTTGCTATCTTCTATTTTCTATATTAATTTAAGAATAAAAGCTCTCAGCGTGCCTGGGTGGCTCAGTTGGTTAAGTGTCTGACTCTTGATTTCTGCTCAGGTCATGATCTCACTGTTGTGGGGTCGAGCCCCATGTCAGGTTCAGCGTACAGCATGGAGCCTGCTTGGGATTCTCTCTCTCTCCCTCTTTCTCTGTGCCTCCTTCCCTCTCTTAAATAAGCAAATAAAACTTAAAAAAAAAAAAAGTGGATAACTTGGCAAGAGCAAGGTGTTGCCTATCTCTAACGCTTCCTCCAGTCTCAGAGGGGACTTCTTACTTGTATCTTTTCCCTAGTTCTCTCTACTAAACTTTGAGTTGGTCTATTGTTCTTCTTGTTGCAAGTGCTACCATTAGACTACTAGCCTCCTTATTTGCTTACTGTCAGGGTGTTCTTTAGGCATAAATTTTGCCTGCTCTGTGCCAGATAAAGTCAGTCCCCTTAGAGAGAGCTCCAGAAATCTCTGTTCTTACAGCGTGGCATACCTATGGGTAGAACATCTATGCCATTGCACCGGACCTGGGCACGATGGCCTTCTTCCAGGCAGATATACCTGCTCTATGGGTTGAGGGTCCTGTGGGGATGGTAGCCCTTGGTCTTTGTGATTTGACTCTTTCATCATTCAACCAGCAGTCTATTAGCAAGCTGGGGCAAAACCTATGAATTCCCAGTATTCTCAACCCTCTGTGGCTGGGGTACAGCTTCTGTTTCACGAATGGGGGTTTGGCGGAGGAAGAAACGCCAGTCTTCTCAGCCACAGGTACCTGGAATAGAACTTCTGTAACATATGGTTAAGGAGGAGGATGAGACATACTGGCTACCTACCTCCCCTAGAGTAAAACCATAGCTTTACATTGGGTATTTGGAGAAGAAAGTATTCCTTGTCTTGGCCACAGGCACGTAGCGTGGAGTTTCCTTCACACTGAGCTGGGTATGAAGGTGGAGGCAGCACAGATCTTGTGTCCTACGTTACAAACACAGAGACACACACTCATACATACATACACATACACATATGCTCATGAGAAGATTCTTGTTGTTCTTACTAATATTTACTAGATTTTCTTAATTTTTTTACATGTATTTATTTTTGATAGACAGAGACAGAACACAAGTGGGGGAGGGGCAGAGAGAGAAGGAGACACAGAATCGGAAGCAGGCTCCAGGCTCTGAGCTGTCAGCACAGAGCCGGACGTGGGGCTTGAACTCACAAACCGCAAGATCATGACCTGAGCCGAAGTGGGTCGCTTCACCGACTGAGCCATCCAGGTGCCCAATTTAATAGATTTTCTTAAATAAACATTTATTCATTTTATATGTTTTAGGAAAAATTCCAGAGAATTTTATCTTTTAATATAATTTTAATTTTACCAGTGAAACGGTTGCTTCATGGGGGAGAGGGTCTGCTGAAATCCTTACGTGGCCATTCTGGAAGTGAGAAAGTAAATTTTTGAATGTGTAAAATTTATTCTAAGGGCAGAGAGACTTTAGAAAAAAAAAGTAAAACCAGCCTTTGCAGGCTTTACCAGCAGCAGGAAGCAACAAAATGCTTTATAAAGGCCTTAGGAGTGGTGCAGGGCTTTGAAATATGAGTGAGATTGTGATATAAAGATGCCTATGGCATCAATGCATGTGAGGGGTCATTAAAACACGGAGTAGAGTTTGTAAACCTTTGTGTCTTATTGGAAAACATTTATTTAATTTATCCTGTAATACATCCAGAAGTCATACTTAATAATACTCCTAGAAATTTCAGGAGGACATTAGCTGTAATTATTTTTCTAGGGTATGAGCAAAAAAGACATATCATATTTAAATGATAAAGAATGGGTAAGTACATAGTTCATTCACACTGGTGCCTGAGGATGTTTCATTTAAACAAAAATAGATGACCATGTCTGATCACAATCCTGAGAGCTTATTGCATTGTGTAGAGGGCATAAAAGACAATCTCTTGGATAAAAATGAACGTAGACTAATTCATTAACACTTGATGATAAAATGTGTAAAATAAACTCATAGTCTTTCCTTTCCTTTGGTTTTCAGTTCCTAGGATGCAGTCATCTGTTGTTTCAGATATGCAAGTGCTTTCCCTCCAGTTTTGTAGTTTGAGTTTATTGCTTGGAATCCCAGTAATCTTCTTTTTTTTTTTTTTAGCAGTTTGATAGACTATTTTCTCAAGATTTCTCTTCTCTGATTATTACCACTGATGCAACACAAGGAAAACTGGTTTTTCCATTGTCATGATCTCTCCTCCATTTTTCTGGTAGCCTAGCCATCGACATTGCCATCTTTGTGACAGCTGAAACTGGAAAAACTCTCAGGTGACAATTATCCAGGAAATTGGATTCGGGTTCCTTGTGGCTAAGTCATGACATTTTTAGAGCTCCCACTCTGCTTCCTCAAGCCCTGCTCCCTTAGGCAGTCCCGGTTATTGATTCCAAATTACCCACTTTTATGGATTAAGATCAATACCTGATTCTTCATCACAAACTCTGCCTACTGACTACTGCCTTCACTTGCCACTATCCTAACAACAATAACAAAAATCTTGTCTCTTGTAGCTACCTTTGAACACACTGAAAATTGGATAAGTAAATGCGTTCTTTTTGTAGTTTCTTTGCCTACTCTCGATAGAATTCTCCATCATGTTCTAGCTATAACTTGTCTGAATTTATTGAAACTGTGAGGTGGAAATTAGGCAACTATAACCTCTCAAAGAACCATTCTCTTTAGATTCATGACAATTGGGGAAAATATTTCTTTCTACACTGTGAGATACAGATGACGGATAAGGCTTAAGGTCCTCATAAGTCCCTAATTGATCAGAGGAAAGGCTTGAAGATTAAGTGGTTCTGAAGTATATATTCTGATAGGCCATATTAAAATTCATTTAGTCTCTGGAGGAATTTTTGTCATGCCTTCAACAGTGAGGTCAAGGCAATGACTAGATTGGTTATCTTTGCTATATAAACTGTATTACTCTAAATTAAATTGACTTTTGGATAACCCTCTTTAATAATTACTGTACTCTGTACTATCTGTCCTTTTTCTTACCTGGATTCCTGCGTGAGACTGTTTTTTTTTTTTTCTTTTTTCTTTTTTTCATGTTAGGAGGCAGTGTGACTGGCCTGCTCACAGCTCCACTGGAAAACCTCTTCCCAGTCTTCACGATTTTACACTACCTAATATTTCCTACTGATACCTTATTGTCTCTTGATCATTTGGTATATTCGGTATAAAACCCAGCTCATAGAAACCCTACAGACTTCTCAAACAAAACAAAGATGGCATGAACACAGGACTGAACCACGATAATTTTCTACTAAGAAGTGAATTTATTTTCCAGTTACAGAAATGGGTGCACTGAGAAAAAGCAAACATGTACATTTCTAGGTATCCCAGTAAAGAACTGACCTCCCAGTCTTAATCCTAAACTTGACAGTGTTTCTGACAACAGTGAGAATTTGTCAGCCAACAAACCACTGTCCTCTAACTGAATTCACAGGATTAGCAGACAAGGAAGTCTCTTTTAGATTCGTTGATATTCTGGAAAGGCTTCACAACCTCCTACTGGAACCATTCACAACACGCTTTAGAAGGTCAAATCTTCTGCTAGAGGCAAAATTTCACCCCCATACTTGCAAGGAGAGACAGGCCTCACATTCAATCTCTGGCTGGGCTGTCACTTAGCCATTCTAAAGAGTTGTGTCGGGAGTCACTTCGAACCTCTCTTCTTTGGGACTGCACTGGTCAGCTCAGGCTGTCATAACAAAATACCGCACGATACCATTCTGCGACTTAAACAACAGAAATTTACTTCTCACAGTTCTGAAGGCTGGAAGTTCAACCTGAAGGTACAGTCAGGGTTGGTTTGGGTGATCTATTCCTGGTTTGCTGATGGCTTTCCCCTTGCTTTATCCTCACATGATTTTCCTCTGTGCTCAGGCGGAAAGAGAGAATCTCTGGTGGGTCTTCTTAAAAGGACACCAATCACATCAGCTTGGGTCCCCACCTTAATGACCTCATTTAACCTTAATTACCTCTTCCAAGGCCTCATCTCCAAGGACAATCCCAATGGTGGTTGTAGCTTCAACGTGTGGATCTGGGGGGCATAGAACTCGGTCGTTAGTAGGATCCCTGGCTGTACATGGAGAATGGCTCACTTCCTTACTTCTCTCATTTCTGGCCAGGTAGAACATCACTGAAATTCATTTTCTCTGATTTGTCAAACAATTAAATGACCCCAAACTAGCCTTAAATTCTCCTTCTCCAACCTTTATCTGATTTCTATTGCTGGGGGCTCAGTAAGCAAGTGGAGAAGGCTGGGGAGCCAACCAATTAACAACAGCATGGTAACCTATTTGCAATCCGTAGTTAAACTCAGTCACACAGGTATATCTTGAAACAACGTATGCCAACATCTCACACTGTATTACAAACAGATTGATTGCATCAGCTACCATTACATGTAGGGTCTACATGATCCCAAAACATATGTGACCAAAGGACGATGGTGACAGTACCAAAGGCTCTTTGTTTCGGAGCACTGCCGAGGGATCACCACCAGGAAAAACGGGAGGTGCTCTTGGTGAGAATAGAGCATCCCATTACAGTATCTGGGGTGTAGAAAGAAAAACTGAAGTTCACATGTCTGTGGTTTGGGGCAATTAAATTGGGATACACCAATCATTCCTTCATTCAGATGTTTATTCAACATGTGGGATTGGGTTTTATTCCATCCACGAAATATGCCTATGTAGTATCACATATAGATGGGAATACAGTTTATTACTTGGGGCCATTTGTATGGCTTTATAAATTGTTTTTATCCTCTGCTTTAAATTTGCTCTAAAGTCCATAAGAGTTCAGTGATTAAAGATGAGAGGTTTCAGTAATACAATGCAAGAAATCAAAGACGAGCATAAAGTTTATCATTGTGCAAACTTGCCTCAAGTTATTCTAAAGATAATCTAAAGATTCATTTGATCAAAGTAATTTATTATGCAGGGTGATTCTCGTACAACAAAGACCTGTACTAAATAGCGGACATATACAGATAGTTACAGCTAATTTTTTAGTGAGAATACAATTACCAAACACATAATATGTTATTCTTAAGTAACTGCTCATAAAAATTCATCAGAAAAGATTTACTATTCATTTTCATGATTTATAAAGAGAGCTCAAAAAGTTGAAAGAAAATAACTCAAAAACTTAAGGCAGTTTTTGCCTACTGGGTTAACGTTTAGTCTATAGGTTAACATAAATTTTGGATCTGCATGACAAGATAACATTTTATAGTTAAACTTATTTCTTGACAATATAGAACAAGAAATAATTTAAAGTAGTACTTATAACTAAATAGCATGTGCTACTTTATAAAAGGGGAGTATATATTTTTTCTTTGCATTAACCATATTATAAAGAATTGTATTTGAGATTTCTAGAAAAATTGTTGGTCATATATTTTGCTTAAGTGCTTTTATTTTTTTTAACTCTGACTACATGATAGATAATATATAAAATGCTTAAAGTTTTTTTTTTAATGTTTATTTATTTTTGAGAGAGAGAGAGAAACAGAGCACGAGTTGGGGAGGGGCAGAGCTAGAGGGAAACACGGAATTCGAAGCAGGGTCCAGGCTTGGAGCTGTTATCAGAGATAGAGGGAGACACAGAATCCAAAGCAGGGTCCAGGATCTGAGCTGTTAGCATAGAGCCTGATGTGGGGCTTGAACTCATGAACTGCGAGGTCAAGCCAAAGTTAGATGCTTAACCAACTGAGCCACCCAGGTGCCCCACAAATACCTTGAAATTTATCAAAATGAGTACACTTAATAATATTGTAAGATCCTCATTTTTACAGTTGGAAAAAAAAGGAGAGTTTTAAAAATTCAATCATTTCTGTATCTTGCGATGATAATAAGACTGTTAAATGCATGAGATATTTATAAATAAGACGTTACAGTGACAAGGGTTTTGGAGACAAAATTATTAGGGAAAGTTGGATTTAGATGATCTGAAATGCCCATTTATGCCAGAAAATTTCATTATCCATGGATTCTCTGAACTTCTCAGTCCCAGACAAAGTAATGGGGAAAAAATAAAATACTTAGATATGGCCTTCCCTGCTTTCTTTTTGAATGTTAGATTATAGATGGGGAGTACCTTGTTTGTAGAAAGAGTTTTCTGTCCTTTATTTTTGATAAACAGCCATTAGATGTGTATTATGTTTAACTGAAAGAAAGATTTGTGAATTTCCCATGAAGAAAAGGGCTAACTGTCATGTTACTCTAGTGGGGGTGGATGCACACACAGCATCCATATCTAATGAAAGCCCTGAAAGTTGAGATCCAAGGAATTAAATATAATAGCATGCACACAAATACATCCACATACAGAAAAATACAGATGGCACTTATCCTTAGAGGACAACAGTCCAAAGTTTTAGTTCTCCACTGTCATAGGAGGATTGGTTTTCCACTAAACCCATCATCTAGCCTCGATGTTTCAAAAGGGAGACACTTTTGGGGTGCCTGGCTGGCTCAGTCGGTTAAGTGACCGACTTCAGCTTGGGTCATGATCTCATGATTTGTGGGTTTGAGCCCACGTCGGGCTCTGGGCTGATAGCTCAGAACCTGGAGCCTGCTTTGGATTCTATGCTTCCCTCTCTCTGCCCCTCCACAGCTCATGCTCTGTCTCTGTCAAAAATAAACATTAAAAAATACAAAAAAAGAGAGACACATTTTTTAAAGCTTTATTTATTTATTTTTGAGAGAGAGAGAGAGAGAGTTGAGGAGGGACAGAGAAAAAGTGAGAGAATCCCAAGCAGTCTTCCCACTGTCATTGCAGAGCTCAAAGTGGGGCTTGAACTCACAAACCATGAGATCATGATCAAAGTCAAACACTTAACCAACTGAACCACCCCGGCACTCCAAATGAGAGAGACATTTTTTGCCACCACCACCACCACCAACAACCAACAACAGCAGCCACCACCAACAAAGAGCAAAACAAAGCCAAGAGAACAAATATCTATTTGGGTTTTAATTTGTCTGTGGTTCATTTGACTCAAGGACAATAAACAGCACACATGGTTATTCATGTATAGAGTTAGTAGTAAGTGATAAGATGCTTCATAATTGTGTTTGATCATATTTCTATATCTTCCATTGGCTAACTGCTGTTTTGAAGATACTATTTAACTTCACAGTCGTGGTTTCTATCTTTCACAAAATTGTATGAAAAATTTACCTGTCTACTTTTTGGTGATTTTATATGGATAAACAACAATTCGGAAACTGCTGTGTCAAATTAAAACAAAACAAAACAAAACAAAACAAAACAAAAAAACTTAACAAAGAATATCACTAATAAGTACAAGCACTAATTTCTCTTCAGGCTTATTACATTAACTTATTAAATTAATTATTAACTTTTGTTTTGATTGGAACTTGTTTGGAACTAGTTGAAATTTGTACAGGGACGGACATGTTTTTGTGTTGCAATGTGTAATAAACCACCATAGCATGTGAGATATATACAGGAAGTATTTTAAAACTCCTATCTACAAACATGAGTCTCCTTATATTTACCTATTTTGAACTAATAGTTCAATTTTTTTTGCACTATTCCTAGTCAAATCAGAAGGCCCCCAGCTCCTGAGAATTTACAGTCAAACGTGGAAATCACAGAGATGATTCACTCTAGTGTGGGTCAGCATATAGCAGGTAATATATGATGCACAGAAGACCTGTATCATCACTGTCATAAATAGTAGTTAAATTATGACCACAAATACACCTAGTGATCCAGAGTCACTGGAGAAGAAATTTGGGGATTTTGAAAATCCTCTTCAAAAAGGTGAATATTGAGCTGTAGAACTGTTCCTTGAAGGATGGGGAAAATTTAAGGGAAGACACTGGCATACATGTAACACTACAATGTTATCTCTGAATTTTCCTTTAAATAGCTAGGGCTTTCTCTCTCTTTCTCCATCTGTCTGTCTCTCTTTCCCTCTCTGCCTCTCTCTGTGAAGGTTTGTGTGTCTGTGTCGTTGAATTTGTCATAAATCACTCATGGTAGAACACGATTTATGTTAGTGTCCACTATTCAATTTGACTGTCAAAGCATAAGATTCTCAGAATCCTTCGAAGTAAGTTTCTTGTCTGCTTCATCTTCGTAACCTGTATCAGCTATACACGAACTTCAAAGGGAGTTGTTTCTCTAAGAAAATGATATGTAGACCTGACAAGACTTAAACTGGATCCACTATGTGGAGTGGAGATTCTGAATGGATATCAGCACTGGCATCAGTATATGTAAGCTTTTTCTGAGAAGTGTCAAGAAAGTATAAGATCAGTTAATTTAGAAAATCATATTTATTGGGGTGCCTGGGTGGCTCAGTCTGTTGAGCGGCTGACTTTGGCTCAGGTCATGGTCTCACAGCTCATGAGTTCGAGCCCCGCGTCGGGCTCTGTGCAGACGGCTCAGAGCCTGGAACCTGCTTCAGATTCTGTGTCTGCTTCTCTCTCTCTGCCCCTAACCCACTCACATTCTGCCTCTGTCTCTTTCAAAAATAAATAAACATTAAAAAAAAAAAGAAAATCATATTTATTAACTAATGCTACATCTGAATGCTACATATTATTTTTATACATAAAAACATTTTAGCAACTGGCTTACTTTTTTTAAGAATTTAGTTCCTATTCCTTCCAGCATCTAGGCATGTAGCTGTCAGAAACCAAGATAATATTGTATTTCTTTGCTAATACACATCAATTTATTTTTCTGTAAATGATGCCATAGATAATAAAAATTGTTATCTAGGAGTTGCTCATAGTATGTGGAGGAGAAATTCTAGAAGTCTCTAATGGCTCACTGAAGAATTAAAAGTTAATAGCATGGATTTGCTATGCTATCCTGAGTTTAAATTTTTGTTCTGATAAATTCTAACTATGTGACATTGGGTAACTTCATTTTACTTATCTCAGTTTCCATATTGAATTCCCATCTGAAATGAGAATTTTTGTGACACTTGAATAGAATTCTGGAGATGTATGAAAACTTTGGCTTGAAACCTGTATAAGGTAGAGACTTCAAACGCTGTGGGCTGTGGCTGTGGCTGTGGCCTGTGTGGATGTGTGCGCACACACACATACATGTTATCATCATCCATAATATATTGAGGACATAAAGAAGTGAGAAAAAATAGAGAGAAGAACACAAGCTAGGTCCTGACAAAGAAATTGCTAAATATACAGAGAATGAATGAAAAATTGAGTATGTGTCTACAAACAACATAAGTAAAATAAATGTGAAAAAAAATAAATGAACTAGTGTCCTATAAAGAGAGATAGCAGGATCCCCATCTATTGTAGTCTGTGTGCCCTCTTTTTCTTTTGTTGACTTTCCTTTTAATCTCACTAATCAAAACTCCACAATCAACATTATCATTCGTGCAAAGAAGGTCTCACTAAAAATTGCAATAAATAAGAAACTATGAGGAATAGTTAGGCAAATGTAGGTTGGCATTATAAGCTTTGTTCAGTTCATTAAACACTTTGAAATTTTGAGTTACATGTGGTTTCTTAGTTAACAGTTGAAACTTTATTGTTACCACATTATTCCATTAATCGGAATATCTAGATATGGCCAGGGAATTTTTAAAAAAATTTTTAATGTTTATTTATTGTGAGAGAGAGACAGACAGAGCATGAACAGTGGAGGGGCAGAGAGCGAGGGCGACACAGAATCCGATGCAGTCTCCAGTCTCTGAGCTGTAGGCACAGAGTCCGATGTGGGGCTCGAACTCAAGAACTGTGAGGTCATGACCTGAGCCGAAGTCAGATGCTCAACCGATTGAGCCACCCAGGTGCCCCACAGGAAATCTAGTTTTAAGAATTTCTCCAAAGGATTCAATACAAATCACCAAAGGACTACATTGAAAACAATGATGTAAATCTCATCCAGAAAAGGCATCTGTAATATAAGATCCAAGTACTACTGAGAAAAATGATTTTCCCAGTGCATTTGTGCTTGTTTGGTGACAGACTCTGTGCATCACCAGACAGAGTTTATTAGATGTGAGTTGTAATAAAATAAATTTACAGATATCTGAGCTGATCTGTTGTAATAGAGAACAATTTAAAAATCCTGAAACTAGGAGAGGGACTGAGACAGACACATTAAAGAGTACATAATGAAAGAAATATTAAAAATTATAAAAACATAATTCAATAGGAATATTCATTGCAGGGAAAAAACATTTTGTATAAATTTGGAACACTTGAGCATCTTATGGGATATAGATTTGAGCAAGCATGCTTTATTTTTTAAAACAGTAGCAACTGTGGTGTTTGGGTGGCTCAGTTGGTTAAGTCTCTGGCTCTGAAGTTCAGCTCAGGTCATGATCTCACAGTTTCGTGGGTTCAAGCTCCAGGTAAGGTTCCGTGCTGAAAATGTGGAGATTGCTAGGGACTCTCTTTCTGTCCCTCCCTCGCTTGTACGTGCTCTGTCTCTGTCTCTCTCAAAATAAATAAATTTTTAAAAATTAAAAAAAAAAACATAGCAGCAACTTTCTTATTATATTTGCTAAAACTTTGTTGGACAGACAAAATCTTAGAGACAGCCCCAACTTTCAAGGTGCTTGCGAATTGAGAGGCAAAGAGAATTATCAATGGTTAATTTGAAAATCAAGCTGCTGATTAGCAGTACAAGAAAACAAGAGATGTCATAAGGTAGTAAGTGATTAATTGCCACTTGAATTACATTGACAGTAATTGATAGAGGACTTCAAAGAAAGGAGAGATTATCTGATGACCCTGAGTGATCCAAAGGTGAACCTGTACCAGGTGTCCCTTAGTTAAAAAAAAATAAAAAAATTAAAAAATTAAAAAGCAGGCAAAATGATAAAGCATCACAAAGGCCCTTTGGAAGCTTTTATAAGATGAAGTAGACAAAGAAAGTTGATCCTTTAATGCAATTAAAAATGTAGTAGTTGTTCTATATACGTTATTATGTTTTTAATCTTCATACGTTGGGGATTAGGGTGTCAGTAACCAGAGTAAACAATTGATCTAAAATCATGTAACAACTGAAGACAGGATTTAAATCATGGTTGATGATTACAAATCTTGTTCCTGTTATATTGCATCGTACTAATATCTGGTATACTTGCTTATTTGGTAGAAATGATACTGTAAAACAGGTGATGATGTCAGACCAATACATTTTAAACATAAGCACTTGCAGTTGTGATGCATTTTCACGCTATCAGTTTCAATACTTTACAAGTTTGGATTTTTCTCTGTCCACACTCTGTCCTCAACTGACTGACTTAATTTTCCTTTTGGTCACCAGTTTAAGTATTTTGGCGATTGCTCACAAGTTCTACTCTGATTTTAATCCTATTGAGATGCTTAAGAATGTTTTTCAGTTTGGTTCATTTTCCTGTTGCGCCATTGTTCACTATGATTAAGGAGACAAGAGTGTATTTTCCTTCGAGGTTTTATTTACCTTCTAAGGTTACAAGCAATGTTTAGTTTTAGCAAGCACATTTCCCCTGGTGTAAGATTGATGGATATTTTGTCATTACTAGAACTGGGGATTGAGATCAAAAGTTAAAAATAATGGGTTCAAGTGTCATTCATGTTGAGGACATTATGTTAATTGACATAAACCAGTCACAGAAGGACAACTATGTATGATTCACTTATATGAGGTATCAGAAGTCATCGAACTCATGCAAACAGAAAATAGAAGGGTGGTTTCCCAGAGACAGATATGAAGGGAAATAAGGAGTTGCTTTCCAATTGGGTAGGGAGTTCCAGTCATGCAATATAAGAAAAAACTTTTAGAAATCTGCGGTAAAACACCATGCTTGTAGTTAGCAATAATGTACAGTACTCTTAAACATTAGTTAAAAGGGTAAATGTCTTTCTACGTATTTCTATCAATCTAAAAAGAAAGTTACAACTAGAAATTCACATAAGAAAAGTATTCTCTTCGAGAACTTACATGGCGAACAGGATTTTCAGAGTGATCTTTAAAGCCTTGCTTATTATTTTTGCAAGTTAATGGGCCTGATGAGTGTTTGAAAGCAATTTCATGGAAACAAGCAGGATGCTCCTTCTCAATTGGTTCAACTTAGAAAAATGCCAGTTATGCTTGTCCTGTAATGTTACTGACTGCAAAAGACAGCAGCTCACCTGAAACATAAATCCGGAAATGAATAAATAGCGCATATTGCCAACTTCCGTTTCTTTGTTTATGATGTAGATATTTTAGAGGTTAAAAATCTATTTTACTTTCTGAAATTTACATTTTAAACCTTCAATATAGATTTCCACTTATGCTTATAATCTAGAAATGCACAATGCTGCTTCTACCCTATCCATGAGAAAATCTTCATTTATCTTAAGTCCCCTTGAAAGTTGAGCCTGTAAGGCAACCGATTGAATTGACTCCTGAAGAGTGAGGACTCTAGAAGGAGATATGGGATATGAAATATCTAAACATTATATGCCAGCAGCCCACTGCTGGAGATGTTTGAAGTCTGTGCTCTCCTGAACGTAACTATAGCAAAAACAAATCCAGAAACCAGCTAAAATACTGACTAGAGAAGCTCAGATTCAATTGCCCATGCAGAAGAAACATGCCTATTTCCAGGTGTGAAACAGTTTACTTCCATCTTTCCTATTCTTCTAAACACAAAGTCCAAAATTCAATAAAAAATGACAAGGAAAAAAAAAAGACCCAAATGTCATTTAAACTATCAGATATAACCTTTAAAATACCTAGTATGTTAAAAGCTTTAATGTAGAAAGTAGAAAATGCATGAGTAGATAGGGAATTTTATCAGTAAACAGAATAGACAACTGTGGAAAGAATCAGAGAACATAAAGACAGGTCATGTTTATTATTGAGCTTTAAGCACATGTGCACAAAAAGAGTGGAAAAGGCATCCAAGTGCTGTGGGATATTATCAAATGGACTAATATACTTTAATTGAATTCCCAGAAAAAGAGAAAAAAAAAAGCAAGGAAAAATAAAGATTTAAGATAGTAATGGCCAAGATTTTTTTCTCACTTTTCTTTTTTTTAATTAAAAAAAAAATTCAATGTTTTTTTTATCTTTCAGGAGAAGAGAGAGACAGAGTGTGAGCAGGGGAGGGTCAGAGAGAGAGGGTGACATAGAAGCTGAAGAAGGCTGTAGGCTGTGAGTTGTCAGCACAGAACCTGACACGGGGCTTGAACTCACAAACTACAAGATCATGACCTGAGCTGAACTTGGACGCTTAAGTGACTGAGCCACCCAGGTGCCCCAAGATTTTTTTTTCAAATTTAATAAAAGGCAAACTACATATAAGTATAAAGGAAATGTAACTAATAACTCTAGGGTGAAGATGAGCTAAACACTATAAGTACACACAATTAAGAAAAAAATACAATAGAAAAAAGAAAGAAAACAACAGATGGACAAATAGAAAACACCTAGAAAGATCATTTAAATACAAACAGATCAATAATTACATTAAATGTAATTTACATACATTCTAATTAAAATAATAAACGTTTCAGATTGAATTTTAAAAAGTCAAAATCCGGTGATAATGATCTTTACAAGATCTCACTTTTTGGAAGTTTATTTTGAGAGAGAGAGAAAGAAAGAGAAAGAGAAAGAGATTAGTGATAGGGTAGGGGCAGAGAGAGAGAATCCCAAACAGGTTGTGCCCTATTAGCACAGAGAGCACAGAGCCCAACACGGGTCTTGATCTCATGGTTTGTGAGATCATGACCAGCGCTGAAATCAAGAGTTCATCACTTAACTGACTGAGCCACTCAGGTGCCTCAAGAGTCTCATTTTAAATTTTTCTACCGGTAAAGTAGATAAAAGAGGATATACCATGAAAACTATAATCGAAAGAGAGATGGAATGACTATGTCAACTTTAGACAAAGTAGAATTCAGAACAAGAAATATTACAAAGAATGAAAAGAAATATTATAGAATAATAATGGAAAATTCTCACAGTAGACATAACAATTATCAATGTGTCTGATCCTTCAGGAGAGCCTCAAAATAATTGATGCAGAAACTGATAGGAACTAGATATAGGAACATGTGAAAAAACTTTATTAAACAACTGACCTCATTTATATTTATATTTATATAATATATTTATACTGAATATATTTATACTGATATTTGTAAAACACTTCACAAAATAGCAATGGAATGCATATTCACATGTACATGTTATATTCACCATCAGACTGTACCCTCAAGTCATAAAACAAACCTGAATAAACTTAAGAGGATTGATATCATGCAAATTATGTTTTAGACCAAGACAAAGTTAACTGGAAATCATAAGCAAAATAATACCTTTAAAATATTCAAAGACTTACAAGACAAGCAATATATATATTTTTTAGATGTATTTATCTCCAATTTTTACTGAGATATAATTGATATAACGTTGTGTAAGTTTAAAGTACACAATGTGATAATCTGATACACGTATAGATTGCAAAATTGTTACCATTAGCTAACACATCCTTCTCCTCATAGAATTACCATTTATCATTTTTGCTGCTTGGTGAGGACATTTAAGATATACTCTTTTAGTACTTTCAATGATTCAATATAGTGCTGCTAATTATGGTCACCATCATGTACATTAAGTCCCCAGAACTTATTCCTCTTAAAATTGGAAGTGTGCACTCTTTGACCAACATCTCATTTTCCCATACCCCAGCCCGGCCAATCACCAATCTGCTCTCTGTTTCTATGAGTTTGGCTTGGCTTTTTTAGATTCCTTATGTAAGTGAGCTCATATAGTATTTGTCTTTTTCTAGCTGACATTTCACTTAGCATAACACCCTCAAGGACTATGTTTATTATCCTACATGACAGGATTTCCTTCTTTAAAAGAAAATTTAACATTTATTCATTTTTTGAGAGACAGAGAGGGACAGAGCAGGAGTGGGAAAGGGGCAGAGAGAGGGAGACACAGAATCCGAAGCAGGCTTCAGGCTCTGAGCTGTCAGCACAGAGCCCACCGCGGGGCTCGAACTCACAAACCATGAGATCATGACCTGAGACGAAGTCAGAAGCTTAACCAACTGAGCCACCCAGGTGTCCCATCCAAGCACTTTTTCATGTAATTATTGACCATTTATGTATTTTCTTTGGAAAAATGTTTTTTTTAAGATCTTTGCCCATTTTCTAATGGGATTGTATAGTGGTTTTGTTTTATTTTTTTATTTTGTTTTATTTTAATTATTTAATTTAATTTAATTTAATTTAATTTAATTTAATTTAATTTAATTTAATTTTATTTTATTTTATTATTGTGCTGTCTGAGCTCCTTATATATTTTGGATATTACCATTTATCAGTTCTAGATTTGCAGATGTTTTCTCTCATCTGAAGGTTGCCTTACTCTATTGATTATTTCTTTTACTGTTCAGAAGCTTTTTAGTTTGATGTAGTCCCAGTTGTTTATATTTTGTGTGGTTGCCAGGGCTTTTGTTATCAGATCTAAAAAAATATCAATGTCAAGGGTTTTCCCCCCTATTTTTAAAGGAATTTTATGATTATAGGTCTTACATTTAAGTCCTTCCTCCATTTTGAATTAATTTTTTTGGCTAGTGTAAGACAGGGATCCAATTTCATTCTTTTGCATTCAAATATCCAATTTTCCTGGTATGCATGAGTTTATTTCTGGGTTCTCAATTTTATTCTATTAGTTTATAGGATTGTTTTCCATGCCACTATCATATTGTTTTTGCTGACTTAGCTTTGTAATAGTTGAAGTCAGGACATGTGATGAACTTTTTTCTTACTCAATTACTTTTGTTATTCAGTGTCTTTAAGGTCTATATGAACATAAAGCTTGTTGGGGCTCCTGGGTGACTCAGTTGGTGAACATCCAACTCTTCATATGGCTCAGATCATGATCTCACTGTGCTGGGATCGGTGCTTAGCATGGTGCCTAGTTGGGATTCTCTCTCTCCCTCTCCCCCATGCTCTCTTGTGCTGTCCTCTCTCGAAATAAATAAATTAATTAAAAAAAATAAGTGTGAATGTAAGGCTTATTTTTTTTCCATTTCTGTCAAATACGCCATTGGAATTTCAATCAATATTGCATTACACCTATAGATTGCTTTGGATTGTATGAATATTTTAACATTATTTTCTATTCTAATTAATGAACTTGGGGTATCTATTTGTGTATTCTCCAATTCCTTTTATCAATGTCATCTATTTTTCAGTGTATAGGTCTATTAATTTCTTGGTTAAATTATTACTAGGAATTTTATTGTTTTTGATGCTATTGTAAATATGATTCTTTTATTTATTTATCCTTCAGGTAGTTCATTGTTAGTGTATAGAAACACAACTGATTGTTTATGTTGATTTTATTCCTGAAACTTATCTGAATTTTTATATTGGTTCTAGGAGGTTTTTGGTAGTCTTTTTTTAGGGTTTTCAATGTATAAAATCATGTCATTTGAAAACAGATGATTTTACTTCCTCCCTCCTGATTTAGATGCCTTTTATTTCTTTTTCTTGCCTAGGACTTGCCACACTATGTGGAATCATAGTGAGAGTGGGTGTTCTTGTCTTCTTCCTAATTTTAGAGGAAAAGCTTTCAGTGTTTTACTGTTAAGTATGATAATAGTTGTGAATTTGTTATATATGGTCATAATTATGTTGAGGTTGTTTCTTCTATACCCAATTTGTGGAGACCTTTGATCGTGAAGGGGTGTTGCTTTATCAAGCACTTTTTCTTCATTTATTGAGATGATCACATGAATATAATCCATTCTTTTAATGTGATCCATCATGTTTATTAATTTATGTATGTTAAAGTGCCCTTGCTTCCCAGGTATAAATCCAATATGATCATGTTATATGATCCTTTTAATTGTACTGTTAAGATCAACATGCCTAATTTTGTTGAAAACTTTAACATTGTGTATTTAACAGGGTTATTGCCCTTTGGTTTTTGTTGTTTTGTTGTTGTTGTTGTTGTTTTCCTCTTTCTTTTGTAGTGAACTTATTTGGATTTTGAATCAAACTGATGCTGACTTTGTAAAATTGGTTTTGGAATGTTTGTTCCTTTTCAATTTTTGGTAGAGTTTGGGAAGAACTGGTGTGAAATTTTCTTTAAATGTTTGTTAGTTTGTCCATGAACCCTCTAGCCCTGGGCTTTTCTTTGTTGAGAATTACTTGGTTACTTGTTTTGAGTCTGTTCAGATTTTGTTTTTCATGATTCTGTCTTAGGAAGCTCTTTGTTTTAGAAAATTTTCCATTTCTTCTAGGTTTTCCAAATTGTCATATAATGGTTCATAGTAGTCTCTTACGATTCTGTGTATATCTGTGCTATTTTTTTCATTTATAATTTTTTGAATCTCTCTCATTTTTTTCTTTGTAAGCCTAATTAAAGTTTTTTCCATTTTAGCTTTTCAATAAACCAACTCTTTCTTTTGCAGATCATTTCTATTGATTTCCTATTCTTAACTTCGTATATTTCTGCTCTGCTCTTTGTTATTTCCTTCCTTTTGCAAATTTGGGCTTCGTGTTTTCTTCTTTTTTTAGTTCTTTGAGGAGTAATCTTCGGTTATTTGAGATCTTTCTGTTTTCTAATTGTAGGCATTTATCACTATGTACTTTCCCTTAGAATTGTTTTTGCTGCAACTCATTAGTTTGGGTATGATGTGTTTTTATTTTCATTTGTTTCAAGATACTTTTTGATTTTTTGATCACGATTCTTTTTTGCTTTCTCTTTTGACTCATTTTTTGTTCAGGTGTGTGTTTTGTGATTTCCACATGTTTCAGTGTTTCAATTTTCCTTCTGCTGTTCATTTCTAGTTTCATACAGTTTTGATCTGAAAAGATAACTGGTATGATTTCAACCTTTTAAAATGTACTAAGATTTCCTTTGTGGCTACCCTGTGATACAACATGGAGAACATAAAATATGTGTTTGAGAAGAATGTGTATTCTGCTGCTATTGGATAAAAGTTTCTGTATCTATGTCTGTTAGGTTTATTTGGTCTGAAGTTCTTATATGATATTTATTTTCTTTCTGGGTGATCTATCTATGATTGAAAGTTAAGCATTGAAGTCTCCTACTATTATGGTCTATTTCTTCCCTCAGATTTGTTTGTTTTTGCTTAATATGTTTTAGTGCTCTGATATAGGGTGTACATATATTTACAGTTGTTATATCCTCTTGATAAATTTACCCCTTGATCATTATACAGTGGCATTATTTGCCTCATATTACAGTTTTTGAGTTAAATTCTGTTTTTTTTCTGATACATATATAGCTACCCCTGCTCTCTTTCTCTTTTTTGGTAAATTTTCCATTGGCATTAAATATCCTTTTCCTTACTTTCACTTTCTCTCTACCTTTGTTCCTAAAGTTGAAGTGCATCTCTTGTTGGAAGTGATAGTTGGGCCATGTTTTTCTAATCCATTCAATTATCCTATGCTTTTTGATTGGATAATTTAATCAATTTACACTTAAATTAACTATTGATAAGTAAGGACTTACTAATTTCATCTTATAAATTATTTCTACCTTTTTCTAGTTTCTTTGTTCCTTTCTTCTTTTGAAGTCTTCTTTGTGAATTAATGATTTTCTCTCTACCAGTATGTTTTGATTCTTTTGTTTTTATCCTATGTGTATCTACTGTTGGTTTTGTATTGTGATTACCCTGAGTCTTACATAAAACATCTTATAAATATAGTAGTCTATTCTGACCTGATAGTAACTTAACTTCAATCACATATGTAGTCTCTACCATTTTATCCCCTCCATGTTTTATGATTTGGTATCACAATTTACAATTTTTATATTGTGTATTCAATAACAAGTTGTAGCTATAGGTCTTTTTAATATTTATGTCACTTAACCTTTATAATAGAGTTAGTGGTTTGCCTAACACCGCATTACAGTATCAGAGTATTCTGAATTTGACTATATATTTACCTTTATTGATTGATTTAATATTTTCAGTTTTTATGTTTTTAATTGGCATCCTTTCAGTTCAGCTTAAAAAACTTTCAGCATTTTTTAAAAGGCAGGTTTAGTAGTGACGGACTTCTTAGCTTTTTTGTGTCTGGGAAAGTTTTTATTTCTCCTTTATTTCTGGAAAATGACTTTGCCAGATAAAGTATTCTTAGTTGGCAGTTTTTTGTTTTTGTTTTTTCATAATATTTAATATATCATTCATTCCCCCCCTGACCTGTAAAGTTTCTGCTGAGAAATCACCTAATAGCCCTTATAAGTGACAAGCTTCTTTACTCTTGCTGCTTTCGAGATTCTTTCTTTGCCTTTCATCATTTACATTTTTATTATATTGTTTCTTGGAGAAAATCTATGGGTTTAATTTGTTTGGGACCTGTGAGATTTATGAAGTTGGGTAACCACATCTATACTCATATTTGGGAAGTTATTAAATAAGGTTTCTGGCTATTTTTCCTCTTTCTTTTTCTGGGATTCGAATAGTGTGTAAATTCTTTCTCCAAATGGCATTCTGTAAGTCACATAGGCTTTCTTCATTCCTTTTTATTCTTTGTTTTTCTTTTATTTTTTCCTCTAACTGGTTAATTTCAAATGATCAGACTTCAAGTTCACTGATTCTGTCTTCTGCTTGACCCAGTCACATATTGAAGATTTCTCCTGAATTATTCAATTCAATCGTTATTCTTCAGCTGCAAGATTTTGTTTGCTTCTTCAATGTTTTCTCTTTGTTGACATCTCATTTTGTTCTTGCGTTGTTTTCCAGATTTCATTATATACATATTTTTATCTGTGTTTTCCGGTTGTTCTGTGATTATCTTTAGAATAATTATTTTGAATTAGTCATGAGGCAATTCGTATGTCATCACTTCTTTGTGTTTAGGTATAGGGAGTTTACTGTTTCCTTTGGTGGTATTACTTTCCACTGGTTCTTCATGATCTCTGCAGCCTTGTGTAGGCATCTGTGCCTTTGCCGATGCAGTCATCTGTTCCACTTCATGAACTGATTTTAGTAAGGAAAGATCTTTGTCTGTGGGTGGGACATGCTAGAAAGTGCTGTGATTCCAATTGTAGTGGTGTTGGGTACCACGTGTATGGGTCTGTGTTAGCTGTGGGTACAAGGCCTTGATGTCTCATTGGCTCAGGCTGCTGGAGTCCATGACATCAACTGTTTGATTCTAGGTAAGAGCTGTGGGGGATCTGTAGTAGCAGCAAAGGCCACAGATGGCTTCAGTTGCACCTCCTGCTCCAGTGACTGGGGGCCAGGGCAGGCAGTGGTGGTAGACAGATCATGCAAGATCATGCTTGACTGCAGGAGCTGGCTTTACATGCATATGTAATGTCAGGGGCTAGCTGTAGACACAGTATAACAGTGAGAGCTGGGACAGCCAAGACCAACCGTGGGTGCATTAGCAGCTGTAGAGTTCCTGGATGTTGGTGTGCACTCCTGTGGCTTCCGGGGCCAGCCACCAGCACACACACATCAATGGAGGCTGGGGGTGGGAGTCACGTGATGGTGTTTATACTACTGACACATTCAAAGCTAATGGAACCATCCAAATAAAACCTGGTGTATTTTTCTGAATGTAGGGTGTATCTCAGTAAACAATAGAAAAAAATGATACAAGACTCTCATGCTCAGAGCCTCTATTGTGGCCCAGCTACTCCTTCTTCCAAGGTTCCTGCGGGACACTGCTTATTTACCAACTAGCATTTATTAGAAATGAATAAGTCTTCCAAGGGAATTGATATTAATATATGCAGAGATATCATAACAGAATTTGCATAAACTTTGGGGTTCCCAAAATGACCTACCTAATAATTGCATGTGTTACACTTGAACCTAGGAAAAAAAGCTCAACATCATTCCCTCCTTAAGATGCCTTAATATCTATGCAAATTATTTATATTAATTACTATCTCATTTCTCTGTCCTCGCAGCTGCCATTTTCAAACACACTAGTTCACAAAATGCTCATCTTGCAATTTCATGACCTGGTTTTTAGTCACTACTAAATGATGCTTCATATTTGTGTTGGTCTGATCTGTGTGTATGGCTTTTTTAACTGTAGTCTAAGTAACAGGGCAGGGTGTAAGTAGAATATCTTTTTTTTTTAAAGTTTATTTTAGAGAGAGAGAGAGAGAAAGTGTGAGTGGGAGAGGAGCAGAGGGAGAGAGAATCTTCAGTAGGCTCCATGTTGAGCATGGGGCCCAACACAGGGCTCTATCCCACAATCCTGAGATCATATATATATATATATATATATATATATACACATATACATATACATATATAAATATATATACAAATATATATATATATTTGTAGGTATATGAGTGTATATATATATATGTATGTGTATGTATATGCATGTATGTGTGTGTGTATTTAAAACTGCCTTGTTTTCTCGGAGGAATAAAAACTAAACAATGTATTTAATTATTTGTGCAGATAGGAAAATTAACTCTCATTTCTATTGCATTTTATTACACACACAAGTCTCCCCACTCATCTGCTTCCCTAATGCCCATATCTCAACCAGGCTTTTACAAATTAGAGATGTGTTGCTGTGATTTCTCAGCCAGCCCTGCATTACTGAGTAGTCTATTCAGCTTTGTTGCATATCCGTTGTTCTCTTTGGATATAAGTGTTTCTTCTTTTCTTTCTCTATTTCTGCAATTTTGGAAATAGATTTTCAGTGCTCCTGACTCCTTAAAATGCTTTTGTCAGAATGCCATTTTTCATTTTGACTTAAAAGCTCTTCTGATCTGAAAATGTGAAGCCAAGAATCATAAAATATACACCAAACACAGTCTATATAATCACACACATACACACGTTAAAAAGTGAAATTATTTTCTATGCCACCTTAATTTCTCAAAACCAAAAATTTTTCCAGACGCTAACACACTGATTTAGAAAACAAATTTACTTCTACTCACAATTTTGTGAACAAAGGCTCGAAATTAAGTAAGCATTGCTAAGAGAGTTACTCAAAATGGAGTCTAAAGGACATTGAGGAAGTAAGGCCTACACACCCGTCCTGTTTCAATTCTCAGAACACTGTGAGCTTTTGACTTTCTCAGTTGCCAATGGATCTCATCCTGGAACACATCTTTCTACTTTGGGCTGAAATAGAAAGTAATACCTATTAGCTAAGATATGCATTAGCTAAGTTAGCTAAATTAGCTATGTTAGCTATGTTAGCTAAGTCAAGCATGTATTAGTCAATTTAAAGTCTGCTAGAACTGATCATATTTTTTTCAGAACAAGTTAGGTACCCTTGGGCTTTTTGCCTTTATAAGCCTCCACTCCCCACTGCAATTCAGAGCACACTGATTCCCATCAGCTCTGTGTCTCCCGGACTGAACGCCTTTGAGTACAGATAAATGCTTTGGTTGTTTTACAACCCCTTCTTGATTAACCCTTTCAAAAGGAAATAAGTAATG
This sequence comes from Herpailurus yagouaroundi, assembly GCF_014898765.1. Taxonomy (NCBI): domain Eukaryota; kingdom Metazoa; phylum Chordata; class Mammalia; order Carnivora; family Felidae; genus Herpailurus; species Herpailurus yagouaroundi. The sequence goes on along the minus strand of NW_024412395.1, from coordinate 7,425,510 downwards.
GCAGAAATAGAGTAATACTAAATCCACTAAAGTTTAACCATACTTGGGTTATTTCGGAAGTGTGTTATAGGGTTAAGAGGTAAAACAGTAAAACCTATGGAAACAAAACACAAGTTTACTATTTTTCTAATTTGTGGTATCTGATTTAAACTGAAGATTTTTGACCCTTCTAAAATTTTAGAGATGATACAAAAAGTTAAGAGAAATCACAGTATTTTTTTGGGGCGCCTGGGTGGCGCAGTCAGTTAAGCGTCCGACTTCGGCCAGGTCAAGATCTCGCGGTCCGTGAGTTCGAGCCCCGCGTCAGGCTCTGGGCTGATGGCTCGGAGCCTGGGGCCTGTTTCCGATTCTGTGTCTCCCTCTCTCTCTTCCCCTCCCCCGTTCATGCTCTTTCTCTCTCTGTCCCAAAAATAAATAAACGTTGAAAAAAATTAAAAAAAAGAAATCACAGTATTTTTATTGATATGAGAGGCTGTAAAAATTAATACAAATGACTATTTTGTGTTGGGGCTAGTGTATCTTCACACATTTTTGCCATTTAAATGTGTTTCCTATAAAATTCCCATTCATTAAGAAAATATTTTGTAACTGAGCTGATTATGTGAAATAATTTGTGACACTGCAAAAATTATAAGGATATGTGTTATCAAAATATTTTTTATTTCTAGAAATTTTGCTATTGAGATTTATGTTTTTATAAATATGTATAGTCCATTTCTTTCTCAGTCTCCTATTTTAAGTGAAATGTTCTTAACACCTATTTTAACTTCCACATTTTTTATTTGATTAATTTTCACATGTTTTTATTCCTAATTTTTAAGTGAAATGGATTTTATGGTTTAACTAACATAATAAAATCATCTTCCTCTCTCTGCTAATCTCTAACCCCCTTCTTCAAGAGTGACATATCTGACTTTGGCCAATCACCTTATATCTACCAATTATTCAACTCAACTAAATAAGTGTAGAGGTACCAAACTCTTAACCCATACTCCAATGGGGAGCAATTTTATCAACTGAACTACAGTGTTTAACATTTTCTTTTGCCTTCAGTCTTGTGGATGCCTCTCATTTCCAAAGTTATTCATAAGGTCAGCACTCTTTTCCATCATTCCCTTTATAAATTTGTGGATAACATTGATTCTCTTGTGTTGCATTATGCATTTTGTACTGGAATTCCCTAACCTCTTAGATAACTTTATTTTAAATTTGCACATATTAAGTTTTACTCATTTTGTTGTAAAGTTCTATGGGATTTGAGAAATGCATTTCATGTGTCTATCATAATCATACAAAATATTATCACCACCCTAAATATTCCCTGTGTGCTATCAATTCTTCATCAAATTATCTTCCTAAGCCTGGCCAATGATTATTTCTTGAATCTTTATAGTTTTGTCTTGCAGAATTTCATATATATGTATATGCTTATACAGCATATAGTCTTTATGAACTAACTACCTTCATGAAGAAATATGCACTTATTTATTTATTTATTTATTTATTTATTTATTTATTTATATAAAATTTAGTGCCAAATTGGTTTCCATACAACACCCAGTGCCCTCCTCAATGCCCTCCTCAATGCCCATCATCCACCCACCCCTCCCTCCCACTCCCCATCAACCCTCAGTTTAAAACCTGATAAATATGCATTTAACTCTGTGTCTTTTCATGGTTTGATAGCTCCTTTCATTTCAATGCTGAATAGTACTCCTTTATATGGAAGTACCACAGTTTCTTCATTCACCTCTTAAAGGCCATCTTTGTTGTTTCCATTTTTTGTGGGTATGTGTGATTATAAATAAATCTGCTGTGAACATTTGTGTGCAGGTTTTTAGGCAGACATATATTTCCAACCAATAGAATAAATATCTAGGAGCATAATTGTTGTATCATATGGTAATATGATGCATAGCTTTGTAGGAAAAAGACCAATTGCTTTTCTAAGAGGCAATGTTGCATTTGCACAGTCCATCAACAATGAATTGTAGCTTCTGTTGCTTTTCATTCTCAGCACAATTTTGTAATGTCAGTTTTGAGGATTTGAGCTATTCTAATATGTATGTAGTATATTTCATAATCGTTTCATTTAGTAATTCCCTAATGTCAAATACCATTGGGTCAAATACTATTTAATATGCTTATGTGCCACCTGTATATCTTCTTTCTTTAGGTATCTGCTCAGATATTTTCCTATATTTACTGGGTGTATGTCTTCCTATTATTGGGTTTTAGGATTCCATTGGATACTTTGGATACCAGTCTTTTATCAGACATACATTCTGGAAAGATTTTTCTCCCACACTATGGATTTTTCTTTTCATTCTCTTATCATTATCTTTAGTGGAGCAGAAATTTTTGTATTAATATAACCCAACTCATCAATTTCTTCACTCATGTGTCTTGGTTTGGTATTGTGTCTAAAAACATGTTGCCAAACCTAAATTTTGGTTATCTTCTAGAAGTTTTAAGTTTTGTATTTTACATTTAAGCCTCCAGTCCATTTTTCAGTTAATTTTTGTGAACAGTATAAGTTCTTTGTGTAAATTCATTGGTGTGAATATGGATGCCCATATTTTTCCCAGAACCATTTGTTGAAAAAGCCTCTCCTTTCTTCACTGAATTATCCTTGCTTCTTTGTCTAAGATGAGTTAACAATATTTTTGTGAATCTGTTTCTGGACTTCGTATTCTATTCCCTTAATCTATGTGTTTCTTTCCCTAATACAAGGTGGTCTTAATGACAGTAGCTTTATAGTAAATAAATAAATCAAATAGTGTCAGCCCTTCAATTATTTTAATCAATACTGTGTTTGCTTTTTATGAGACTACATATAGAACCCGTACATACTTAGCTGGATTTCCTCCCTCCCTTCTTTCTTTTCTATTCTCTTCTTTTCTTTTCTTTTCTTTTCTTTTCTTTTCTTTCCCTTTCTTCTTTCTTTCTTTCTTTCTCTCTTTCTTTTTTTCATTTTTTTGGTGCTGATATAAATAGCATTGTGTTTTTAACTTTAAATTTAAAATTTTCATTATTAGTATACATGAAAGCAACTAGTTTTTATATGTTAACCTCTTACCTGCAACCTTGCTATAATTGTTTATTAGTTATAGGAGTTTTTTGTTGTTGCTGTTTCTTTATGAAAATTTTTCTTTTTGACTTTTGAAGGGTAATTTTCCTGGATATAGAATTCTGGTTTTGCTTTATTTTACTTGTTCCAAACTATAAACATTTTTCTCTATTTTCTTGTTTGCATGGTTACTGACAAGAAGTCTTATGTAACTGTTCTTGTTCTTCTATAGGTATGGTATTTCTCCTTCACCTCATTCCTGTGTTTTTTTGTTTCTTTGTTTGTTTTGTTTTTGACAATTTTCTGTTTAGCTTCGGTTTTCTGCAATTTGAATATGATAGGTCCAGGTGTAGATTCTTTAGTATTTGTCTTGCTTAGTATTCTCTGGACTTCCTGGATCTATGGCTATTGTCTATCATTACTTTTACAAATTCTCAGGCAATGTTATTTTAAATATATCTTCTGTTTTTTTCTTATCCTTCTTGGATTCCCATTACATATATACCACATCTTTTGTAACTATCCTAGGTTTAGGCTATTTTGTTCTATTTTTATTTTCATTCTGTTTTCTCCCTTTCAGTTTGTGGCATTTCTATTGACACATCCTTAAGCTTATTAATTTTTTTCCTTGCCTGTGTCCAGTTTATTGATGAGCTTACGAATAATGTTCTTCATTTTCATTAGTTTTATTTCTAATATTTCCATTTGATTCTTTCTCAGTTGCCCTTTCTCTGCTTACATTATTCATCTGATTTTGAGTGTTGCCTACTTTTTCCATTACAGTATTTAGCATATTAATCATGGTATTTCAATTTTCCTGTCTAATGATTCCAATGTCTGTATCACATCTGAGCCTGATCCTGATACCCATTTTGTCTCTTTCAGACTTGTTTCCTTGCTTTTAGATTGCCTTGTACTTTTTGTTTAGACATAGATACGATAAAATGAGAAATTGAATCAAAGGTTAATAGGTATTTAGCATGAAGTTTTATAGGAATCTGGCTAGAATCTGGGTTTAGTATTTGCTGTAGCTGTGAGTGCAAGAGACTTAATTTTCCTATAGTGTCTTTTCACTCCCCCTCCTATTATTTTGGGTTTCCTTAACTCTTTCTTAAATAAAGTTTACCTTGTAGCACTTTTAGTTATAATCCACTATGATCATACATGTGCCCCACTGATAAGATGATAAGGTGTTGGGGGAAGGAAAGTGGTCAATAATTTTATGAGTAAGGTTCAGTCTTTTAGTGACTCTGAGTCCTTCACCTGTGTCCTTCAGAAGTGATCCTTGATCTTCATTTCTCCCCATTGGTTGAGACAGGAAAGCTGGGATGGGGGAGAGAGAGTTGGAAAATTGCCTTTCCTCAGATATATAAGCTCTGATAAAGTACTTTCTTTTGTAAAGCAGGCCGTTGTTATGGAAAACACTTCAGACATTTTTAATGGTGATTTTTTCCTTTTCCCTAACAAGACATAAAAGATTTTTCTCAGAACTTTAATAGAAAAATCTGAAGTAACTATGGAAATGAGAAGAATCTGCTAAGACTGGATTTCTAGAATATTTTACTCTCAAGCTAGTCTACACTCAGCCTCAAGTAATTCATTATGGCTCCAGTGGCTTCTGCTTGAGGTAAATGAATCTCAGTTGTCTTTCTCTTCAGATTTTGAAATATGATCCATTCTCTGATAAATCTAATAAAAGTCCTTCTTTCTCAGGAGACCCCCACCCTTTTTTTTGGCTTTGAGGAAGTCAGCAATATCTTGCAGACTCTTTACCTGTCAGAATTCAGTAATTACTGATATTGATTTTGCATCTTGCAAAATGTTACATTCTCACAGTAAAATTAATAACTGATCTTTAAATTAATTTGAAGTTCCGTTATGTATGATCATATAAATCGTGAATGATGGTGAGTGAAATTAGTAATTGTATTAGCTTTCTATTGCTACTAGAACAGATTATCACAAATTTAGTGGCTTAAAAAGCAAAAATTTATTACCCTATTTTTCTGTAGGTCAAAGGTCAAGTGCAGACCTCACTGGGTTGAAATGAAGGTTTTGGAACATTATGTTCCCTTCTGGGATCTCTAGGGAGAGAATCCATATCTACATTGGGCTATTGATAGAATTCAGTCTCTTGTGGTTGTAGAAATGGTTTCCATTTTCTTACAGGCTATTGAACGAGAGCTGTTTTCAGCTCCTAGAGGCTTCTAAATTCCTTGTCTAAGGCTGCCTTCTTCCATATTTAAAGCCAGGAAGGATGGGTCCAGTTCTCCTGTTGATTTCTGACTCATTCTGTCTTTTTGTTTTAAGGAATCATTACTGATTACTTTGGGTTTACCCATATACTCCAGAATAATCTACCCATCTCAAAATCCTCAAACTTAATCAACCCTTTTGCCATATAAATTTTTTTTAATGTTTATTTTATTTTTGACAGAGACAGAGCATAAGTGGGGGAGGGGCAGAGAGAGAGGGAGACACAGAATCCAAAGCAGGTTCCAGTCTCCGAGCTGTCAGCACAGAGCCTGACGTGGGGCTTGAGCTCACAGACTACGAGATCATGACCTGAGCAAAGTTGGAAGCTCAACCGACTGAGCCACCCAGGGTGCCCCAACCCTTTTGCCATGTAAAGTAAAATATTCACAGGTTCACATAATCAGTACATGGAAATCTTTGGAGGCACATTATTCTGCCTAGCACAGTGATGATGGTCATTCTTCTTTTACTGCAAGTATCAAAGGAAATGGTTTCTGTTGTTGCTTTTTCTAATATTTTTTAAATGCTCTTTTTAATATTGAATAAGTCATTCAATTCCTGTTTGCTATATATTATTTTATCACAAATGAATGCTTACTTATGTGGCATAGTATTTTTGGTATTTATTGAGAAAACTAAGGTAGTTTTCTATTAATCTGTCACTATGATGAATGTTCTTGAATTGTTTTTCTAATATGAGAATAGTGTATTATATTTTTATACACAGTGCACTCTTCTTCTAAATATGTATTTATTTATTCTGAGAGAGAGTGTGTGTGAGCAGAGGAGAGGCAGAGAGAGAGGGAGAGAGAGAATCGCAAACAGGCTCCACCCTCAGCACATGAGGTGGGGCTCAATCCCCCAACCATGAGATTATGACTTGAGCTAAAATCAAGTGGGATGCTTAACCAACTGAGCCATCCAGGCACCCCTATACAGAGTGTACTTTTAAGGAATTAAGAGTACAACTATTTACATTAGCTTTTTTTTTTATTCCTTTTCTTTTTCTTTTTTCAAATTTTTATTTAAATTACAGTTCATTAGCATACACTGTAATATTAGTTTCAGGTGTAAAATTTAGTGATTCATCACTCACATACAACACCCAGTGCTCATCACAAGCGCCCTCCTTAGTACCTGTCATCCATCTAGCCCATCCTCCACCCACCTCTTTTCCAGCAACCTTCAGTTTATTCTCTATCCTAAAAGGCCTGTTTCATGGTTTGCCTCTCTCTTTGTCCCTCCATGTTCAATGGTTTTGTTTCTTAAATTCTTCAAAATAGTTTCAACATGTTTTGCAACCATCAGCAATTTCTGTGCACTCTCGTTACTTCACATTCTCTCAAAAAATTAGCATTGTCAATCTTTTTGATTTTAGACATCTTCATGAGTGCTGTTTTATTTTACCTTAACTAACTGATGGAATGTGAACTGGTTTTCACATTAGAAAATTTGCTCTTTTCGGGGCGCCTGGGTGCCTCAGTCGGTTAAGTGTCCGACTTCGGCTCAGGTCATGATCTCGTGGTTTGTGAGTTCGAGCGCCCACATTGGGCTCTGTGCTGACAACTCAGAGCCTGGAGCCCGTTTTGGATTCTGTGTCTCCTTCTCTCTCTGTTCCTCCCCTGCTCACGCTCTGTCTCTCTCTCAAGGATGAATAAAAATTAAAAAAAAAATTTAAAAAAAGAAAATTTTCTCTCTTCAAGTAAAATGTATTTTTAAAAATGTCTCTATTTTTATTGAGTTGTCTTTTTTTTTAAGTTGTAAATGTTGTCTATAAATTTTTCCTAGGATGACGTTTGCTGTTTATTTTCGTAGTAGTATTTTCTGAGTTACAGTTTCTATTTTTGGTAAAGCCCGGTTCACCATGTTTTTTCTTGTATGGCAAGGTTTATACTTTTTGCATGCACTTTAAGAAATCTTTCCCTACTGCAAGGAAATAACGCAAGCCAACACTTGGTATTACTTTCTTTTTTTATTAGAGCCATTCCAGTGGGAGTGTAGTGATACCTTATTTTGATTTTTATCTGTATTTTTCTGCTAATTAATTATATTAGGCTTTTTATATGTTTATTAAACACTTTTATGTCTTCCTTGGTGATCTATATATTCAAATCTTTGTCTATTTTTGATTGGGTTATTATGCTGCTTAACATTGAGGTTTAAGAGTTCTGTGTATTTGTTGTAAAAAAGCTCTTTATCTTCTAAAATGTGTGTTGTAAATATTTCTCTCCAGTCTGTGACTTGTTTTTATATTTTAATAATATCTTTAAATAGGAAACTATTCTACTTCTTTGGCTAGGTTTATTCCTAGGCATCTTATGTTTTTTGTTGCAATTTTAAATGGGATTGATTCCTTGATTTCTCTTCCTGTTGCTTCATTATAGGTGTATAGAAATGCAACCCATTTCTGTATGTCAATTTTATATACTGTGACTTTGCTGAATTCTTCTAAAAACAGTTCTAGAAATTTTTTGTTTTGATGCACCTGGATGCAAAAATTCTCAGCAAGATACTAGCAAAGTTTTCCATGTACAGTAGTATCATGTCATTTGTGAAGAGTGAAAGTTTGACTTCTTCCTTGCCAATTTGTATGTGTTTTATTTCTTTTTGTTGTCCGATTGCTGAGGCTAGGACTTCCAGTACTAAGCTGATCAATAGTGAGAGTGGACATCCTTGTCATGTTCTTTCTTTTAAGTGGCAAGCTGTCAGTTTTTTCCCATTGAGTATAAAGTTAGCTATGGGTCTTTCATATATGGCTTTTATGATGTCAAGTTATGTTCCTCTATCCCTACTTTCCTGAGGGTTTTTATAAAGAAAGGATGCTGTATTTTGTCAAATGTTTTCTCTGCATCTATTGAAAGGATCCTATGGTTCTTATCCTTTCTTTTATTAATGAGGAGTATCACGTTGATTGATTTGTGAATATTGAACCAGGTCTGCAGCCCAGAAATAAATCCCACTTGATCATGGTGAGTAATTCTATTAATATACTGTAGAATTCTCTTTGCTAGTATCTTGCTGAGAAGTTTTGCATCCAGGTACATCAGGGATATTGGCCTGTGATTCTCCTTTTTAGTGGGGTCTTTGGTTTTGGAATCAATGTAACGCTGGCTTCATAGAATGAGTTAGGAAGTTTTTCTTCCATTTCTATGTTTTTGGCGCAGTTTGAGAATAGGTATAAACTCTTTTTTAAATGTCTGGTAGAATTCCCCTAGGAAGCCATCTGGCCCAGGACTTTTGTTAAGAATTTTCTGATTACTGATTTAATTTCTTTGTTGCTTATGGGTCTGTTCACATTTTCTGTTTCTTCCTGTTTCAGTTTTGGTAATGTGTAAGTTTCTAGGAGTTTGTCCATTTCTTCCAGACAGCCCAGCCTGTTAGCATAAAATTTTTCATAGTATTTTTTTATAATTATTCCTTTTTTTTAACATTTGTTAAACATTTATTCATTTTTTGAGAGACAGAGCATGAGTGGGGGAGGGGCAGAGAGACAGAGAGGGAGACACAGAATCCGAAGCAGGCTCTGGGCTCTGAACGGACACACAAACGGTGAGATCACGACCTGAGCCAAAGCCAGACGCCCAACCAACCGACTGAGCCGCCCAGATGCCCCCTTCTATAATTATTTCTATTTCTGTGGTGTTTGTTGTGATCTCTCCTCTTTCATTCATGATTTCGTTTCATTGGGTCCTCTCTCTTTTCTTTTTGTTAAGTCTCATTGGGAGTTTTTCAATTTTGTTTATTCTTTCAAAGAACCAACGTCTAGTTTCTCTGGTCTGTTCTACTGTTTCTTGCTTGTTTGTTTGTTTCTATATCACTTACTTCTCCTCTAATCTTTATTATTTCCATTCCTCTGGCTTTTGGCTTTATTTACTGCTCCTTTTCAAGCTCCTTTAGAAAATTATAGAAAGCTTATGAAAGAAATTAAAGAAGACACAAAGAAATGGAAAAACATCCCACGCTTGTGGATTGGAAAAACAAATATTGTTAAAATGTTGATACTACCCAAAGCAATCTACACACTCAATGCAATTCTTATAAAATTAACACCAACATTCTTCACAGAGCTAGAACAAACCATTCTAAATTTTGTGTGCAACCATACAAGATAAGAAATAGCCAAAGTAATGTTGAAAAAGAAACCTAATCACAATTCAGGGGTTCAGATGTTACAAAGCTGTAATCCTCAAACAAGCATGGTACTGGCACTAAAACAGACATATAGATGAAAGGAACAAAAAGGAGAATTCAGAAATGGACTCACAAGTGTATGGCCGACTAATCTTCAACAAAGCAGAAAAGAATATCCAATGGAAAAAGATAGTTCCTTCAGCAAATGGTGTTGGAAAAATCTGACAGCGACATGCCGAAGAATGAACCTTCCATACACCACACACAAAAATAAATTCAAACTGGATGAAAGACCTAAATGTGAGACAGGAAACCATCAAAACCCTGGAATAGAACACAGGCTGCAACCTCTTTGTCCTCAGCCACAGCAACTTCTTACTAGACATGTCTCCAGAGGCAAGGGAAATAAAAGCAAAAATGAACTATTGACACCTCATTAAGATAAAGAACTTTTGCATGGGGAAGGAAAACAAACAATAAAACTAAAAAGCAACCAACAGAATGGGAGAAGATATTCGCAAATGGCATATAAGGTAAAGGGTTAGTGTCCAAAATCTATAAAGAATATGTCAAACTCAACACCCAAGAAACCAAATAATCCAGTGAAAAAATGGGCGAAAGACATGAATAGACACTTCTTCGAAGAAGACATCCAGATGGCCAACTGACACATGAAAAAATGCTCAACATGACTAATCCTCACAAAAATACAAATCAAAACCATGATGAGATACCACCTCACATCTGTCAGGATGACTAAAATTAACAACTCAGGAAACATCGGCTATTGTTGAAGATACAGAGAAAGGGGAACCCTTTTGCACTGTCGGTGGACACGCAAACTGGTGCAGCCACTCTGGAAAACAGTACAGAAGTTCCTCAAAAAATTAAAAGTAGAACTACTCTACCACCCTGCAATCCTACTACAAGTATCAAAAATGCTAAGACAAAGAGGCACGTGCACCCCAATGTTTATAGCAGTGCTATCAACAATAGCCAAATTATGGAAAGATCACAAATGTCCATTGACTAATGAATGGGTAAGGAAAATGTGGTATATATACACAATGGAATATTACTTGGGGGTCAAAAAGATGAAATCTTGCTAGTTTGAGCTATCCCGGATATCCTATGACCTAGACCTTAGGGAGTGGGAGGTAGAGGTTGGGGATGAGGCTTATGTTCCTGCTGCCTGCTCTTGTTGCAACAGCAACAATCATGAAACAGGAAGCAAAACGGACTGAATACAGCATTATATTGTGTTTTGAAGAAATTGATCTGTTTTTCTCTCCTGTGGTAAATTTTGAATTTTTTGACAAAATACTCGGATAGGAGAAGGCAAATGATAACAAGTATTAATAATAATACTGAGGGGCGCCTGGGTGGCTCAGTCAGTTAAGCCTCCGACTTTGGCTCAGTTCATGATCTCACGGTTTGTGAGTTTGAGCCCAGCATCGGGCTCTGTGCTGACAGCTCAGAGCCTGGAGCCTGCTTCAGATTCTGTCTCTTTCTCTCTCTGCCCCTCCACCCTTGTGATCTGTCTCTCTGTCTCTCAAAAACAAATAAATGTAAATGTAAAATAAAAAAGTTAAAAAATTAATTGTACTGAGAACAGCTAACATTTATTGAACATTTCTCAGAGGAGAGGATTTTCTTTCCTCTTTATGCTCCTTTTATACTCTCTTCACTCGTCCTTGGTTTCATTACTTAGATCTTCTCAGAAGATAAGAGACATCAGGAAGTTTGTGATACTGATGTTACATGAACATTACTCAGAAAAATGTGATTGTTGCATTAATTCAGAGTAGGTGAAAAACAAGGCTTTCCACAAGAACAGAGTAGATGATTCACATTTGTACTTACTTTTACCAAAAAAAGTCCCACTTGTCTTGGATGAATGTCTCTATTACATAATGACAGAATCCAATGACAGCAATATATCTCTTTTCCTTCCTGTACTAGAGAAAGGGGAATAGTATGAGGCAATGCCAGAAAGCATCTAGCTCCCTCCTATTTGATGCAGCAATTTCCTCTGCAATCAGTTGCTTCTTAAAGTTAACTATGATTATTTTTTTCCCCTTCTTTATATTGTTAAATGCTGAAAAAGCACCTCTATCTGAGTTCCCAAGAACAAACAAACAAGCAAAAAACCAAAACCAAAATGAACAAACAAAAAAACAAAAAAGAAAAATGCCTTTCTTCCTTGCATCTTCTCTTTGAAGCCAGTAAGAGTGTTGCAAAAAAAGAAAACAATAAAAAGAATATGAGCTTTGGGCTCAGAGAAAAAGTACAGACTCAGTGGCTTAATAATGAAGTTGATGGTTTTAGGTAAAAAAGCAAATCCCATGTGGCAGATCCACATGTGGCAAAACCTTCCCAAGGTAGACGTAAACTGTTTCTGGAGTTCTTCCACACGTTGATTTAAAAAGGGACTTCATCTATTTTCATTTTAATATAAAAATGCACTTTTGTGTACCTAGCGGATCATTACAAGAAAGTAGGAAAGAAAACCTGACTCAGAGAAACATCTGAAGATAAAATATCTTTCTTCTTGATAACAAAAATAACGTAAAAGAAAATGCATAAACTCATTACATTTGTGAAACTCATTCAGAGTGGGCGGGGGACACATAAGACAATGAATGATTAGCCTACTCTTTTAATGAGTTTATCTTTAAGATGCTTTCTGATTTACCACTTCCCTATTTCCAGAATATATTTTTTCAAGTTACAATCATGTAAAAAGGAAGCATCATTTATTTTTTAATGTTTGTTTATTTTTGAGAGAGAGACAGAGTGCAAGCAGGAGAGGGACAGAGAGAGAATCTGAAGCAGGTTCCAGAGTCTGAGCTGTCAGCACAGGGCCCCACACGGGGCTCGAACTCACAAACCGCAAGATCATGATCTCAGCTGAAGTTGGACGCTTAACTAACTGAGCCACCTAGGTACTCCTAAAATGAAGCATCCTAAGCCATCCTGGAACACAAGAAGTGGAAAGTTTTCTTCTCTACAACTGATTGGAGGCTTATATTTCAAGTGCTAATAATTACTTATGAAGATTTTCTTTAAATAAAGGTAAGGATATCCTTGGGGAATTTTCAAATACCATGATGAATTGTATTTGATAATGTGTTGTGATGGTTAATTTGATATGTCAAATTGATTGGGCCACAGTGGGCCAAGACTTTTGCTCAAACATTTGGATGTCACTGTGAGGGTGTTTCTGGATGAGATTAACGTTTTGATTCAGCCAACTGAGTTAAGGACATTGCCCTTCCCCACATCAGTGATCCTCATCTGATCAACCGAAGACCTGAATAGAACAAAAAAAGCTGACTTAGGAAGGGACTCCTCCCGCCTGACTTAGTGGAATTGCAAATCTGGTCCTTTCCAGCCTTTGGATTTGGACTAAAGCACTGACTCTTCTCTTGTTGGATCTCCAGCTTGTCAACTTTCGTACAGAAACCCACACCATCAGCTATCCTGGTTCCCCAGCTTGGTAACTGAAAATCTGGGTATTTCTCAGCTTCCATATTCATGTGAAGCAACTCATAATTATATTTGCATACATATATATACATATGTGTATACACGTATACACACATATATACATATATGCATATATATGCACATATGTATATACTATATGAACTATAAATATAACTTATTTTGTTATTAATTACATATAATATAATAATATAATAAATAATATTATATTATGTAACTTATAATACAATAATTAGAAATATAATTATTTTATATAATATAATATAATATATATTTTATATTATAATAAAATATATTAATTTTATTTCTATAATTTATATATAATTAATATATTAATTTAGTATATTTATAAATATAATATAAACATATACTTTATATAAAATATATAGTCTATTGCAATATAATTAATAAATATAATTATAAATTATAATGTAATTAATAAATATAATATGGATATATACTATTGGTATATATGTCATTCATGTGTAATTTATATAATATATATTTGTATATAAATATTTACATATATTTTTATATATAGACGCTGACTAATACATGTGTGGATTCACTTAAAATGAAATAGATTTATTTAAGTGCATACAGATATTTAGTTAGACACATTCATATATAGTGTTTTATGCATACTGTAATAAATATTCAAATTAGATTATGTATCATGTGTAAAGGACAAAGCAATAGAGAAAAGAAGAAGCATTAACCGGTGATGACTAAAAAGTCATCAGAAATTACAGGGAAAAGTAGATAAGGAGCATACATTTTGGAAAGTCACAATTCTGGATTCCATTAGTGATTTAAAATTTAGTAGTAACCCAATCTGCTATATGTTGCAGGATAGATGGGTAGGGTATACAAAGTATTCATTCCTTTCAATTTCGTACCAAAGTAGGACATTAAAGGAATTCAAGCTGCTGGATGGTGCCAGCATTGGGGAACTGAGCAGTGCGAGCATCTTGGACCGTCAAGGTCAATAATCATTTTCCATTAGTGGTAGGACCCAGGTGGAAACCCACAAAAAAAATAAGGGAAGCACAAGAATAACAAGACTGTAAGGCCTCACCATCACTCACGGACTAAGGCTTTGTTACAACAGGAAACCAAGTTGACCAGAAAGGTTTTCGTAATTTAATTGTGCTACCTCATAAGAAGGCCCTTCCTGAAACCTGGAGTTCACATTGGGCTGGGAGCATATTCAAAAAGTCACAGATCACCAGAGCCCTGGCGTGGCTAATTCCAGGTTGTGATTTGGCTCTTAATTATCACCTTTTCCATGAAGAAATCTTCTTTCCTTCTAGTTAGAATTGATGATTTCTTCTTATTTTTATTAAAAATATTTTCAATTACCTATTTTATTCTTATTTAAGATATACATAACTTAAAATCCATAGGTATGGATGTTATACTATATAGTAGAGTATGTGATATCAGCATGCATGAATTCCACTCCATTTCTCATGACTCTGTCTCTGGAAATTTTATTTTATTTTGTACTTGCTTTCCTACCCTTTGCTCTAAGTCACAAATAATAAAAGTTACTATATATATATATATATATATATAAGCACAGGTTGCTGAGGAAAGATGGGGATAGGGTATGTGACTATTTACCACAAGACATTCTACATGTTTTGCAACATGTGCATGTAGTTTTTATTTATAAAAATACAGAAAGAGAAACAACCAAATACATTGGACATACATAAATAATTATGCCAATTTCACTACTTTGGAGGTTCCATGATCACTTTCTTTTATTATTTATTTATTTATTTTTGTTTGTTTATATAATTTACTTTGAGAGAGAGAGACAGAGAAAGACAGAGAGAGAGAGAGAGAGTGTGTATGTAGGGAAGGGGCAGAAAGACAGAGAGAGAGAGAGAGAGAGCCCCAAACAGCCTCCATGCTATCAAGTGAGAGGCCCAATGCGGGGTGCTAACCCACAAACCATGAGATGGTGACCTGAGCCAAAATCTAGAGTCACAAGCTTAACTGACAGAACCACCCAGGCACCCCATGATCATTTTTTTTTTTTTTTTTTTTTTTTTTTGTGGAATAGAGAGAGAGAGAGAAGGAATGGGAAAGGACCAGAGGGAGAGATTCTTAAGCAGACGCTACACTCAGCATCGAGCCTGACCAGACCAAGGCTCAGTTTCACGACTGTGAGATCAGGACCTTGAGCTGAAATCAAGAGTCAGACGCTTAACCGACTGAGCCACCCAGGTGTCCCTCCTCATGTGCCTTTTAAGAATAATTTCCTACATAACTATAACAGCATTATACCTCTGCCATTGCAATTAAATTCTGTTATCACCAAATATAAAGTTCATGTTCAAATCTTCTCAATTATTGTCTTTTTTATTTTGAAATTCAGGGTCCAGTAAGGCGTATATATTGTATTTGAATACTCCTCATAATCCTTCTCTTAGTATTGACTCTTATAAGTTATGAAATAGCCATTATTTTGTGTAATTGATCATATTCTGAATTTACCATGGTGTTTATTCATAATCATTTCACATTAAACATTTTTTGTCCAGGAAGCTATACAGATGATAGAGTACCCTTTTTGCTTTGTATCAGGAAGCATATAATTTGAAAAAGTCCCGAAACTCTGATGTTAAATTTGATAAGATGGTTAGGCTGGTAAACATCAAACATCTCTGTTTTAAAATAATGTTGTCTCTTTATCATACAATTTGGAAGCAATTTGTGAGTTGACATTTGAGACAATGTAATGTTTTATTCCCTATTTTCACCAATGGTTTTGCATATATGATGATTCTCAACAAAGTATTCCTTCAGTGGTCAAAAAATGATAGTTTTCTTAGTATTTTTCCTCTTTTTCATAACATTATAAGTCTTTGAGAACCTCTTTGCTTTCTGGTAAAACAAGGTGCTTTAAGCTGCCACTGTATTTTTCTTAAAGCAGACTCAAGCTACTTTTGTAATGGTTCAGTGACTTTTAGAAGGGAATGGTATTTAAAACAAATATCTTTGCTAAATGATTATTCTAGGATGTTTCATTAGGAAAAAAATATGTATTTAGGGCACTTGGGTAGCTGAGTAGGTAAGCTTCCAACTTCTGCTCAGGTCATGATCTCACCGTTCACGGGTTTGAGCCCCGTGTCAGGCTCCATGCTGACAGCTCAGAACGTGGACCCTGCTTTGGATTCTGTGTCTCCGTCTCTCTCTGCCCCTCCCCTGCTCGTGCTCTGTCTCTCTCAAAAATAAATAAGCATTAAAAATTTTTTAAATATATATTTATATTTATACTTATAAATATTTGAGTTCATGTTGACATTTGCAATTCAGATTTATCATTGAAAGATAGAGGTTCTTCCTTTCTTCACATTTTAAAATTATTTGTAATAATTTTCTCTTACAAAGGAAATCCTGTTCCTACTAATATTAATATATTCACTTACTTATTTTACATTCTGATGCTCATAAAATAATTTCAGAATTACAATACAGTATTCTAAAAATAAACCAACTAATTAAAGTTTAAGATTTCTTTGTAATTATGTTTGCCCTTGGAGTATATCCCTCTAAGGATATGAAATCATTCTGCTATTTTAAAAATTTAGTTGAGAGGATGTTTTTACCTCAGAGATGTAGAGAGAGCAAGCAAAAGCATTGCCCTCACCTTAGAATGAGTAGAAAAAGCTGGACAAAATGCAAATCAAGTCCCTTTCTGGAATCCATCAGAAAACCGAAGTTGAAGGGTAAACAACTAACATGAAATCTGGGAAGAGGCAGGCACCTGTAGGGAGCTAGCAGGCCCAAGGACTTGTTTGTTGGGGCAGATGCTGCCAGAATTACTAAATTAATAAGAAGATTGAGCAGCACTTTTTTTTTTTAATTTTTTTTTTTTCAACGTTTATTTATTTTTGGGACAGAGAGAGACAGAGCATGAACGGGGGAGGGGCAGAGAGAGAGGGAGACACAGAATCGGAAACAGGCTCCAGGCTCCGAGCCATCAGCCCAGAGCCTGACGCGGGGCTCGAACTCACGGACCGCGAGATCGTGACCTGGCTGAAGTCGGACGCTTAACCGACTGCGCCACCCAGGCGCCCCTGAGCAGCACTTTTTAATGAATTGCTAAAGGCCCGTTATTGGCTGGCTGGAAACCTTAACTATAGATGATTCTGACTTTCTTGAGGTTTACCTCACAGGAGAGATCAGCAAAAATATTGAGAAAGCCTCTCCCATGATGATGGCTGGGAGAGGATTATGGCCCCAAGGGATTATCCCTCTTTGATCTATGAAGCAGAAGCCTTATGTTGCAGAGGAAAGAAACAAAAGTGGTTTGGAATTTGGTGCAAACCCACTGCAATCAAGGGATGGGGACTAGGGGAATAAAAATGTGAAGAACTCTACCTATGGGAGCTGCAGGAATATATGCTAAGACCAGCACTCCAACAGAAGGAGGAGAGGAACACACAGCCCCAAGGTCTGCTTCATTCTAAGACGTGATCCAGGTCCCTAAGAATGCTTCCCTGTGCCAACCACCATGCAACAAGGCAATGAGAAGAAATATGATATAGATCAGAAACTTAGATTCATACAATGGAATGAAATGAAATGGAATGAACATATTGATAAAGAGGTTAGTTCTCCAATCATATATGAAAACACGAAGTTCTTCTCTGTACCTAATAGCAGAGCTTCATATATGAGACACACAGATCTGAAAGGTGGTATAGATATATGCCCAGTTATGTTGGAGATTTCTATACTCTTCCCTCTGTAATTGATAGGACAGCTAGGGAGAAATGCAGCTGGATATAGAGACCTAAACAAAACGTTTGGCAAAACTGACAGGTAGGAACACACTACAGATAACAGAACATAAAACTTTCTTAACTGTACAAGGAGCCTTGACCCAATAGTCCACAATGTGCACCATAAAACAGATCTTAGCAGATTTTAAAGGAATTAAATCATATTCATTAATTTTCAGTTCATAACAATATTAAAATAGAAATCATAAGAGAAACATTTTTGGAAAATCCCCAAATAGCTGAAAGTTAAGTTACAGTACTTCAGAGTAACTCCTAGGTCAAAGGGAATGTGTAAGGAAATAAAATTTAGTTTGAACTGAATGAAAATAAAAATGCAACATATCAAACTTCTTAAGCTTCAGGCAAAGAAGTGCTTAGAGGAAACGTAATGGCACTAAACTGTCATGTAAAAAAGGACAATTTAAAATTAAAAAAAACTGAGACTTTAATTTAATAAACAAGTGAGAGAAGAACAAATTAAACTCAGAAAAAGTAAACAATAAAGGCAAAAGCATAAGCAAATAAAACTGAAAACAAATCAATATGTAAAACCAGTGAAACAAAGATTTATTTCTTAATACAAGGTCCAGCATGGAAAATATAGTCAATGGTATTGTTGTAGCCCTGTGTGGTAATAGGTAGGTAGATGGTAGAGACATATATGTTGAATACAGCATGATGTATAGAGTTGTTGAATCACTGTGCTGTACACCTGAAACTAATGTAACATTGTGTATCAACTGTGCTAAAAAAAAAAATTCAGTTATTTGAAAGAACCAATACAATGTATGAACTCCTACCAATATTAACCAAAAAGAAAGGTAAAGGCACACATTTCAAATATCAGGAAGAAAAGAAGTGCTATCACTACTGACCCAACAGACATTCAAAGAATAAGAAGTGAATGTAAAACAACTCTATATCCATAAATACTAAAGTAATTCTATGTCTGTAAGTTTCATGAAATGGAACTTAATGGTTCATACAATATTTGAAAATAACTCCAAGAAGGTTTTTCAAAAGGGAGAAATGTACCATATCTGTGGCACGGGAAACACAATATTATTAACTGGTGACTTATCTCCAATTTGATCTAGAGGATTAATAGATTCCTATTTAAATTCTTACAATTTGTGCATGTGTGTGTCCGTATGTGCATTTCAACAACATATTCTAAAATATAAACAGGAAGGCAAATAAACTATAATAACCAAATAATTCTGTAAAGAAAAATAAATATAAATAAATATTTAGGACCCACACTATCCTTCCACAGTTCTTAATGTAAAGCAACCATTTTTAAGACTGTGGTCTTAATAAGCCCAGAAACCTACCCATGCAAATATGGTGAAAATTTATGACAAAGGTACATAGATAATATAACAAAGATCCTATTTTTGACAACTAGAATAGAATAATCAAACATCTATAGGCAAGGAGCTAATATAAATAAAACAAATATTATTGACTTACATCTCACACCTGTGCAAAACTTAACTCATAAATGATCATAGACACATGCAGAATATAGCTATAAAAACTCCACATGAAATTATAAGAGATAGTTTTATGATCTTGAGTTTGACAATAAATTATCACACTAAAGGCATTATCCATAGAGAAAAAAATGTAAGCTAGATTTATTAAACCAGGAGATTTACTGCTTAAAAGAAATTGCTACGATTGAAAAAGAAAAGCCACAGAATGAGAGGAGATATTTGCCAATTCCATATCTTCTCAAAGACATTATACAGAAAAGTTTTAATCCCTTAAGTTCCAATAGGAAAGTAAACAACACAATAATAAATACAGCATCAGAACAATTTACCAAAAATAATATTTATGTGGAATATATGTATGTTAAATGATTCTCAGCATCATCTGTCATCAGAGAAATGCAAATTTAAACCATAATAAGATGCCATAGACATCTATTAAGATGGCATAAACAAAAGAAAATAAAGCAAATGACAACGACAACAAAACACTGACAATATCAAATGTTTATGAGAAGGCAAAGCAGAATAAATTCTCGTTCATTTCTGATTCCAGTGAAAAATGTCACTGTCAATTTAGAAAATGATTTGGCAATTGCTTATATATACACTTACCAGAGGGCTCAGTAATACCATCACTAAAGTGAACAAAAGTTCACCTGGTGTAAAACCATCACAAGTGAACTAAAAACCAGAGGTACACCAAAACCTATATGAAAATAGTTATAGTAGTCATGATCAAAAACTGGAAACAGCCTAAGATGTCCTTCAACAACTGAACACATAAATAAACTGTGGTCCACCCAGGCAATGCAACATCACTTGGCAATAAAAAGGAACATATGGTTGATTTTTTTATTCATTCACATGGGTAGATTATAAATGCATTTTAAGGGGTGCCTGGGTGACTCAGTCTATTAAGCATCTGACTTCGGCTCAAATCATGATCTCGCTTTTCCTGGATTCAAGCCCCACATTGGGCTCTGTGCTGACAGCTCAGAGCCTGGAGATTGATACGGATTCCGTATCTCCCTCCCTTTGCCCTTTCTTCACTTGTTCTCTCTCTCTCTCTCTACCTCTCTCTCTCTCTTAAAAATAAATAGATAACTTAAAAAATAAATAAATGCATTTTGATAAGTGAGAGAGCAAGACTCAAATGCTGTTTACTGTGTGACTCCTTTTATTTCACATTCTGAAAAGGTAAAACCATCAACAACAGACGCAAAGATCAGTTGTCACCCAGGGTTGGGGCACTGGAAGGAGGCTGACCACAAGGAAAGGGGTCACATAAGGAGATTTTAGTACTGATGGAACCATTTTTATATACCATGGAGGAGGATACATGACTGTACTTTTCAAACCCATAGAACTGTATATCGAAAGGTGCAGAAAATGAATTCAGAAAATGTTTTTAAGTTTATTTATTTTGAGAGAGAAGGGGGGGGGGGACGGAGAGCGCGCGCCCGTGAACAGGGGTGGGGCAGAGAAAGGGGGAGAGAGAGATTCCCAAGCAGGCGCCGCACCGTCAGCACAGAGCCCCACGTGGGGCTCAAACTCATGAACCGTGGGATCATGACCTGAGTCCAAACCAAGAGGCAGTTGCTTAATCAACTGAGCCACCCAGATGTCCCATGCACGCAGAAAAATTTTAAAAATGAACATGCTGTGGAATCCCAGAATGTGATGTGAACTGTGACAAAAGGAATGCACTCTTTTGCAAATATATGACTTAGGGAAAATGTGTGCTGACTGTATTCTGTAAGGCTAACAACAACAACAACAAAAAAGTACATGAACTCTCTGCTTAATTGATAGCTTTGTTTCTCTCTGGGGGATACGGATTAGCGATTTTGGAAATGCTTTGCCTGTGTGCTAGAATTGAACAAACAAGCAAATAGATTACAGAGAAAAAAAAAAAGCCAGGTTTCTTACTACATACAAAGAAGTTATAAATGATCCTGGGGGAGGAGGTTAGAATAAATACTGTGGTACTGGATTGGAGTTAGACACCAGTATGCACTCCGGTTTCTATTGTACATACAGGTAGGGAAATAAATATACATGAGTGTCCACATGGGTTATGATACATATATTTCACGGCTCTCTCTGCTCAGGTAAACTAGAAACAAGGATACCACCGGTAACAATGAGTAACGCCTAGTGCGCAGATTTGGTTCTTAAACACTATTCAGCTTAAAAGGAACCTGATTCATTGGAGAAATGGTTGGCTGTAGAGACGGAGCAAGGAAAAATAGGAGTCTGATGCATCCAGAAAATAAAGAATTAAAAAAAAAAAAAAAGGTTGGGGGGAACATGTGAAAGGGACACAGAAGCCAGGCTAAAAATGGCCAAAATGGAAAAACTGAAGTCATAATATAAATAATGATAGACTTATGATCAAAATAAGAAAATAAGTACCAGGGAGTTCATACTGACCTAAATAAATGGTAGCGCAAACGAATAAATGAATGGGGGGAAAAGTCCAATTTACAGGCATAGAAGAAACGAGAGATACTGAAAATCGCCATGAGAACGTCAGTGTAATAACTGCCGGAGGCAAAATGCACTCATGAATGCAATAACTAGGGGGGTCGGAAACCTTTTGGAGAAAACTGTTGTTCGAGTGGAATCAAAATATCCCCTTGAATTATTTATTAATTAACGGGTTGTTTAAGCTATGTACATAAATTGTTTGGCAACCCGCCCTCCAGGAGGTGGATCTCATGTCTAACACGTAGCTTCTGGCAAAAGAAAACCAATCGTTTTTCAGCCGAGAAGCTTGGCACACACCACCTTCACCGAGCGGGTCAATGCTCGCATCACCAGCCATGACTCGTACTCATCTATGCCCCCTATTTGGTACACTGAAAAGGGTGTCTCACACTTGTGGAACTCTTCCCAAATCCCTACTCCCAGTGAAAACTTCAGACGAATCCAGATTGAAGAATCTTGTAAGAAACAGCCGAGTGTTGAGCGTGGACTGTAAAGAGTAACTGCAATGGCATCATGGATTGGATTTTGACCCCAAAAGGAACGTTAGCAGGAAAACCTAGGAAGTTGAGGTAAACGTGTTAACAGTATTGTGCTACTGTTAATTTAGTGGTGTTTATACATCTACCATCATTATCTAATACTAGGGAAAGTGAGGGACAATCAGTATTGTCTTTCCAACTTTTCAGGATCTAAAATTATTTTTGGGGGGAGGCTCCTGGGTGGCTCCGTGGGTTAAGCATCAGAGCCTGGAGCCTGCTTCGGATTCTGTGTCTCCCTCTCTCTCTCTCTCTCTCTGCCCCTCCCCCACTCATGCTCGGTCTGTTTCTGCCCCTCCCCCATACACACACACACACACACACACACACACACACACACATATATACATACACGTATATATATACATACACGTATATATGTATATATATAAACACATATATGTATATACATATATATGTGAATAAAATAAAATTATTTTTTAAGTTTATTTATTTTGAGAGAAAGAGAAGGAATGAGCAGGGGAGGAGGAAGAGAGAGAATACCAAGCAAGTTCTGCACTGTCAGTTCAGAGCTGGATTCAGGGCTTGATCCCATGAACCATAAGATCATGACCTGAGCGGAAGTTAGACACTTAACCAGCTGAGCCCCCCAGGCATCCCCTAAAATTATTTTAATTTGTATGTTTAGAATACCAGGGAGATAATTCTGTTGAACTACTTTTATAGTCTGTATTGTATTGTCAGTCTTACATATACAGATAACCATTTGTTTCTTTTTAACTGAAGACTCATTGTTTTTCATCTTCACGATTTAATTTTCTTTTTGAAGTTATAATTAATATCCTTCAAAACTCAAAGCTATAAAGAGTAATATCAGGGGCGCCTGGGTGGCGCAGTCGGTTAAGCGTCCGACTTCAGCCAGGTCACGATCTCGCGGTCCGTGAGTTCGAGCCCCGCGTCAGGCTCTGGGCTGATGGCTCGGAGCCTGGAGCCTGTTTCCGAATCTGTGTCTCCCTCTTTCTCTGCCCCTCCCCCGTTCGTGCTCTGTCTCTCTCTGTCCCAAAAATAAATAAAAACGTTGAAAAAAAAATTAAAAAAAAAAAAAGTAATATCAGACAAATCTTATGTCTCGTTCTCTTTTACCTTGTTTCTACCCATCCTCTTGATGTAAAGATTTTTATTAATTTACAGTTGATCCTTGAAGTACTACTTAAAAAAATACTATTTGCTTTTCTGGTGTTTATTTTGGTATTTAGAAATCTAATTTCACAGACTCATGTTTAATTTTATCCTGAAATCCTTATATTATCAAACAAAAGTTTCCTTTGGCCGTCTCCTGATGGAAAAGGCCTCTTCTGTTATATTTCTCAGAATGGGTTAATAAATAGAACATTCCACAATTTCTTCCATGTTTGAAATTGTTTTTCTATAACCTGGATGATTTCAATCAATTTTCCTGAATATGACGTATATGCTTAATTAACTTCCTTTCTTATTCATCTTTTCCCCCAATTTCTTCTTGTCTAATAGGCACATCATAATGTGGCAAAGGGCAGAGCAATCACTTTCTCCCTGAAAATTATTGAACTGATTGTCTGCATTTCATTTTTGTTGTACTGAATCATGTACTATGGGATGGAGCTGTTACGTTATTACATGAAAGCATTAAGTTATGCAAGAGTTGTTATAGATGACTATCGTGAGGGTAGGCATTGTATCATGTGTCCGCCACTCTGCCTCATATATTTGTTTCTTTTCCTTATTCACCTCCATTTCTTCACATTCTTATTTTAAAAATATAGAAATATGCCTTTCGTGTCATTCTCAGTTTTACTTCCTAAACTCCAGGGTTAGAAATTTATGTCACATGGCTTTTTTATGAATTATCATGCTCAGAATATGTTGTTGTTTGATTAATCAGAGTCACGTGTCTGATGAATATTTACCATAGGAGTCAAGCAAATGGACAATGACTCAGTTAATTCTTCAACAAATTACTAATTAAAAAAAAAAAAAACAATGTGGTGGTGAAATTATTCACTTTGCTTTTTCTGTAGCATATGGACGAGTGTGGACGAGAAATCTCAGAAGGAAAGGACTGGGCTTCTGCAATCTGAATGTGTAAGGAAAGTAAATGCCATATATTATCATACCTTAAGAAGGGGTGTGGACACCATGAAGAATCTTTACATGCACTGATGCATTGATTGGACAATAAAAAAATATCTAAGTACACACTCTTACATTTTTATTGCTAAACCAATGTACTTTACGTGGGTCCACTGTATCTAATCATATATATATATATATATATATATAAAATATTCTAATACACATACATATACATTCATAAAATTATGTGAATTGTAGCAAGTTGCTAGAAAGTTATAAATACAGTGGGGAGAGGTCTCATGTACCCTTGACCCAATCTCCCCCAAAGGTTACATCTTGTACAAGTACAGTACAACTTCAAGTCCAGGAATTTCACTTTGGTATATTGTGTACACTTAATTCTATAGTTTTATTACATGTGTATATTCATGTAATCCCCCACCATACTTTGTAAAGATGCAGAACTATTTTATCACCAGAAATGTCTCCCTCATGCTATCCCTTTTTTCTTTAAGTTTATTTATTTATTTTGAAAGAGAGAGAGCAAGCACGAGTGGGGGAGGGTCAGAGAGAGAGGGTGAGAGAGAGAATCCCAAGCAGGCTCCACACTATCAACAAGGAGCCTGATGTGGGACTTGAACTCACAAACCATGAGATCATGACCTGAGGCAAAATGAAGAGCTGGATGTTCAACTGACTGAGACACCCAGGCATCCCAACTTGTCTCTTTATTGTTATATGCACACCCTTCCCCAAACTATCCCAGAGCTTCTGACAACCACTCATCTGTTTTCCATACTTATAATTTTGTTTTATTGAGGCTGTTATACAAATTGAAACATGCAGTGCGTGATCATTTTGAGACTGGCTTTTTTCACTATTCACAATGTCCTTCTATGTTGATGGGTGCATTGGTAGTTCAGTCCATTTTACTTCTAGTTAGAATTCCATAATATGGATGTACCGTAATTGTTTAAGCATTCACTTATTGATTGTTTCTAGCTTTGGCTCTTCCAAATAACCCTGCTATGAACATCCATGTACAGGTTTTTGTGTGGACATATAGATTCATTTCTCTGAGATAACTGCCCAGGAGTACAATTGTTAGATCATAGGTGAAGCATGCATTTAATTTTTTTTACGAAACCACCAAACTTTTTCTAGAGTGGTTGTAATATTTCACATTTCCACCAGCAATGTATAAGAAATCCAGTGTCTCTGTACCCTTGCCAGCATTTGGTATAAACTGTTTTTAGTTTTAGCTGTTGTAATAGGTGTGCGGTGATATCTCATGGTATTAGATTTGCAGTTTTCCAATGGAGAGTGATGTTAAGTGATTATCAGTGTTCATTAATCATCTGTACATCATCCTAATGAAATGTTTCTTCATTTTCCCCCATTTTCTAGTTGGATTAAGTTTGAAATTTTGATAAAGCTAGATGAATATCCATTTTTTTCTTTAATGGATTGTGTTTTTATTTTATTTTTTAATTTTTTTTTCAACGTTTATTTATTTTTGGGACAGAGAGAGACAGAGCATGAACGGGGGAGGGGCAGAGAGAGAGGGAGACACAGAATCGGAAACAGGCTCCAGGCTCTGAGCCATCAGCCCAGAGCCTGACGCGGGGCTCGAACTCACGGACCGCGAGATCGTGACCTGGCTGAAGTCAGACGCTTAACCGACTGCGCCACCCAGGCGCCCCTAATGGATTGTGTTTTTAATGTCATGTCTAAGAATGCTTCGCCAAACCTTGGGTTCAGAATATTTTTCCTCTTTTTTTTTTTTTTATAAAAGAGTTACATATTTACATTTTTACCTATAAATCTGAAATCCATTTTTGTATGAATTTTGGGGCTTAGGTCAAGGTTTAATTTTTGCCTAAAGATAGACATGGTTCAAGCACAATTTGTTGAAATGACTTCACCTTTGTCAAAGTCTGTTGGCCATACTTGGGTGGAGTTATTTCTGAATTATCTATTCTACTCAATTAGATGTGTCTGTCTATCTAATTATGCATACTACACATGCTTGACTACTGAAACTATACAATCAGTCTTGAAATTGTTTAGAGTTATCCCATGCTATTCCATTTTTTTTAAGAATGTTGGCTTTACCAGTTCCTTTGACTTTGTATAGAAATTCTACACTGTTCTATATACACACACACACACACACACACAAGCACACACACACACACAGACACACACACAATCTTGCTCAGGTGTTAATAAGAATTGCATTAAACCTGTAGTATATCAATTTGCAGAAAATTGACATCTTTACTATGTTGAATCCTTCAATCCATGGTATGTCATCACTTATTAGATCTATTTTGAAGCATGATACGTCTCATCATTTAGACTTTATTTCCTTCACCAACATCTTATCATTTTCAGCATACAAGTACCGTACATGATTTGTTGGATTTAAACTTCTTATCCTCCTTCCCCTTCTTCGTCTTCTTCTTCTTCTTTTTTTTCTTCTTTTTTTTCTTCTTCTTCTTCTTCTTCTTCTTGAATGGATACAAGTGGTATTGCATTTTTATTTATCTTATTATTATTTTTTGGTTTTTTTTGTTAGTTATAAAATGTAGCATCCAGTTGGTGGTTAGTAGTCAAACCAGTCCATATTAGTAGCTTTGAAGTGTGCACATGCTAGTTTTTAAATAAAGGTGATAAGTACCAATCAAATTCTAACACTGATCTAAATAAATGTGGTTTTGGATATAATTCAATCCAAAAGGCTAATCAAATGATAGTGCCATCATCAATAGTTAAACCAAAGGCATAATTTTCCAAATCACTTTTAGTTAAATGGAATAAATTCTAGCTTTTTAAAGTTTAAATCTGCATAAAACTGAAAGCAATCTAACAATTTTTCTACCTGAGATAAAAACGAATTTCTTTTTTTCTATCTATACATAATTCTTGGCATTGAGGTAAATCAGAATTCACATGATGTGCTTTGTCAAACTTTTCCAAAAAACTGTAAGCCCTGTTCAGAGAGAAATTCTCATGTTACACATACATATTTACATATTTTTTCTTCAAAGACTAATGACAAATGTGTGAGGTTAATAGGCACATAATAGGACCAGGATACCACTAATAATGTGGGGAAAAAAAGCCATTCATTTACGCAACATGAAATGCGATCACAGAACCTATGTACACACATGAATCACCAAAAATTCAGAAACTCAGCTCACTTTGAGAAAATTCATTCTATTATTTGGAGCAGAGGTTGCCAAGTTGTGGTATATAACCAAAACATTGTGCATAAAAGCTCCAAGGCCAAGTATTAGCTTAAATTGGCAATAACTGCAACTTATGTTAAAAACTAAACCCAACTAAACATTTACTGTGACCATGCAACTCTGCTTTGTGGCCTGCAGGCTTTACTGGGGAACGACCTCTTCTCTCTTGTCTCCCCTCTTTGGGCTCCTCTTGCCCCTAGCTTCTTTTTTCACGGCTGTCTTTGGCAATGCTTCCAAATCTTGAAAGCGAAAATAAACCCCAAACAAACAAACAAAACAAATAAACAACAACAAAAAACCTGCTAAAGAAAATGTGGAGGGTGAAAAATAATACTATATATGATGTGCAAAAACCAAGCTAAAGGTAGGAACTGAGGAAAAAAAATACTGGAAGGAAGGCTGAGCAGTAGTCTACCCTCAAGGGAAAAGAGAACATAAAAAATCGGGGGTCTGTACCCCTAGTCCTTCCTGCACATCATCTCCTGATTAGAAGAGTGTGGGACCGAACATCAAACTCTGGAAAGGTAATGAGTTTGAAGGGGGAGCTGAAGAAGTGAATAACTGATAACAAAGTACAGCAGCACCTTTAGCTGTCCATGAGTTTCTTTTCTCAGGCTTTGCCAAGGTCAATATGAACATTGTTGATGTCAGCCTTCTCTGTGATCCCATGAATTTGTGGATCTGGAGCCTCAATCTCATTGCACGTGTTCAGGGCCATGTTTTTTAGATTCCTTAGGATACTTCCCACTTGAGTCAGGTTCTCTTCCATTTCCTCTTCTCTGGCCTCATTATTAGTGCTACATTTAATGTATCCACTGCTGGCTGCTGCAGTGGTTGCTTGTTGAGGCTGACCGTCCCTCGGCCTGGCTGCTTAGATACTACATTACTAGGAGATTTGTCTCTGCCATCCCCCCATGTTACTCTGTAGGTTAGTTGGACTCAAAGTTCTTTGTCCAAGCAGTTCCAGCCACTCTACTCCTGCCCCAGCAGCTGGGACACCCCCAGACTCGACCAGGGGCTATGTCTTCATAGCATCTGCGTGCATTCTGGTATTGCTTTTTTCAGTTTGGGTTCCATACGTTAATTGCTAGTATACAGAAATACAATTAATATTTGTATATTTATCTTCTATCCTGGGGCTTTGTTGGACTCCATTATTAATACTTGATGGTTTTTTAAAAAATAAATTCCTTAGGGATTCTTGTATAGACCAGTTTCCCATGTTAGGTCACCACGGAGACCATCCTGGCTAGGAAGCAGAGAGACTTCACATCACCACTCCTAGCATGGCCTCCATGGATACCATGGAGAAAGTAGCATTGTTCCCACGAATCATTAGTGAAAATTTTGACTCTTCGCTAGCTCTCCCCTGACACCTCTGTGACCACACAGGACAGGAGTGAAGTGTAGGACCCTCACCATGGTATCCCTTTCTCTGAACAGAGGGGCGGGCGCCTAACTACTCATTGGTGATGAGTGTGCTGAGTCCTTAGGAGGCCTTCTCTGACCTTGCCCTGACCATGAGTTTGGGGAGCCTTGCTGCATCCTGCTAAGTGTGCACTTTCGGGTCTCTACTTAGTTTTAGTTGGTGGAATTGAGAGTGAGACCTCACTTTTTTTCTGTGGTGTTTGAAACAGAGTGGTTATTTCCAATAGTTTCTATCCTGCTAGGCTGCCTCCTTCTTCGCCCTTTGGATAAAACAAAAACAAAAACAAAAACTGTCTTTTATTATTGTTCATTTTTATTTATTTTTGCTTGTATCTGTGCCCGCTGATGTATCCAGGTTGCTGGCATCTCCAGCATTTAGTCTGAGACATATGAGACAAAAAGAACACCCGTTACTACATGCCATTCCTCAGTGACCAATGTCCTTAGCCAGGCTGTCAACTTTTCCTCACCATGTAGAGTTTGTAAATATCTACGTAAATATCTGAGATGTCTATCTGTCTTTTGAGAAATAAGGAGAAATACAGGAAATAAGGAGAAATAAGGGAAAACATGCCTAATGCATCTCACCAGAAGTAGAAGTCTCTGTAATAAATTTTTATCAAACTATTTACACAGACAGAGATCCCAGAAAAATATTTGCCTGGAGCCCTGAACAAAATGAGGGATGGGCCTGTCCAGAACTGTGTAACACGGCCATACCCAGTAGCCAGATGGGCTGGAAGAAGCCGTATTTTTAGCAGAGCATAATGCCACCCCAATTAGAACTGGGGCTCTCTTAGTACGTACAAAGAGAAAATGGGATTTTAATAGGCAACCTGCTGTGTCTGCCACATATTCTTATTGCTTAACAACTTATTTTAAAATAATAAGTGCTGTGGGAGGCCCCAGTGAGCTTTCAGTTGAAATTAAAAAATAAATTTATATTTGTGAGTAAATATGCATGATTCAAAACGGGTTAATGACATGTTATAATGTGGAGGAAGCCAAACCAAAACGTTGGAAACATTCAAAAGACCAAATCTATATTTCGTACAGCAACCAGAATGCCAAAGATGATCCCAGTCCCAGAGTCCCAGAGTCCAGAGGATGTGCTCTGTGCAAGGTTAACTGGCCTGACGAGCCTCAGAAATCCCTACTTCGTTCAGGTTCAGGAGAGTCACAAAAGAAGCAGATAATGTCATTCGGGGCTTAGCGAACTATGGGGGGAAAAGGAAAGTGTTAGAAATGTCAGAAGGTTGGAGAGCACTTGATAATATATTTGGCTTGTATGGAGGTCAATGAATATTTGTGCAGCCCTAAGAAAGTTCTGGAAATTCACACAAATTGTGGAAGCCTGATGACAATAAATAGAAAGATTTATTGACTGACTGATCTTTAGAAGGACCTCCTCAACTAAATGGTACCAACAGTCAAATACGCTGCTTAAAAAAAAACAAAAAAACATTTATTGAATTTACTTTTATATTACATTTTACATCGAAATACTCTTGTCAATAACATTTTCCTATATTATACTTTCAATTCCTAAATTTGTTATAAAATTCTAACTAGAAAACATTTTAAAAGATTTACAACCAAAAAGCAGATTTCCCTTTCATTTCTGTACCCTGGCAACTCATATCTTTCCTCAAGGATATTATATGTGTTACAAATGTGTATTTCATTTTACTCAAATAGCATAATCGGTAAAATCATTTGTATCTCTCTCACTTCAAAAAATAATATATCCTGAAGGTTTTTCTCTTACCCTGACAATGAGAAGGCCTCATTTTTTACGCAAATTTGAGATAAACTTGATGTAGACAGTGGAAGAAAACATCATAGGAAAATTGCATTTCCTCTCTACCTTTACATTTAGTTGCTTGTGTTATCATATTCATGATTTTACAACTGTTGCGTTATAATTGTAATTCAACAAGCTGGTTATAATGTGGTTTCATACTGTTTTTCCACTAGACTATTTTCCCATCCACTTCCTTGGGAGTTGGTACAGTGCTTTCATTGTGGTCCATTTCCCTGTCATCTGACACAAAACCTAGACGACAACAAGGACATTAATTGCCATGTATTGAACACCATGCACGAGAAACATGGCTATATGCTTTGTAAACGTTATTGTATATAACTTACTGAATAAATCTAACAGAAAGGTATAGTTATCATCCTGCTTTTAAAGCTGATGAAAATAAGGTTTACGTATGTCAGATAATTTTTTTTTGTATAAATAATGAGTGTTTGCATCATGTACCTCTTTTCTTCAAAAGTTAATCCTAAACCCTGATCTGTCTGGAATTAGACTGTATGCGCTCCATGCCTCACTTAAAAAACAAATTAATAGAATGTGGAAGGGCCAGAATCAGTTCTTATCAAATCATGAACATACCATTTAAACATGGCCTTCTTTATCGTGTGCACTTTTTAGTAAAGGTAATTTAAACCACTACATAGGTGTTAAATATTATAATAGTAAAATTTACCCAGAAAGTTCAAATAGAAAGTTTTTTCTATAGCTTCACATAGTATCCAGTTTATCTGAGCCCTAATATTTCCCCACACAATATATTTTAATTTAAATCTCATGGTTTACATTAAATTTATGTAAAGATTATATATTTAGTTTACTGCATAAATCCAAAGTCTTGTATGGAATCAAACTGGCATGGGCATGAGTCCATAGTTTTTCATTTTGTTGCAAGTTTCCTTATCACTACCAGAAAAGTTTCCTTAGCACTACCATGCACAGAATCATGTTCCTTGCAGCCAAGTATACCCTCTTTTGCCATCTCTCCTGCTAAAACTCTGGACAAGATGCAAAAAATAAACTACCTGAGGATCCTTCAAAGTAAGTTGTAGGGAAGAGTGAAAGCTCAGAGAACCAACCTGGATGTGGGTAAGGTCTTCATTTTTTGTTTCTTTGTTTCTCTTATAGCTTTACCTTGAGAAAAACTCAAGTCGTGAACCTATGTGAGCTGTAGTTACCACTGAAATCCCATCTTCCTAGACATAGGAATAGCCAAATGAGACTGCTTGTTCAAAGGGGCAGGGGGGCATCCGTATTTGTTCCCTCTCTCCTCTTGTGGCATTTCCAGTGGCGAGACTCAGCCAGAGAGCACTATGACTCGGGTGGCACATGTCTGAGTAAATATAAAACAGTATTGTTTCCCCAGGTCCTTAAACATGTACATGAATATTAACAGCAAAAATTGTCACCTTGTCAGTAGGGTTCATATTACATGTAGATGTAATATATATGTCAACTATAAAATAAAGGAGACCAGGGATGGTGAAGAGTCTTAAATATTTTAAAGATGGGCTCAATAAAGTGCTTAAACATTGAACCAAGTAGGCTATAATAGGCAAGGCATATGCATATTACAATCCCAAGAGAGACCACTAAGATCACAACACAAAGGAAATAGCCAAAAAATAGCCTATAAATTTAAAAAATTAAAACTTATTCCTATAAAGAAAGAGGGAATAGAGGGACAAAAAGCATAATAAAATGATAGATCTAAATACAATTATATACATAATTGAATTTATGTAAATTATCAAAACAGCATTCTAAAGACAGGTATCTGGTTGGATAAAGAGTAAAAACAATTCAACTGTATGCTGTATAAAAACCTCAATTATAATATAAAGACATACAAAGGTTAGGAGTAAAACAATTGTAAAAATATATACCATCCACACAATAATCAAAAGAAATTTAGAATGACTATATTAATATGAGGCACAGTAGCTTCAGAACAATGAATATTACCCAGGGTAACAAAAGACATTACACAATAATGAAAGAATCATTTGTCCAATGAGTGTTATCATTCCTAAATGTATAACAGAACCCTAAAATAAGTGAAAGAAAAACTGATAGAACTAAAATTAAAAATAAACAACTCTACAGTATAGATGAATACTTTGATACATTTTTCCATTAGCAGTAGAAGAAGTAGACAGAAAATTAGTAAAGGTGTAGAAGATCTAAATAACAGTCAACCACCTATACTAAATTGATAATTATATAAGATGACAATGACAAAAATAAAAAATAATTATTTTCTAACGTGCATGGGAAATGCACCAAGGTAGATCATATTCTGTACCATAAAACAAACACTAATAAATTTTAAAGACTAGAAACTATACAAATTCTTTTATCATACCATAAATACATTAATATAAAAATCAATAACAAATGATATCTGCTATATCCTAGAATGGGAATTAATCAAGTCACGTCTAAATCACTACAAGTTAAAAGGGAGTTCACAAGAGAAATTATAAAGCTTTTTACAATGAATAAAAAATGGGGGCGCCTGGGTGGCTCAGTCGGTTAAGCGTCCGACTTTGGCTCAGGTCATGATCTTGCGGTCCGTGAGTTCAAGCCCCGCGTCGGGCTCTGTGCTGACTGCTCAGAGCCTGGAACCTGGTTCAGATTCTGTGTCTCCCACTCTCTCTGCCCCTCCTCCGTTCATGCTCTGTCTCTCTCTGTCTCAAAAATAAATAAACGTTAAAAAAATGAAAAAAAAAAAGAAAATTCCATATATCAAAACCAAAGAACATAACAAGAGATCAAAGGGAAATTGATAGCATTAAATGCTTAACTTAGAAAAGAAAAATGAGGTTACATCAATGATCTAAGCTCTCTCTTTAAGAAACTAAGAAACAGACAACAACAACAACAAAACTAAATACAAAGAACACAGAAAAAATATTAAATTAATAGAAAGCAATGAAGTTAAAAGAAAAAGAGAGAAAATCAATGAAAATTGGGATAAACTAATTTTTTTAGTTTTATTATATGACACACACTTTAAATCCATTGTTCTTCCAACTATTATCGGTTGAAAAATGTAAAATATTTTTAAAAGCTAGACTTACCAATGGTTAATATTTTGCTCATTTTGCTCATAGTCTCTCATCTCTTTCTTCCACACACATACACACGTGCACACACACACACACACGCACAAATATACACATACACACCATTCATTCATTCCTCTTTGCTGAACCACTGGAAGTAAGTTGCAAGCATCAGGATGCTTAAAAATGAAACACATCACTATATGTCTACTGAGTATAAGGATATTCTTTTACATAACTGTAGTAACATCATGACACTAAAAATTAATTTTTACACAAAATATTTATCTGTGTTTAGATTTATGTATGTATGTATTGTGTATGTATGCATGTATTTATATTTTAGAGAGAGAGAGAGAGAGAAAGAGAGCGCTGGGTAAGGGCAGAGGGAGGGGGAGAGAGAATCTTAAGTAAGCTCCATGCCCAGAAGAGAGATCCACACAGGGCTGGATCCCACAATTGTGAGATTATGACCTGAGCTGAAATCAAGAGTTAGACACCTAACAGACTTAGCCACCCAGGCACCTGGATAGATTTTCACATTTATATACAATCTTATATATGTATAACCCATATTCAAATACCTCTAATCTCTAATCCTGTCCTTTATAACTAATTTAAGTTCGAAATCTAACCAAGCTCTCTGCCCCATATGGTTAATAAGGTTGAGACTAACAGGAAATTTAAAGCTGATTTTTCAGAGACCTGTTCTCCCTACCCAGGTATTATTTCTCTTCAGACTCCATTAAAAACTCCACTAGCCATCTCCCCAGAGGGCTAGACCTACACAAAAGGAGATCACTAATATGGTTCCAGTATATAAACAAGCAAGGCCCTACATTCCTAACCCAAGATAACCCTAAGACCGCATCCAGTTTATAGGGATTCTTGGAGCATATGCATGACCCTCTTCCTTGTCCTACAAATGACCTCCTGATGTCAGGGGAGAGGTCAGCCTCATTTTGATGTTGAGTCTCCACCCTAAAGCAAACATGGGACATATGCTACATATATGTTTGCTCTATGTACACGCTCCCGTCTTTTCTCATGAATAGTCATAAGCTGCTCCACCTTTTTCTTCAATATGTGTTTAATGCCCCCCTTATGATCATACAAACTTGTGAACTCATTTGGGGGAGGCATATTTGAGGTCTGCCCTCCAAGGTCCTCCTTTGGCTGCCTCTTGAATACATCCTTTTCTTGCTGCATTCTCCTTGTCTCAGTGGTTGGCTTTGCTCCGCATTGGGCATACAAACTTGGGCTTAGTTACAACTATATGAATGCATCATCGTTTATACGGTCTCCTTTACATAGCTATTTAGCTTGTTTCCAATATGTTGGATATTTTTTATGGGTATATATTCATGGTAAATTCCAAAAAGTGGATATGCTAAGCCAAAAGAGCCTTTGTAAGTGAAGTATTGTTAGATTTTGGTCAAATTCCACTCAAGTGTATTGTATCCCTTTGGACGGCCACTAGCAATGCAGAAGAGTGTTTCTTCATGGATTTGCCAAAAGAATGTGTGGTCAAAGCTTTGATTGGTGAGAAAGGGTCTCAAATTATAGTTTTAGTTTATCATTTTCTTATTATCAATAAAGTTCAGTAATGTTTCATATTTTGAAGATTCACCGGCTATGAGTTTTTAAGAAACTCTTCATGCATTTTGCCCATTTTTCTAATGGGTTTTTTCTCTGTTGGTTAATAATTTATTATATTTAAAACATTATCTTTTTATATAATATAACTGTAACAAATATTTATTTCTGACTTTTCTTTGGTCTTTGATTTTACTTAAATGTATTCTTTATGTAGTGCATTCAAAATCTACTTAAACTTACCAATTTTTACTTTTCTTGCCCTTGTATTTTGAGTTGTAGGTAAAGACTTTTCTATACCCAAATAATGAAATAATTAATTTCTATTTTCTTTTATGGTTTGTGTTGCATCATTTTTTTCTACATTTTTATCTTTTACATTTGAACTTTATTATGATGTATGATGTGAGTTATGGATCCAATTTTACCTTTCTCTAAATGACTATCGAAATATTCTAACACCATGTATTAAAAGTCCAATCTTTCCTCCAGTGCTTTGAAATGCGATATTTTGTCTTATGAGAAATTTGTAATGTTTTGCATCTAATTCTAGATTTTTTTTATTCTGCTCACCATTTTCTTTCTCTATGTGCACTACCAGGGTTTTAATGGTGGAGATTCCTTAATATGTTTATTGGCTGATTGGGTAGGTCTATTCTACTTCCAGGGGTTTTGTAGATATTGTTAAAACTTGATTCCTCTGAATGAATTGTAGAACATTTTGTCTCTAGAAACAAACAAACATAAAAAGCTCTCATTAAAAACATATTTTAATTTAGAGAGAAATGGCATTTATGTAATATATGCTTATCCTATTCAAGATTAAAATAATGCCTTTCCACTTTTTGAGTCTCCTTTTGTGTCTTTCAGTAAAGAATGTTTTAAAGTTTTCCTCATACAAATTTAGCATACTTCTTGTTCAATTTATTCTAAAATGCATTTATATTTTTCTTTTGATGTAGCTATCTTAAATGACATTTAATGTTTAATTATGTTCTTTAACTGATTGTATACGTGAATTACATTGATTCTTGTTAGTTAATTTTATGTTCTGTTATCCAACTGAATTGTCTCCTCATTGATATCTTTGCAAATAGAAATCATTTTATTTATCCTTTCCACATTTTAATGACTCTAATTGTTTTCTCTGGTTTAATTGTCTGATACTTCCAAGATAAAATTAAATAGTAATGGCAATGTGTGCATCCTTATCATTTTCTTAACTTTGGTGGGCTTTGGGGATTCCACATTGGTTAAGATAAATGCTGCATCTTTTTAACGACTGCTTAGTATTCCATGATATGGAGATATAACATAATTTAATAATTATATCCTTATAGAATCTTAAGAAATTTCTATCATTAGATATAGTAGAAACTGTTGAAAGGAAATATCCGCTCATAAGCCATTGCACATTTTATGAATATATATGTAGAAGATACAGCTGAATTGCTGGGTCAAGCAGTGTCTTTTAAATTTGGACAGAGGATGGGGTCACTGGGTGGCTCAGTTGGTTAAGCATCTGACTCTTGGATTCAGTTCAGGTTCTCATGGTTTCATGGGTTTGAGCCCCATGTCGGGCTCTGCGCTGATGGTGAGGAGCCTGCTTGGGATTCTCTCTCTCTCCCTCTATCTCTGCCCCTCCCCTGCTCATGCTGTCTCCTTCTCTCTCACAATAAATAAATAAACTTACATAAATAGATAGATAGATGAAATTATTTGTTTAAAAAAAGATAGATGATAGATAGATAGATAGATAGATAGATAAAAGTCATTTATTTAAAAAAATTTGGACACAGTTTTCAAAAATTTCCTCAATATAATATACATTATTCAAGCACTGTGTGTGATTCCCTGTTTTGTCATCTTTGCCTACATGTTGTATTATCCAATGTTTTTATCTTTGACTAAGTGATAGGCAAAAAAATATGGTATTTTGTTGTATTTTCAATTTTAATGTAATAGGAAATGTGCAAATAATATGTACAGTTGACCATAAAAGGAATTGACATGGAGCTAATACCATCAAAGCATAGTCAATATCCTTCATTAAAAAAAGGGGAAATGCTTACTTATTTGAGGAAGCACTATATTTATTCAATACTTTTTGTGCTTCGCAAAGCATTATCAGTTTTAAACATTTTTTTAAATTTTTTTGTGGTGATTTTGTGATGCATTTTTTATTGTGTAATAGATTTTTATGGCTGGTTGTTATGGCATCAGGGGAACTGCCTTCTACATCCCAAATTTATTAAAAATAAATAAATAATTCAAATCTATCCACCTAGAATATTTATGATTTATAAACATTTATTTTTACGTCTATAGGGTCCAATAATTTAAACCATGGGATAATGATCTGTTCAGAAAGAAAGTAATAGGTAACCAATGTATAACTCACTGGGTGCCACAGACTCTTCTAAGATCTCTCATCTAAACACTCATTCCAATAAGCTCTGTTATTATCCTTGTTTCACAGATGAGGAAAGTTGGGCACAGAGTGGTTCATAATGTGTCCGTGTTCATACACTCAGTAGGATAGTGTTGGGATGCAAACCCAGTTATTCCAAGCCTTTGTAACATCTCTGAGCTTTTTAGTACAAGATAATCACTGAGATTTCCCGTTTAAATTTGCTAATTTTTTTTCCATGAAGATGTGCTACTTATTTTGGAAAGTTGTGTTATATGGACTTTACTTGGTATTGGTTGCTGCAGGGTCATCTTACAGAACTTTTCTTACACTGCTTGAACACTATCTCATTTAGAGGCTCTCCAAACATCTTATCAGGGCTGATGTTACAAGTACTATGCCTGTCCCTGAGCTTAAAAAGGTTTGGTGTTTGGTTTAGTGCTATGCTGTCATGGCACTGATAATTTTTTTTGTATGTTTGTTTATTTTTGAGAGCCAGAGAGACAGAGCGTGAGCAGAGGAGTGGCAGAGAGAGAGGGAGACACAGAATCCGAAGCAGGCTCCAGGCTCTGAGCTGTCAGCACAAAGCCTGATGAGAGGCTCAAACCCACCGACCGTGAGATCATGACCTGAGCCGAAGTCAGATGCTCAATTGACTGAGCCACCCAGGTGCCCCCACTGATAATCATTTAAAAAAAACAGTCTGACATTTCTATTTTGCACTGGACCCCACAAATTACATAACTGGTCCTGCATATTATGCGTACTCCCATCTCTTTGTTTTATCGATACAAGGAATCCATTTTTCCACTTTCCTTGTTTCTTTTATATAATTACAGAGATAAAAGAAAAATTGGTATTCTGCTTTGCTATTTTTTTTTTATTTTTTAAAAAAAATTTTAACGTTTATTTATTTTTGAGACAGAGAGAGACAAAGCATTAATGGGGGAGGGGCAGAGAGAGAGGGAGACACAGAATTGGAAGCAGCCTCCAGGCTCTGAGCCGTCAGCCCAGAGCCCGACACGGGGCTCGAACTCACAGACCGCGAGATCGTGACCTGAGCTGAAGTCGGACGCTTAACGGACTGAGCCACCCAGGCGCCCCTGCTTTGCTATTTTAAATCAAATCCAAAAAGTGTAAATAGTGCCCTTGCAGTGACAAAATCATAAGTGAGAATTCAAGCCAGAGTGCTTTATCCCAGAAGCCTTTCTCTTTCCCCTTTACCATGATGTTGTCCTAAGAATAAAGACCTTATAGAATTTTAGTAATTGCCTTTTGGGAAACAGAACCAAATCAAAATAATATATAAAATGGAGTCATGATTTTGGGTCACATGACAGACTGAATAAACATAGTTGACCTTCCACCCCACCACACCAAAATCCTGAGTACATTAAAAAACACACAAATGATTACACTGTTGAGCTTGAAAGATAAACAGGCACAATCTTCCTATACTAGAGAATATAAAAACTAACAGCTATAGATGTAAGTGATACCTGACCTTACCCAGGCTCAAGATGTTTACAGACTACATGTTGAGCCCAGGGAGGGAGACTGGGGTCCTAATGCTGGGACAGGAGTCCCAGGTGGACTATTTGACATGAGGAAGCTATACCTCAGGTGCCTTCTCAGAACCTGGAGCTTCAAATGATATTCAGTCCTCAGAGAATACAAAATTCTCAACTCAAAGGTAGGGAAATGGTGAGGAATCTTGAGAATGTTCTAGAGCTTCGTGTAGAAAAACAAGATGCTACCACCAATCAGAAACTGAAACCCCCAGCAGCACTTCATTAAGTTTTATAATCCAAACTTACAATGATTTTATTATGCATGAATCCCCAGGTCTCCAAATTAAATGGAAACTGATCCTCAATTATCGCAATCTCTGGACCCTGGAGTTGGAATAAACTTAAAGTTGCTTTATATTAAGTTGTTTATTTTCCAGACTTTGCAAGACTCCGAGGAGTTACGAAATCCTAGTGAATAAAAAGAAAATCATAAATATAAATGAAATTCTATTTGGGAGAGTTAGTGGGTAAAATACACAGCAGAATTAATGCCCTGAGAATAAGAAGTAATGAAATCATCTGGAGGATGCTACAGAATCACTGCTTCAATGATTAAATAGGTAAAAGAAAAAAAATAGTATTCATAATGAAGGAATAGGATGATGTGCAAAAGAAAAGTTGAACGGGAGGTGAATCAACTAGAATAATTACAAAATGAAAGTTTAGCAGCTGAATACGTAAAGATATTATAAGTGATCTAACAGCTTTTCATACTCAAATAATTTAAGAATGGACTAATAGATTTAAATAAATTATTGCAGATAGTTAGAAAATGTCATTTATGAAAAAAGGGAGTTAAGAGACATGAAGGACGGAAGCAGTAGGGCCAGGAAAACTAGGGTTCCAGAGGAGCGATCAAAAGAGTAAACCAAATAAATGTAATATGTAAAGAGCTAAAGCTAGAGATAATCAATAATTCAAGAGAGAGATAAATATTTAGGTTAAAGATGTACATCACATCCCCAGCAGAATCAATAAAACCAAATGTATACCTAAACACACCTCACTGAAACTGCAGAGCATCGCAGACAAAGGTAAAATACTTACATGAAACTACCAGGTTATGCTTTCTAGTCTGACATGGAAAGAGCTTAGAAGTCATCAGTCCCATAGCCAAAACAAGAACGAAGGTGGAAAACACTAAAAATCAACAACTCTTAGATTTTTTCAGAGAATTGAAGTCACAGGACAAACCATCACCTCAAAATCTCCAGACCGACAGGTGCAACGGAGGGGGTGGGGGTGGGGGGAAGAACCTGCTGCTGGATCAGTGTAGAGACATCTTAAGGGTACTGACTACTTTGCTAGAGATTAAGGATGCACTAATTAAAGACACCAAGACTTCTGGGGGTTCGGCCTTAACGGGACCCTTTCTCACTCTAATAAGTCTTACCCCCAGCAGCCCTACTGTGTTCTCAGGGTGAGGATCAAAGAAAAATCCCCACCAGAATTTGGAATACACTGAGAGGACTCTGTTCTGCTTGACAAAGGTCTGCCTTCGAAGAAAACTATTTTATCAGAGCCTGGTTGATCTGGAAGAACAGATATACCCAACGCTAGCCACTTCTAGCCTTCTTTTCTCACCTCAGGAGGGGAGGAAGCTCTTTTGAAGGTCACAGCCCCGTAGTCCCAGGCTTACAAAAAGATTTATACTTAATCATAACACTAGAACATGCTTCTTTCTCTTCCTTCAGTATCTTACCACTACATCAACAGGATTCCTGTATAATAACAAGAAATGACAGCTGAAAGAATTGTAAATCTCAGACCTTATTTAACAGAGTCTCTGGGAATGTCTAAAGAAAACAGAGGAGACACACAAAAAAGTGCATTAGAGGTAATTTAAACCTGGGACAGAACACCTCTAGCAAACAATAAACACTGTCAGGTTCCTAGCCAGATAAACATAAAACCTCGCACTGAAGATTGACTTACCTCAGTATCTTTTATTTGATATATAATTCCTAACTTTCAAAAATATTATAAAGCAGACAAAATGCAAATGAAAATGCAATGTATATATATATTTTTTTTTTCAAAAGGCTAGAAGATAGGTCATTTATCTCTATCTCTATCCTCTATTGCCTTTTGTAAAGAAGTGTTTGAAGAAACAGAACAATTAGAGCCAAATATGGTACAGCTTTTGGAATTATTATGTCAGGAATTGAAAATAATTATAATTAACATGCTGTAATAGAAAAAGTGGACAAAAAAGCAAGAATAGGTGGGTAATGGAAGCAGATGAGCAATAGAATCTCTAAGAAAGAATCAAAATGAAATTTTAAAAAAAATCATAACAGAAATAAGTAATGTCTTCCATGGCTTATCATTATAATGGAGGAAAAAGGAGGTAGAATTAAGGAGCTTAAAAACATATTAAGAGAAATTTCTCAAGCTGAAAGGCAAATGTAAAGAAATAGGAAAAGATATTCAGGAAAGATGGGGCAATTACAGAAGGTATAAGAGACCTGTAATGGGATTCAAGGAAAGAGAGGAGCAGGGGAATTATTTGAGAGAAAAATGGCTGAGAATTTTCTAAGTTGATGTCAGAACCAAACCCCATCTGAGAAGTTCAGAGAACACAAAGCAGGATAAATAAGTAAAATAAATAACAACCCTACTTTGGTTTAACATTTCAAACTGGAGAAACCCAAGGACACAGGGGAAAACCTAGAGAGAAGTCAGAGAAATTAAAACCCCTTGGCTAGGAACAACGATAAGAATTACATCGGAGTTTATTTTAAAAAATGCACAAGCAGAGTGAGGTCAGCGTCATGGTGGCTTGAGTTATTCCTTTTTTTCTCCCATTTGATTTACAATTAATCAGATATCCATAACTGATAAAAAGTGTCTCTGCACAGCACACCGGGACACCTAGAAGATCCATCCAGCAGCAGTTGGAAACCTTATTCTCTCAAAAAGAATCTGAGTTCTTTGAAAATATAAACAAAATGGGAAAATTATTAGTTAGACTAATAGAGAAGAGGGAAGACTCAAATAAAAATTATAAGTGAGAATGGAGACATTACAGCTCATAGTACAGAAATACATAAAATTATGAGACTACTACAATTATGTGCCAACAAGTTATGTAACCTAACAGCAATGGATGCATTTCTAGAAACACACAACCTACCAAGACTAAATCAGGAAGAAATAGAACATATTATCAGACCAGTAACAAGTAAAGAGATTGAATCAGTAATCAGAAAATTCCTAACACAGAAAACTCCAGGGCCAGAGAGTTTCACTGGAGAACTCTATCAAATAATAAAGAAGAATTAACACCAATCTTTCTCACAGTCTTCTAAAGTATCAAAAAGGAGGGAACACTCTTGAACTCATTCACTGAAACCACATTACCTCGCTGCCAAGATTAGAGAAGGATACCCCAAGAAAAGAAAACAGTAGACTAATATCTCTGACGAATACAGATACAAAAAATCTCAACAGAGTATTAGCAAACCAAGTTCAAGCATGCATTAAAAGGATTATATACCATGGCCAGATGGGCTCATCCCTGGGTTGTGAAGATGATTCAACATGTCCGCATTAATAAATGTAATGCATCACATCAATAAAATGAAGGATAAAAAATTAACATAATCATCTGAGGAGAAACGGAAAAGAATTGGGGAAATGCATCCTTTCATGATTAAAATCCCTTAACGGATTGGGTATAGAAGGAGCCTACCCCAACATAATAAAGGCTATATATGTCAAAACCACAGCTAACACTATACTCGATGGAGAAAAATGTTTTCTCTATAATCGGGAACGAGATAGGATCCTTACTCTCACCCCTCCTACTCAATGTAGTAGTAGTGGCAGTCCCAGCTACCGCAATTAGGCAAGACAAAGAAATAAAAGGCATCCAAATTGCAAAAGAAGTAAAATTGTCACCACTTGCTTATAATTGGATCCTATATAGAGAAAATCCCAATGAATTGGTCAAAAAAAAAAAAAAACCACAAGAAACAAACAAAACAAAACAAAACAAAAAAAACCCAAAATGGTTGGGATTAATCAACATTTTTAGTGAAATGTCAGCACACACACAAAAGTAGAGAAATACAGGCGGAACAAGAAAATTGGACCCCTGTCTCACACTGCTCACAAAATTTAACTTGGAATAGATAGAAGACTTAAATGTAAGAGCTGACAAACAAAACAAAACACGAACTTAGAATTGTGTATCCAAGACTTATCCTCATTTGCGAAAGAAACATGAAGATATCCTGAAAAATTAACAAAAAACAAATTGAGAGAATTTGGTGCCAGGGGGGCTTTTTCCTAAGAAATATTAAAAGAAGTTCTTAGAATCCTGAGAAATTTGTATATCCACAAAAAATGGAGGAGCATCAGAGAAGGAATAAAGGTAAAATAAAATCTTATCTTTCTTATTCTTTATTAATCTAGAAATAAAGTTTGTTCAAATAATAAGAGCAACAATGTGTTTGGTGATTATGGCTTGTGGGTAAGCAAAGGGATTGACAGCAGTGTAATCAAGGATGGAAGAGAGAAATCGGGAATACTATGGCAGAAATCAAGAGTCAGATACTTAACCCACTGAGCCACCCAGGTGCCTCTAAACAATTTTATTTATTTTTTTTTTAATTTTTTTTCCAACGTTTATTTATTTTTGGGACAGAGAGAGACAGAGCATGAATGGGGGAGGGGCAGAGAGAGAGGGAGACACAGAATCGGAAACAGGCTCCAGGCTCTGAGCCATCAGCCCAGAGCCTGACGCGGGGCTCGAACTCACAGACCGCGAGATCTTGACCTGGCTGAAGTCAGACGCTTAACCGACTGCGCCACCCAGGCGCCCCTAAACAATTTTTTTTTAAATAAGAATAATTTTTATGGCAGGAAAGAATATTAAATTATATTAAATGGTCACGTAAAACTATACATGAGGTAGGGGGTGCCTGAGTGGCTCAGGCAGTTAAGCGTCTGACTTCGCTCGGGTC
Organism: Herpailurus yagouaroundi; assembly: GCF_014898765.1. Taxonomy (NCBI): domain Eukaryota; kingdom Metazoa; phylum Chordata; class Mammalia; order Carnivora; family Felidae; genus Herpailurus; species Herpailurus yagouaroundi. Next base: position 7,381,024 of record NW_024412395.1, on the reverse strand, counting down.
ATGATCTCGCAGTTTGTGGGTTCAAGCCCTACGTGGGGCTCTGTGCTGACAGCTCAGAGCCTGTAGTCTGTTTAGATTTTCTGTCTCCTTCTCTTTCTCTATCCCTCCCCCCACTCAAAAATAAACAAACATTAAAAAAAAACTATAGATGACGTAAAAAATGGAAAATTAAAAAAAAGAGAGTAAAAAAAATACTTATAAACCTGATAGATGTTAATTTAACTATATCAATAGTTACTTGAATGTGCGGACCTAAATACCTGAATTAAAAGACAGAAACAATTAGGGTGCCTCCTGGCTGTATCAGTTAAGTGTCTGACTTTTGCTCAGGTCATGAACTCAGGCTCATGAGTTGGAACACTGTGTCGGGCTCTGTGCTGACAGCTCAGAGTCTAGAACCTGCTTTGGATTCTGTGTCTCCCCCTCTCTGTCCCTTTCCTGCTCTTGCTCTCTCTGTCTCTCAAAAATACATAAACAATTTTTTTTTAAAGTACAAAAACAAAGTGGATACCAAAAATACAAGTTTAACTTTTTCCAATTTGAAGATAAAGACACAGAAAAATTAAAAATAAAAGTATGTAGAAAGATATACTATCCCAGCACTAATTAAAAGAAAATTGGAATTACTATTTCAGAAAAAAATGGGTTTATTTATGTTAATTTCAACGTTTATTTATTTATTTATTTATTTGGGACAGAGAGAGAGAGACAGAGCATGAACGGGGGAGGGGCAGAAAGAGAGGGAGACACAGAATCAGAAACAGGCTCCAGGCTCTGAGCCATCAGCCCAGATTCTGACGCGGGCTCGAAGTCACGACCGGGAGATCGTGACCTGGCTGAAGTCGGACGCTTAACCGACTGCGCCACCCAGGCGCCCCTATATGTTAATTTAAATTTTAGTCAACATACAGTGCAATGTTGGTTTCAGGAGTAGAATTCAGTGATTCATCAATCGCACACAACACACAATGTTCATCCGCAGTGCCCTTCTTAGTTCCCATCATCCATTTAGCCCATCGCCCTGTCCACCTCCCTCCATCAACCCTCGTTCTCTATCTTTAAGCGTCTCTTGGGGTTTGTTTCCCTCTCTCCTTTTCCCCTCAACCCCTCCCCATGTGTTCACCTGTTTTGTTTCTTAAATTCCACATATGAATGAAATCGTATGTTATTTGTCTTTCTCTGGTTGACTTTTTTCACTGAGCATTATAGCTCCATCTACATCATTCTGAATAGCAAGATTTCATTTGTTTTGATGGTGACTAATATTCCACTGTGTGTGTGTGTGTGTGTGTGTGTGTGTGTATACTTCTTTTTTTTTTTTTTTTTTTTTTATAATTCTTCTTTATCCATTCATCAGTTGATGGACACTTGGGATCTTTCCATTGTTTGGCTCTTGTTGATAATGGTGCTATAAACATTGGGAAGCATGTAGTCTTCAAATTTGGATTTTTGTATCCTTTGGATACATACCTAATAGTGCAATTACTGGATCGTAGGGTAGTTCTGTTCTCCATTTTAGTGGGGTCTTTAACTGGTTTTGGAATCAAGGTAATGCTGACTTTGTAGAATAAGTTTGGAAGTTTTCCCTCCATTTCTAGGCTTTTTGGAACAGGTTGAGAAGAATAGGTATTAACTCTTCTTTAAATGTCATAGAATCCACCTGGGAAGCCATTCGGTCAGGACTCTTGATTGTTGGGAGATTGCTTTTTAATTTTTTAATGTTTTTCATTTATTTTTGAGAGAGAGAGGGAGAGAGAGTACAAGTGGGGGAGGGGCAGAGAAAGAGAGGGAGACACAGAATCTGAAGCAGGCTCCAGGCTCCCAGCTGACAGCACAGAGCCTGATGTGGGACTTGAACTCATGAACTGCGAGATCATGACCTGAGCTGAAGTTGGACACTTAACTGACTAAGCCATCCAGGAGTTTGCTGGGAGATTTTTGATAACTGCTTCAATTTCCTTGCTGGTTATGAGCCTATTCAAATTTTCTACGTCTTCCTGTTTCTAGGAATGTGTGTACGTTTCTAGGAATTTTCCATTTCTTTAAGTTTGCCCAGCTTGTTGGCATATAATTTTTCATAGTATTCTATTATAATTGTATTTTTGTGGTGCTGGTTGTGATCTCTCCTCTTTCCTTTGTGATTTTATGTAATTGGGTCCTCTCTCTTCTTTTTGATAAGCCTGGCTAGGGGGTTATCAACTCTGTTTACTCTTTCCAAGAACTAGCTCTTGGTTTCGTTGATCTATTCTACTGTTTTTATTTCCCTTCTGCCAGCTTTAGGCTTTATTTGTAGTTCCTTTTCTAGCTCCTTTAAGGTGTAAGGTGTAAGGTTCTGTATTTAGGACCTTTCTTGCTTCTTGAGATAGGTCTGAATTGCAATATAAATCCCTCTTAGGATACCTTTTCTGCATCCCAAAGTGTTTGGACTACTGTGTTTCCATTTTTACTTGCTTCTATGTATTTTTTTAATACTTCTTTAATTTCTTGGTTAACACATTCTTTCTTTAGTAAGATGTTCTTTAACAGAATCTGTGTGTTTGAGGGCTCCCTAAATATTTTCTTGTGGTTGACTTCAAGTTTCATAGTTTTGTGTTCTGAAAATATGTATGGCATGACCTGCATCTTTTTGTGCTTGGTGAGGGCTGATTTGTGACCCAGTATGTGATCTGTTCTGGAGAATGTTCCATATGAACTCAAAAAGAATGTGCATTCTGCTGCTTTAGGATAAAATGTTCTATACGTATCTGTTAAGTCCATCTGGTCCAGTGTGTCATTCACAGCCAATGTTTCCTTGATGACTTTCTGCTTAGATGATCTGTCCACTACTATAAATGGAATGTTAAAGTCCCCTACTCTTACTGTATTATTATCAATGATTTTTTTATGTTTGTTATTAATTGATTTATATCTTTGGGTTCTTCCAAGTAGAGGACATAAATATTTACAGTTGTTAGATCTTGATGGATAGACTCCTTAATTATGATATAATGCCCTTCATCTCTTGTTACCATCTTTGTTTTGAAATCTAGTTTGTCTAAGTATAGCTCCCCTGGTTTTCTTTTTATGTCTATTATCATGATAGATGGTTCCCCATCTTCTCATTTTCAATCTGCAGGCGTCTTTAGGTCTAAAATGAGTCTCTTGTAGGCAACATATAGATGGATCTTTTTTTAATCCATTCTGATATCCTATGTCTTTTGATTAAAGCATATAGTCCATTTATATTAAGTGACTATTGAAAGATATGAATTTAGTGCCATTGTGTTACTTATAGAGTTGTTTCTGGTGATGCTCTCTGGTCCTTTCTGATACTTTTTGCTTTTGGTCTTTTTTGTTATTTTTCCTCCTCTCAGTGAATCCCCCTTAAAATTTCCTGTGGTTGCTCATAGAGCCTGGTTAGCTAAGGTGTAAATAAGGAATGTTTTCAGCATGGGAAATGGCTGGTTGAGAATCGGCAAAGCAGACTGGGAAAATCAGGTTTCCTCTGAAATGTCAAGGCTGAAGACAGCCTGACATTACCTGTGGATCAACATGTTTTCCCACTCTGTAAACATTTAATCTAAACTAGTAAAACAAACCCCTTCCTATGACATATACACTGCCTCTGTGGTGTATGCCTGCATGCCACCACCCAAATGTACTGTTCCCTATAACCTATGAGTATGCTTTGTTCCTGCTTTTGAAACCACACATTCCTTTCCCCTGCACCCCTTGAAATGTACTGATAAGATTCTCAATAAAAACTGGGGAAGAGCTTTGTTTGGGGCCATTGCCACTAGAGCTCTTGACCTCCCTGACCTCTTCTTTCTCTGATTCAGAAGTCTGGGGTAATTTGTCATCTGCTATGAGGATTCTTTCCTTGTCTGTGTATTTTGTGAATTTGACTATCATATGCCTTGGAAATGGTCATCTTTTCTTGAATTTAATGAGAGTTCTCTGAGATTCTAGGATTTTGACGTCAGATCATTTCCCAGATTAGGGAAGTTTTCAGCTATAATTTGTTCCAATAAACCTTCTGCCCCCCTTTTTTTTTGTCTTCATTCTGGGACTCCTATGATATGAAAGTTATTACATTTTGATAAGTGCTGAGTTCCCTTGTCTTCCTTTGTGATCCATGACCTTGTTTCCCTCTTCTTTGCAGCTTCATTATTTTCCATAGTTTTGTCTTCTGTATCACTAATTCATTCTTCTGCTTCATCCATCCTCTTTGTCACAGCAACCATTCAGGTTTGCATCTCATTTATAGCATTCTGAATTTTGGCCTGACTAGATTTTAGTTCTTTTATCTCTGCAGAATCAGATTCTCTGTTGTCCTCAGTGCTTTTTCAAGCCCAACTAGTATTCTTATAATCGTTGTTTTAAATTCTAGTTCAGACATCTTACTTATATGTCTATTGATTAAATCACTAGTCATTTTTGTACTTCCTGTTCTTTCTTTTGGGGTGAATTTCTCCATCTTGTAATTTTGTCCAGAAAAGAAAAGAAGAAAGGAAAACAAACAAAATCCCCAAAGCAAGAAAACATAAGAGAAACACACACATACACACACACACAATTAAATCCTGTGTGTGTTTTAGTCTGCTCTTAAAAGAATCTTGATCCAAAAATAAAAATTAAGTAAAATAAAATGAAAACAAATATATATATATATACACATATGCATAATTTCTATTATTTATGTTACATATTATTTTTATTTTATTATTTATAATATAAAATAAAAAATAATAAGAAATTAATAAAAGAAGAAACAAAATGGAAAATAAAAATAAAGAGTAAAAGTAAATAACAAACTAGATCCTATTTCCCCTGGAGCTGCAGCTTTGTAGCACTCTTTGATCAATAACTTGGTGCAGGTGAGATGTTTGTGCAGGTCCTTTGGGAAAAGGTCCCGCTGAGAACACTGAGATGATTCCCATGCTGACTTGTTTGAGAGGAAAGCCGCCTTTAGGGTGGGGCTTGGTGTACGTGGCTCTGGCCTCCAGTAGGTGGCACTGTTTTGCCCTCTGAGGGCTTTCAGAGCTGCCTAGTGGATGAATAGCCCCAGAGCTCTACATCATGACCCCCACTCTTATGGGAACACTCACAGAACAATCAATCACCCCTCTTGTGTCCCTAGTCTTGTCAGAACCCTGCATTCACCCTGAATGTATCTAAGCTCTTTTCTGTCAGGTGGGAGCCTGAGTTTCAAAACTCCACATTTTAGGGACTCTTGCAGTGTAGATCTCCTCTGTTCCTCTGAGGAAGGGGTCTCACCTTCTTTTGCTGGCTGGATGAGGAAAGTGGACTCAAGACTGCACAGCCACTCAGTTTGTGTCAAAACAGAGCAGAAAACCAGCACCCAGCTTACTGCGCTCAGCCTCGGTCCTCAATTCTATGCCTGGAAGCAGCATAGCTTGTTGGAGCCACCTGTCCTTCTTGCAACCAGAGGAACCTCAGACCACACTGTCAATCCTCGATTCTGCCCCACTTCACTGCCGGCGTGCTTTTAACCAGGCACATCTCCCACCGCACAAACCTCTCTTCTAAAAGTTTAGATTTTGTGCTCTGCTGCCTATAATACTTGGCATCAGTAAGCAGGCTCCCACCACACAGATGTACCCGCTGCTATGTCCCTGCAAGTCAACTCTCTGCACCTCCTACCTTCCAGAAGGTGGGCACTTTTCTACTTGGCGATTTACAAGTTTTGTTCTCCCAGACCTCCGATTGAATTCTTGGGTGTTCAGATGATGTGATAACTAATATTTAGCTGTGTTTGAGGGATGAGACAAGCTTAGGGTCTCCCTGCTCCTCTGCCATCTTAACTCCCTCCTCTTCCCCAGACAAAGCTGACTTCTGAGCCAGGATAATTATCATGGATAAGGAGGGGCATTATGTGGGGTGCTTGGGTGGCTCAGTCAGTTAAGCCTCCAACTCTTGGTTTTGCCTCAGGTCATGATCTCATGGCTTCCTGAGTTCAAGCCCGCATCAGCCTCTGTGCTGACAGTAAGCAGCCTGCTTGGGATTCTCTGTCTTCCTCTCTCTGCCCCTCCCCCATGCTCACTGTCCCTGTCTCTCTCAAAATAAATAAATAAACTAAAAAAAAAGAGGGGCATTATGTAATGATGATGGGGTCAATTCTCCATGAAAGTACACATCTTTTTTTATTTTATTTTATTTTATTTAAAAAAAATTTTTTTTTCAACGTTTATTTATTTTTGGGACAGAGAGAGACAAAGCATGAATGGGGGAGGGGCAGAGAGAGAGAGGGAGACACAGAATCAGAAACAGGCTCCAGGCTCCGAGCCATCAGCCCAGAGCCCGACGCAGGGCTCGAACTCACGGACCGCGAGATCGTAACCTGGCTGAAGTCAGATGCTTAACCGACTGCGCCACCCAGGCGCCCCGAAAGTACACATCTTTAATATATATGTGCTAAACAACAATGTCAAAACACGTGAGACAAAAAGATATAACTTCAAGATGAAATACACAAAATAATATTATAATTAGAGACTTCAAAACCCTTCTCTCATTAATAAATCCAGCAGTCAGCAGGGAGAAAATCAATAAGGATATAGTTAACTGAATGGCACCCTCAATGAATTGAATCTAATTAACATTCATGATATACTTCATCCAGTAACAGTGAATACATATTCTTATACTCATCAAGATAGAATATATTCTGGTCATTAAAAACAACAATGAAAAGATGTTAACAAATTTAAAAGAATAGACTTTGTGAAAGTACTCTTAGACTGCAATGGAATTAAACTATAAATCAGTAACAGAAAGATAACTGGAAATTTATCAAATATTTAGAAGTTAGACAACACATTTATAAATAATAACACATAGGTGGATCAAGAAAGACGTTTCAAAGATCATTTAAAAAATTTTACAGCTTAAAGAAAATGAAAATACAATACATGAAAATCTGTGGGTTGTAGTGAAAGAAATGCTTAGAGGAAAATGTAGGGTATAGATACAGATATTAGAAAAGAAGAGAGATCTAAAATGAATAATCTTAGCTTTAACTTTGGGAAACTAGACAAAGTATAGCAAACTAATCCAAAGGAAGTTGAAGAAAGACAATAATACAGATTAGTCAAGAAATTAATCAAATGAAAAATAGAAAACAATGGAAAAAAGCATCAAAATAAAACCTGGTTCTCAAAAAATCAATAAAATTGATAATTTTCTAATCAGCCTAACCAAGGAAAAGAGAGAACACAAAAATTAATATCACCACTGAAAGAAGTCCTTCTTTTCAGATCAATACTGCTCTCATTGACCTTAAATAATAAAAATTCAACATTTGGAGATCAATTAATTTCACCTATCAAACAGGTTAAAGAAGAAAAATCCTATGAGCATATCATTAGGTGCAGAAAAAGCATTTGACAAAATCTAGCATCAATTCATGATGAAAAAAAAACTCTCAGTAAACTAGAAATAGAGGGGAAATTCCTCAACTTTACACAAAAAATCTCAAAAAATCATCAATGACAATACCAACAATGACTCCTGGAACTATTACCGATCACAGTAAGGTTAAAAGATAAAAGGTTAATATATAAAAATTGGTTGTTCCTCTCTATGTACTAGCAATAGGTAATTGGAATTTGAAATTAAAAGCACAAAACCATTTACATTAGCACCAACAAATGAAATACTTAGGTATAAATCTAACAAAACTTGTATAAGAGCCATATGAGGAACATTTCACATGAAAAAAAGAAAGCAAAGAAGACTTAAATAAATGTATAGTCCATGTTCAGTGGTAGGGAGACTCAAAATTGTTTAGTTGTCTGTCTCTCCCAATTTGAGCAATAAATTCAACCCAATCCCAATAAAAAGCCAGAAAGTTATTTTGTGAATATTGACAAACTAAATCTAAATGCTATACATAGATGCAAAAACCTTAAATAAGTAACATAATATCAAAGGAGAACATTGTTGAAGAACAGCCAAAACAATATACATGGAAGAAGAAAGAAAATAGTAAGTTGGAGTTAATTAAAATTAAAATCTTCTGCTCCACAAATGTCACTGCTAATGGAATGAAAAGACAAATAATAGACATGGGAAAGTGTATGCAAAATACATACCTGATAAAGGTTTTATATCTAAAATAGCAAAGCACACACATACACACACACACACACACACACACACGCACGCACACAAACAAGAAAACAGACCTCTTAGAATACATCAATAAAAAAACCTGATTAAAAAATGGACAAAAGATCTAAACAGTCATTTCACCAAAGGAGAGAGATCGATTGTAAGTAAACATAAAAAGCAGCTAAACTATGTATGCCATTAGAGAATTGCCAATTATAACAAAAATTTGATGCTACTTCACATCTATTAAGATGCCTCAATCCAAAACACTGAATGCTCGAGAGGATGTGGAAACACAAGAACTCTCATCATTGCTGATGGGATTACAAAATGGTACAGCCACTTTGGAAGGGAGTTTGGCTAAACAGTCTAAATATATGTTATGCATTTTATCGCACCCTTCCACCGAAATTACATTTAAGTCTGAACACTCGGTACCTCAGAATGTGGCTTATTAGGAAATACGGTGTTTTTAGAGGTAATAAAGGTGAAACAAGTTCATCAGAGTGGGACCTAATCCAATATAACTAGTGTCTTTACAAAAAGGGGAAATTCGGACCTAGAGACAGAACATACATCAGGAAGACAGTGAAGCTGGAAGATTGGAGTGACTCATTTTCAAGCCAAGGAGCACCAAAGATTACTGCAAGCCACTGGAAATTCAGAAGAGGCAACAATGGATCCTTCCCCTACCAATTTCAGAGACAGCATGTCTCTACCCACACCATGCTTTCAGTCTTGGAGCTCCCTGAATTGGGTAGTAATAAATTTCTATTATTCCAAACCATCTCATTTGTTAACTTTGTTATAACAGCAAAGTAACACACCATAAATTCGAACAGTCATACCCCTAAGAATTTTTCAAAGTGAGCCGAGAAGGTATGTCCACACAAAACCTGCACATGAATATTTATAACTGCTTTATTAGTGACTGCCAAAAGTGGAAGCAACCAAGATACTTTTCCATAGGTGAATGGATAAACTACTCAGACAATGAAGTACTGTCCAGTGATAAAGAGAAATGTGCTATTGAGCCAAGAAACATAGAAGAACTTTAAATGTGTATTGCTATGTGAGCTAAACCAGTCTGAAAAGGCTATATGCGTGATTCCAACTATTTGACATTGTGGAAAAGAAAAAACATATAGACAGTAAAAAGATCAGTGGTTGCCCAGGGTTCAAGTGGAAAGGAGAAAGGGGTGAATAGGCAGCGTATAGGGGATTTGGGGGCAGTGAACCCGTTTTGTGTGCCACTTGAATGGTGAATACATGAAATTATGGATTTGTCAAAACCGATAGAACTGTACCACACAGACAGTAAATTCGAATATACATAGACTGTGGTTAATAATCATATGTCAATATTAGTTCACCGATTACAACAAATGTAGAACACTAATGGAAAATGTTGATAATAGGGGAAGTTACAGGGTTGGGGAATAGTATATGAGTTCTGTGTGTACTTTCTTCTTAATTTTTATGTAAACCTACAACTGCTCTAAAAAAGAAAATCTATTGATTTTAAAAACAAAATGAATAAAGCTGTCAGAGAGAAAATATAAATTACATAAAAAAGTGTGTTGGCATTATGATGCTCTTTTTCAGTTCTGTGGGTTTTGACAAATCCATGATTTCATGTATTCACCATTCAAGCGTCACACAAAACAGGTTTACTGCCCCCCAAATGCCCTGTACTCTGTTTTTTCATCCATTTCTCCTTCCCACTTGAACCCTGGGCAATATACTGGAATGATCCCTTTAAAATACTCAGGAAAACCATGGGCCCCAAATTCTCCATTTTATTGAAATAAGTAGAATTCAAGAGCAGGTCTGAATAAAGGTATAATCTGGAAACTATGCCAGGTTTACTACACATAACCTTTCCTGAAAGAAATGCTAAAGGATATATTTCAAAATTTGATTATGTCTAGAATATATTAGTCTTTGGATGGGTGAATATGCAAACTTGATACACTAGTGGTTAATATCCTATATCGCTAAATGCTACCAAGTTTATATTAAACTTCTGTGAAAAGTAGAAACTACCCAGGATATTTTGAGAAGTTTCATGAACCCCAACACTAATGTCTCATCTTGTGATAAATATCAGTTGCATTAGATTTAATCCAGGACAGGAAGACATATAACAGGGAAAAATATCACTCAAATATGTATATTTTTTCCCAGTGTCACGTCATGCCTGAGATTTCTGTCCCTCCTGGCTAAATGTGACAAACTAAGGACGGGTCCTGATTATCTGGGCACACGAATGATAGTAGACAAGGTACTCAAGTTGGGTCAATCGGGCAGCAACTCATTTTCTTTGGCACAACAAAAGACATGTCAAGAATACACAGAAGGCAGTCATACAGAGACTTCTTCACAGCTGTGCTCGCATATGGGTTGAGCAGCACACATTTAAATGCTTTAATTATTATCTAGCTCAGCAAATTAATTGCTCTGCAGCCATGAGGACATCTTGGAGGCAGAAAATGCACGGTGGATAGTAAAATAATTTTGCAGTCTCCCCCAGCGCTTCCCTAATGCAGATGCTGTTATAGGTGCCCAGATAAACCTCCACTGCCCCTAGGAGTCAGCTCTGGTCTGAACACTGTCATACTCGTGGGCCAGAGATTTGGTTTTAATCTAATTTTTTTTAAACCAGTTTGGCCATGGTGAGTGCACATTACTGAGACTTATCTTCAAATTCTGAATGAGGCGCTATAAATTATCTTTTAAAGGTCTGGGAAGAAAAAACTATCAGGAAGAAAAACATGAGAAAAAGTAAGAAAAGACAAATATGATGGGGGTTACGAAGGTCTCCTGTTTGGAGGCATGATTACTTCTGGCTCCGCTATTAAGTCTAGAAGGGTTCCTTGGCCATTCCAAAGCGTGGGCTGGGAGGCCAATTAGTAATCAAAGAAAAACACTCTGAAAGCACAAAGTGTCATATGAATTTCATCATCATAATTATTTTACAACTAATGTGTCTCAGAAATATTAAAATTTTCCAATGGCTTAGTAGCAGTGACAGCCACCATGTTTCATTACTTGATTTTATTTTTTACATATTATTTTTATTATTTATGTATTTGTGTATTTATTTAAATTCAAGTTAGTTAACATACAGTGTTGTCGTGGCTTCAGGAGTAGAACCCAGTGATTCATCTCTTACATGACATCCCCAAAAGTTCCCTCCTTAATGCCCATCATCCATTTAACCTATCTCCCCACCCACTTGCCCTCCAGAAACCCTTAGTTAGTTCTCTGTATTTAAGAGGCTCTTCTTCAGGGGCACCTGGGTGGCTCAGTTGGTTAAGCTTCCGACTTCAACTCAGGTCATGGCGGTTCATGAGTCAGAGCCCGGTGTTGGGCTCTGTGCTGACAGCTCAGAGCCTGGAGCCTGCTTCAAATTCTGTGTCTCCCTCTCTCTCTCTCTGCCCCTCCCCTGCTTCCACTAGTTCTCTCCTTCTCTATCTCAAAAATAAATAAACATTAAAAAATATGTAAGAAAATAACAATTAAGAGTCTCTTATGGTTTGCCTCCCTCTGTGTTTTTATCTTATTTTTCCTTCCGTTCCCCTATGTTCATCTGTTGTATTTCTCAAATTCCATATATGAGTAAATCATATAATATTTGTCTTTCTCTGCCTGACTTATTTCACTTAGCATAATACCCTCTAGTTTCTTCCAAGTAGTTGCAAATGGCAAGATTCCATTCTTTGTCACTGCTGAGTAGTATTCCACCATATATATATATATATATATATATATATATATATACACACACACACACACACACACACACACCACATCTCCTATACCATTCATCAGTAGATGGACATTTGGACTCTTTCCATAGTGTGGCTATTGTTGATAAAGTTGCTGTTAACATTGGGGTGCATGTACCCCTCCCAATCAGCATTTTGTATCCTTTGGATTTTCATTATTTGATTTTGGTGAATGACTTCCTGTATTTTGCACAAGGGCTCACAAACAAACACAAACATGCAACACACACAAGAATATGCACACTAGCTTCCCCACTCTCACCTACCTGTTAATTCTTCTTCTAGTTTGCTCTGAAGAGAAAGTTGGTATTTAGAAGACCAGAAAGCTAAAGCAAATGGGAAAAGGTGGACTTAGAAAATAACTGTATACAAAGCAGAAGAAAGTAGTAGAAAAAGAGAAGCAGAAAATCTAACAGTATCTGATAAAGAGTTGTCTGATTTCTTTCCTCCAAAATCAGAAAGAATTTGTAGATTAGAAGTCATGATTCAAAAGCCAGAAAAACTAGCCTCTACCAACTTATTCTTGGCCTTCAAAGGTTCAGAAAAATAGAACTCTACCAGATCCTAGCAATGTACTTAGGAAGTGAACCATGGCAGTGGGCAATACTAGATGCAGAATTTCTGGAAGAGTGTGAGGTTTGGATGTTGGAGAATGTGGTTGTGGCATGGGGCTTTGAGAGTAGGAGTTGACACAGTTTTAATTAGAATATTACATAAGGTTTAGAAAATACTAGCTGTCTATGTCAAAGAAAAGATACATCTCAGAGTCAGAGATTATAGGTGCGGGGCAAGGGGATCTGGGGGTGGAGAAAATGTCACTGGCACGATCAGGGCCCTGAAGCCCTACCACAGACCCATATCTGTGTTTCCCTCTAGTTTGGGTGTTTCACTTCTGGCAAAATAATTAATGAAGGCAATTTAGGTGATACAAACTTCAATGCTTCATGAAGTGGACAGTCTCCACACAGAGAAACGAGGCAGGGAGAGACAGTGGTAAGCCTTTCTGGAGGAAAGAATAAGGATTAAGGAATAAGGGGGAAAAACGGAAAATGAATAAGACACAAGGAAGAGAAAAAACACAAAATCAATTAGGGACAAGGAAATAAATATGGCGCTGAGGGTCAGCATCGCCTTTGGGGATTGGCTGATGGGATGCATGGATTGTCAAGTGTAGCAGAGAATTTGTAGGGGGTGCCAGAATTATTCAAGTTTCAATTTGCTGGTGTGATACACTGGCTGGAAGAGGCTCCCTCGAGGGCCTGGAAGTTTATTTCAACACTCCCAAAGACCCCTCACTTGCAATTCTTCTTTAGAGAAGGCTTGGGCTAAGGAGGCCTCTGCCAATGAGTACAGAGATCTGAGAGGAACCAAGAGTATATGTCCCCTGGGAGCTGCCCTTAGCCAGTGACTCTGCTCAGCAGCAAGAAAGAAAGCCCAGTGCCCATGCTTTACATGAGGTCACACACAGCATAACTGGAGCTACCTCTGTGACCCCATCAACCAACATCCACCCTGGCTTGACTTCTTTCCCTTCCCCATCCTGCTCGCTCAGTCCTTCCAGTTCCTCTCTCAAAAATGTCTCCGATGAATCACTTGCCTAAGGATGGCCCTTCTGAGCATCTTCTTCCAGATATCTATACCCAAGACAGAGGTGACATTGCTGTTTCTCTCTTTGGAGCCTCTATTGTTCCACTCAGGGGATGTTCTGACCACCTCCAAGATCTGGGAACCTCTGTGTGCAAGGCACACTAGTGTCATCTGTGGAACAGGCCCTAGGCAGGGTGGGCAATGGTAAACTTTATGCGTCAGCTTGGCTGGGCCACAGTATCCAGATACGTGGTCACATGTTACTATGCATGTTTCCACGAGAGCCTTGTAGGGGAGATTAAGATTTAAATCGAGGGACTTTGAGTAAAGCAGATTTCTCTCCACAATGTGGGTGGGCCTTATCCAATTGGTTGAAACCCTGAATAGAACAAAGCCTGACCTCCCTAAAGAAAAAAAACAAAACAAAATAAAACTTTTTTTTAAAGTTGATTTATTTGCACACACATTAGGAGGGGAGGGAGAATCTGAAGCAGACTCCATGCTGTCAGCTCAGGGTTTGATCATGACTTGAGCTGAAATCAAGAGACTGACGCTTACCTGACTGAGCCACCCAGGGATCCAAGAAAAAATTTTGATGCCAGACTGCCTTTGGGTTTAAACCACAAAATTGCCTCTTCCCTGGGGCTACAAACTGCCAAACTGCTCCGCAGATTTTGGGCTCTGAATTTTGGATTTATGTATATCTAAAGAGCTCCACCCTAATACAGAGCACGTAAGATAACTGTACAGTAACTTTGACATTTGGTGATGCCTCATGGATTCCTTTCAGGTGGAAATACATTAATAATAGGGAACACAACCAGTATTTTCTACTAGACAATGTAATCTGACCTCCTGTAGAGAATCCTTATTTTGTATTTTAAATATTTTGAAGAATTTCAGAAACTAAGAAATCAGCAGCCATGGGTCTGGTTGTCTCTGGGAAATTCATGAAGATTAAGTAAGAGCTTGTACCTGTATTTGTATCTTCTCAACTATGAGATTGGATTTTCAAATATTTTTTGAAACTTATTCTTCTATGGCTATCTTAAATATCTTACCATCTCAGGTATATGAGAATATAAGATTTCTCTTCTTGGGGATTCCCCTGAAATTGTTACTAAATTGGGGAAATCTTCCATAGCCTTATTGCTTCTTCTCAACCTCTTTCAAAACCCACTACCTTCTGGAAGCACCTAGGGCCAGATCCCACCCAAGGGATGTCCACTGTAAGGCAGCACACAGGTTAAAGAAAATTCTGAGCTTCTGTTCCTGCAAGGATTTCTTTGCCTCTTATTCAGTTATACAGAATCATTCATTTTAGATCATCAGCATTTATCTTAAAACAAATGCAAATCAACATATCTATGAGTGATCATTAAATTTCTAATGCGCTCTTCCTTCTATTCCACACCACACTTCCCACATACAAACACCACCATTCGGTTTTCTTGAGTAGGATTTATAAAATCCTTGAACTGCAATCTTTGAAAAGTCACTAAATATCATTAAGCTTGACTCTTTCATTAAAAAATGAGGCTCAGAGATGTTCCCTGACTTTTAGAAGTTACCTGGCTAATAAGTGGAAAAACCAGAAGCAAACACTTAACTCATGTTTTCACTCTTATGTGGATCCTGAGAAACTTAACAGAAGACCATGGGGAAGGGGTAGGAAAAAAAAAGTTAGAGAGGGAGGGAGCCAAACCATAAGAGACTCAAAAACTGAGAACAATCTGAGGGTTGATAGGGGTGGGAGGGAGGGGAGGGTGGGTTATGGGTATTGAGGAGGGCACCTGTTGGGATGAGCGCTGGGTGTTGTATGGAAACCAATTTGACAATAAATTTCATAATAAAAATAAAATAAAATAAAATAAATGATTGTCTTTCCCAGAAAAAAATCTTACTTTAAAAAAAAATAATGTCTGACTTACTGAGGTATAGTCAATAAATAACAGAGAATTCCACTGTCATAATCTACCAGAAAGTCAACTATGCTTGTACAATTTTCTTTTAAATGTATTCTATTCTTCCATAAAAATATACTTATATTAGATCGAATGGGGGGAAATTCTAGTCCTCCCGTTTGTATCTGCACCCCTCTATTACAATCATCAAGAACCTTCACGTTTCTGCTTGATGTTTTATAGCAAGAAATAGAAATGAAATGCCTCAGATCAAAATTTTTTTCAAGGATTCACTTTTGCTGATTAAAAAAAAAACCCAAAAACTTAATCTCTGGCAGTTTAAATACCTTCAAAGTGCAATTAAATGAATGATAGGCATTATGGCAATTAACTGTAGACATGTAGGCAAATTTCCATTTCAACCACTTTCAATTGCTAATACATAGTCACCAACCCCATGTACACACAGAAACCATGGTGGTCAAGCCTATTTCAGTATTTTGGACAGTCTTCCTCTTTAAGAATGGTTAGATCTTCAAAAAGAAGTGAAAAATTTATCTCACTGTTTTGTTTTCCAGGCATAGCCCTCTGTCTGATGTCTTATGTGCTTAGGTGACAGCCACCCAGGAAACACGTAGATGAATGATTGATTAGCTATAGAGACTGCTCCCCAGAGTGAATTAGGCAGCTAAAGAAACTGAAGTAGACAGGATCCGTGATGAATGCCAGACATTAAAAATATTCATATCTCTTTCCTAGTTGACAAATGCAAAAACTGTCCACGGTAAAAAAAAAAAAAAAAAAAAAAGTGCAAAGATTAAAAAAATAATAAAAAGTCTTAAGAATGCAAATGTATAAGAAGATAAATACTACCATGAAATTGAATTTATTAATTTCATTTCATTCCTGCATATCCACCTGCATTTTTTTATAGTGGCTTGACGATATCCTCCACAGCCCCTGGGTATCACAGATAATAATGGGAAGAGATTTTATTATACAGCACTCCCATGGAAGCTCCATATTTGGTGAATATCTATTTTCTTTCACACGATGGAGGTAAAGATTTAGGCAGAAAGATGTTTCATTTTGATCATCAACACTGGCGTTGTGGGTATAATGACATCCAACCAGACCTACCTGAAACTCTGATAGACCTGATAAATGAATCCTTTGTACTTTTAAAATCATAATTTGGGGGAGATTTAAAAATTAATATTCATGGGGCGCCTGGGTGGTTCAGTCGGTTAAACGTCCAACTTCCACTCAGGTCTGATTTCAGCGCTGATGAGTTCGAGCCCCGCATGGGGCTCTGTGCTGACAGCTCAGAGCCTGCAGCCTGCTTTGGATTCTGTGTCTCCCTCTCTCTCTGCTCCTCTCCTGCTCACACTCTGTCTCTTTCTCTGTCTCTCTCTCAAACATAAATAAACATTAAAAAATTATTAAAAAAAATTACTATTCACTACACTGCAAAGATGGACCCATACCGATGTAGCAAGCAAGGGCCCCCAAATCAACGGTTCCCAGTTAATATTAAATCTGATTTTATCATCTAAGGCCTATGTGAAAAAAAGCATACTGAAAGGAAACTATTAATTTGGCATTTTCTTATGAGACCCCATTGTTTCTTCCTACAGAACACATATTTCAGCTATCACTTATATATATTATAGGTCTAGACAACAAAGATATTAATAAAACCCAGGGCTACTAAGTACCTCTTCTAACTCCTTTCCATACTGGTTCCAAAAGACATATAACAACAAGCTACATCTAAAAGGGGACTTTCCAAAAATATTGCATTAATAGGAGAAAATTCTCAAAAAGCTCATCGGAATAAATTTTCAACTTTCTTTTTAAAAAAAATTTTTTTTCAACGTTTATTTATTTTGGGGACAGAGAGAGACAGCATGAACGGGGGAGGGGCAGAGAGAGAGGGAGACACAGAATTGGAAACAGGCTCCAGGCTCCGAGCCGTCAGCCCAGAGCCTGACGCGGGGCTCGAACTCATGGACCGCGAGATCGTGACCTGGCTGAAGTCGGACGCTTAACCGACTGCGCCACCCAGGCGCCCCTAAATTTTTAACTTTCTACAAGTACTTGTATATTTATTCAAACCCAGACCTCATTAATTTATCACATTCACTCAGATCTTTAAGGTTAAATATGGTAGACCTAAGAACAGAAGCAAATGGAATATTTTCCTAAGGATTGTCATTATTAAAGCAATATTTTTACTGAAGCAAAATTCATTTAAATAACCAGGGCCTGGATTATCTTCATAGTTTTATGCTATTGGAGAATCATAAAGTAATGTAATTAACAAATATACACTTAAAGAAGGCAACTTCATTAATAGACTTGTTATCCTTAAATCTTTCATAGCACTGCATAGTTTTCTGAGTGCTAATATACACGACTACCTTTACTCTTAGGACTTCTGCTGTGTGGTCGAGAGACATATTTCACAAGCTGTATAGAATATTGTCAAATGAGGGGGAAACATTGACTTGAGAGAGCAGAAATGAGTGTGCATTCCTAGCCAGAGGATATAATATACGCCCTATGGACAAGACATAATTTGAGTTGGGTTACATCCCTCAGGTTACAATTGAAATAGCTATTAGGAAATAAAGGGAAATTGGACAATATTCCATAAATTAAGATATGAAAATATATTTCACGTTTATTCATTCATACATATGAATGCTTAGAAATAACTGTTTAATTAAAAATGCTTCCTAGAAATTCACACACTGGTATGTATATATAAACACATTAAATTACATCTGTGAAATGTAAAAGAATAATATCGTGCTGTAGCTTTCCTCTGAATACACATTCATTTTTCTACAAATAATACCCTGAATGAATGTAAATAAATGACACTTTCCTCCATCTGTTAATTTGAGCATTCACAGAAAAAGGAAAGAAATTAAATTTTATGGAAATAGTGCCAATGAATTTCTGTTGCACTTCTCATTTCAGTGGATGGCTGAGAATCCTCTCAGCCCCGCTCCACGAGGCAGGATACAATCCCCTAAACACCTGCATTTTTCACACTTAAGTTAACTGACACCTAATTCTGAAAATTCTTCTTACTGAACAGAGAAAATATTATTTATCTATTTTAAAAGTTAATGATTTTTTAGAGGTAAGGTATGTGGTCACTGTCTTTTCAACTGCCCTTACATTTCATGCTGACCCTATATTTACCTAATAAATAAAAGACATTCATTTAGTAGCTGAGCTGATGGCCCCTGAATCATGGTTGATAACGTGTGCAAACATCATCATTGATACAGCCTCAGTTATAGCACCAGCTGGGGCTGAATTGCAAATAAAATGTTATGAATTTAGAAGATCTTAACTGCCCCTCACAAAACACACTAATATATCCAATTCAATGTCATGTTATTAATACCTACTATATGCCTGAACCACGAAAATTCTGGGGCAATGGAAGGTCACAACACAGGCCTCGTGAATTTCACATTTATAGAGAAATGCTGAACTTAGGAGAGAAATGCATATCTTCTGTTGTTCTATCCTTCACCACACACATGGCATCTGTTAAGTATGGAAATGGTGCTTGTCACAATACTGCAAAATAATATATATACATATATATATATATGTGTGTGTGTGTGTATATATGCATATATGTATATACTATGTCCATTAAATAGGTATTAAATAATGTGTATGTATGTGTATATATACACACATATGTATATATACACATACATATATACACATATAGACATACAAATATGTAGACATTTATATTATATATATATATATATATATATATATGCATTTATAAATATACACATATACATATACATATACACCTTCTCACCTACTATTTATTCCCCTGGACCCTGCTGCCCTCCCAACCTAGGCTTCAGATGAGCTGAATAGCATGTAGTTTTTGAAAGTGCAGTTTTCTATGTGTCCTGACTTTGGCATGAACCGGCGTTTCGTAGGAGCAGCAGGAGCAGAAGTGTTTATTGACACCCCTCTCCACTCTCTCCTCCTCACTTGGCTAACTGCTGCTCTCATCTTTAGATTAAGTTAAGGTATAGGCTCTATTTTTGTCCGATGTGATTCTTACCCAGAGCAGTTAAGCATCCTTAATGGGGCATGTGAAAATTCAAGGGTATGTTATTTGTTGGCCCAATGATTGGGAAATGCTACTGCCATTTAGTAAGCACAGAGAAGAGCTGCTAAATGCATTGTACGGTCCCGAACAAAAAAGAACGGCCGCATCCCGAGTGCTGTTGTTGTGCCTTTGGAAACCTCTGAGGAATTGGGGAGGCCATTCCGCAAGGAAGGACCAGCATCCATCAGGCCTCTCTGTGGCTAAGATATCAAAATGAATTTATCCTGAGATGCTTTACTTCCTGGCATAGAGTAGACTTTCACTAAGTGCACGTCGAATAACCAAGTGAACAAAGGTACTTCCTGGCCAACCCAGTGTGCAAGATGTTCTACACTCTACAGGTACCAGGTGCTTACCCTTGAAGTTATTTTTTTTTTCTTTTAAAGTAAGTACACTCAGGTACCTATAGTGCTTTTTTTTTTTTAAGTGGTACAAAGTAGGATGGTAGAAGTACAAATATCTAAATACTATCTATCATCTCTATCTATCCATCCATCCATCCATCCATCCATCCATCCATCACCTATTACTATGTATCTATGTATCTATGTATCTATGTATCTATGTATCTATCTATCTATCTATCTATCATATATTCTCTCTCTCTCTCATCTGTTGGGAAAGACTCCAGAGGAAAAGAAGATAAGAAGATATATTCAGGGATGCATTTACTTTGTATCTTAAATTCAGAAATGTGTCTGGAGCCCTGAATCTGAGACAGATGCCTTTTCTAAGTGTCTGGGAGAGTCAATGATAAAGCAGACACCATTGGAAATGGATATTTATGCAGCTTTTTTGGTTGTTGGGCACCATAAAGAACCAGATATTAATTCACAATACTTCCTGAGCTGCACTGAACAAGGACATCTGTTCTAATTATTCAGTTTGATGTAAATGTCTCACCTTTGAGTGCCCACAGCACCTGCTGCAACTTTCTGTCACAGAATTGTTGTGTTTAAACTGTTTTTTTTAAAGCAGGACTTCACCAGGTTTCTTTATTTAATGAAATCCATCCTTACATCTTGCTGTGTTAAACCAATCCTCAGACATATCAAGCAGTGGTAGAATCATAAGTTTTTTTAAATATGTCAAGGACAACAGGGGAAAAAGAGGTTTGGTTCCAGCTTATAAAATTGACTGCCACTGAATTGAAGAAATATTCACATTTGTGAAGGCAGTACATACTTGGGATCCCATCAATGCCATAATTAAACTGGTTTTTGCTCCTATTTTTCAAGGGAATAATTGGATGTTAATATGACTTCAAGAAGATTTCTGGATTAGTAGACTGTCAAGTTTCCCAAACATGTCTTCTGATATAGTCTTTAGAATTTAGAATTTAGAGTCAAGCAGACTTGGGTGTGAATTATGATTATGATCTTAGCTTTGTGATCTGGGATGCAAAATTCAATCAAACCAATAAATTTATGCTTATTTATATATAAATATATAATAATGCCTCATAATTGAAGTTGACTGGAGGTATTTCTCAGCTTTGGTTTGCAGTCAAGCTAAGACTTCACAGAAGGCATAAACTTGTATATTAATCTCTGACATGCCACTTTATTCTTAAGACTGTGATTGATTGATAGAAATAACAATGAGACCCCTTGAAATTCTAAAATACATAAAATTAGCAAATGATATTAGCATTATATTTAAGCCATCCTGTGGAATAAGTCATGAAATAAATATTTATGAGGTAAATCTCCTCCTACAACTTTACTTTTATGAAACACTACAAGATCAGTATCTTTTTTTAAAATATTTTTTTGGGGAGCACCTAAGTGGCTCAGTCGGTTAAGCCTTCGACTTCAACTCAGGTCATGATCTCACGGTTCGTGGTTTCGAGCCCCACATTGGGCTCAGTACTGACAGCTCGGAGCTTGGAGCCTGCTTCAGATTCTGTGTCTTGTTCTCTCTCTGCCCCTCCACTGCTTGTGTTCTGCCTCTCTCTGCCTCTCAAAAATGAATATATGTTAAAAAAATTTTCTTAAGTTTATTTATTTATTTTGAGGTAGAGAAAGAGAGAGAGAGAGCACAAGCAGGGGAGGGTCAAGAGAGAGAGAGAGAGAGAATCCCAAGGAATCTCCACACTGCCAGCATACATCCTGATGCAGGGCTTGAATTTATGATCTGAGATCATGACCTGAGCTGAAACCAGGAGTTAGTCGCTTAACCTACTGAGCCACCAGGCGTGCCAACAAGATCAGTTTCTTAAAAAGCTCTGAAATACACAATGGCCATAACTGTTGACTTCCATGACCAGTAGAAAACACATTCAAGAAAATATGACTATTAAAGTATCCTAGTGGGGCAACTGGGTGACTTGGTTGGGCTTCCAACTCTTGATTTTGGCTCAGGTCACGATCCCACAGTTCGTGAGATCCAGTCCCACACCAAGCTCTGTGCTAATAGTGTTTGGGATTCTGTCTGGCCCCTCACTCTGCCCCTCCCCTTACCTGTGCACATGCTCTGTCTCTCCCTCTCTATCAAAATAAATAAACGTTAATAAAATAAAGCATCCTAGTACCTGAGTTAACACCTTCTTCATGAAAAATGGCAGTGACTATAATTCGTTTTTAAAAATTTTTACACATATCCTCAACCCAGTCTGGCCAAGTTTGAGTCATGGTTCTCTTAATACTAGTTGTTAGACGCTGAGAAAGACATTAAAAAAAAATCTCTCTGTGCCTCAGTTTCCCTCTCTGTAAATTGAGGTAATGACAGTAAGTAGCTAAATCATACCTTGCTATAAGCATAAATTATAGAGTGCTTAGAAGAGTATCTGACACATAGTGAATGCTCATAACTTTCTAATGACACCTAATTTTGTGGTCTTTCTGCCAATGTTTCAAAATGACCCACAGATGCATCCTGGAAACTCACAATCCCTATAGCCTTTGCTATGCCTTGATCTGACTTCCTTTGGTCTGGGCGCTAGTGCTTTTCACCAGAAGTAAAGAGGATGTGCTTCATTTGTGTTTTCAAGTCCAGATAAAAACATGTTATGTGAAGCACATAACATAGTGCTTCATACGTAAGGAATGTACATTAAAAAGAATTAAAAAAGAAATAACAAAAAACCAGTTTCTTCAATTCTTTCTTTCTTTCTTTCTTCCTTTCTTTATTTCTTTCTTTCTGGATTTTCCCATTAGACTAGCACAGCCTCACTACAGAACGTTGGTCCATTTTTCTATTACTCATTTTTGACCATGTCCAATAGCAAATATTGATATCTTCTCAGTTTATTTAAGA
This sequence comes from Herpailurus yagouaroundi, assembly GCF_014898765.1. Classification (NCBI taxonomy): domain Eukaryota; kingdom Metazoa; phylum Chordata; class Mammalia; order Carnivora; family Felidae; genus Herpailurus; species Herpailurus yagouaroundi. The sequence continues at coordinate 7,358,207 of NW_024412395.1, read as the reverse complement.
AAGGAGGTATAATTCAGGAATTGGCTCTGCTCAGAAGCATGGCTGGAAAGCAAGAGGGCCTGCCAGCACCCAGCTGTTTTTAAGAGATATGGTTTCTCTCCACCTACAGGCTCACTCTTCGTCTTTCTCAACGACAGCAAGAAAAAAAAAGTGGGAGGGGAAGGGGCTGGGTGATAAACAGCAGGAACAGATGGGCACATGTTCCTCTGGCAAAAGATTCTGTTATCACACTGCTTTCGCCTTGGTTGAATTTCAGGGTTCCAGATCTTGAAGTCCTTGGGTCAAAGTTTTCATTTAGGTCAATGAAAAAAAAAACAATTACATTGGATGACTTCACCCTCTCACTGCACCTGCCTACAAGACTGATGGGGAGTGGGATGAACGGAACGCAGGACGCTCTGGCAAACCTATACAGGTGTGTTTTCAAGTTCAGAGTAGGGAAGCTACAAGATTGACTTCCCCTAGTAATTCATATGGTGGAGGAGTGGGTTGATTTGCTGTGATGTAGTCAAATAAAACATGTGTGATTTAGGTAGGCAGACCTGTCAAGGGAGAAAACTAGTTTGGAGAGATTTAATTGCTGTCAAGATTGAGTGATAGAACAGAAATGAGCAGGTGTTTCACTCGAGTAGAGAATGTTTTAAGACACACTACCTTTGCTGCCTGTTTTCTGGCAAGAGTGGAGTGGGTCCCATGGGTTAATTGACGGGCTAATCTATCAGCCACTAATCCCACTTCTTTTATCACCACCCTTTTGCGTAAGTCCTGGGTTAGAGATAATTGAAGGGGACCAGATGGACACTTGATGAAAACTAGAAAGGAACATCCCAAGTCCATTAGTCAGGACTGTTCTAGTTTGCAAATGATAGAAACCCAACTTGCACTAAAATAAGCAAAAGGGAAATGTACTGGCTCATTGGCTCTGTGCTGGGCATCTTACCTTTGCCACGCGTGATTCATTCCTGCTCTTTTCTATCTGCTTTGTCTTAAGGACGCTGACCCACATGAATTATACCAATGGGATCCCGTGTATGTTGGCATCTTGTTTTGGCACTGGTAGGATATTACAAAGATGACGAGAGTGAGGTCAGAATATTCCATCGTTTTGCATCACTTGGTTTTGGCTACATTCTTCTATCCAAAGGTTGCAGTTACTGCCATAAAGTTATCTCTATAGAATTTTCTTTCTGCTTTCTGGTGATCTTTCCCTGCCTTCTACTCCTTCAGGGCCAGTTAGGAGAGGCAACGGCTTTCCCCACTTACTAACCCGTGCCTTGTGCTTTTTTCCTGGTTCTGTCTTTGTAAATAGTCTCTTGATTAAAATGTCCTCAGTTACCTATCTTGAAGAAAGTGTGTCTGACCCGTTTGTATCTTGATTAGCATTACCTTCATGTAAGAACTGAACGACCCAAACTATGCAAGTCAAGGATGTAGTTGTGCTTTGGAGTAACTACAGCCAGAGACCAAAAGTCACCAAAAATTATTGGTTGAAATTATGTTATTTCTCTCTGGGGTGCAGGCTTCATTTTTTTGCACTGCAAAATAATTAAAACTGGGCTCCCCACCCCCAGAAGGAGAAAAAACAAATACCAGTGTTATCCTGGGGTCTCACCGTCCTGCAACTTCCCTAACTAATGTGAGTGGCTCTATTTCTGAGCTCCTTTTTATAAAATCCTCAGTGGCTAAGTGTGAGATGACCTCTCTGCCTTCCTTGATGAATCAAATTGGACAAGGAGCCGAGTTAGATGCAAATAAGACAGCTCTTCCCAGATCTCATGACTGACATAGTGGGAAAAGCAATTCTCAAAAGAAGGTATATGTTTTTCACGAAATAAATCGGATATAGTATATGAAACGAGAGACAACCACTATATCAAGGGTATATAGTTTTGTCTTATGTGGAGGAGAAGTCAAATAAACATAATAAATAAACTTCACTAACCAGCAAAAGATTTACAGGGAAATTTGTATCATGCGTCAAGTTGCAGGGCCTTTTTGAAATGCTCAGTGGTTGTGTTGCCAATGAGACCTACCACGTACACGTGCACACACAGACACACAAGAGTGAGATCTGTTCTTATGAAATCCTAGTCTGAAACCTGCCCTTTCATAATGATCGAATAAATATGAATATTTCAAATCATGGTTTATTCTTGGGCCAATACATAAATAACTAAATAAATCTTATCTTTCCACAACTATATCTATTTATAATGCCAAAGGTACAGTGGCAACAATCAGTATCAAAGTTTTCCACATGCCCAGAGTCCAGCTAATAGGTGGCTTTACTCTCCTTTTTCCTTACAACTATTACAGAAGGTAATATCTACACTAGCCAATGAATAGAAGGCTAGAGGCCATTTTGAATTATAGCACACAAGTGCAAAAAATACAAACCAATAAGAGTGCGTTGACGGATTGTATTCTCACCTGGAGCATACAAATTCTTGAGATTTCATCATTGGCTATACTTACATGGTCGTGGTCTGCACTTCTGACTAGTGTAGTAAGAGTGGCCATTGGTAGGTATTTGATGAGACCTGAGAATCTGCCGAAACAACGTCCCAAGATCTCATATCCACTGGCCAGACACCAGTGCTATTATGAAGGGTAATATATACCCTCTTCTTTTATGGGGTAGTAATATTTGCTTTTAGCAAAAGCATAAAGCATAAAGGAGAGAAGTGATCCTACCATGTATACATTTATACATATATGTATATATGTATACATATATACACACATATGTATATATGACATATACATCAGGAGAGAAATGATGACATTTGTCTTATTGAATAATGATGGAACCCTGTGCTAACACACATGAAGATTCTGAAATCTGTACTAAAGCTCAAAAACTCAACATTACCATTCTGGTAAGTCCCTACTACCAAGCTGGGTCTGGAGCTCTTCTTAGAAATGCAATAGGGAAGATTGATGAGCTGACATTTAGTGAAGACCAACCAGGTGTCAGTCCCTCTTTTGAGAACTTATAGGAGACATCTCATTAGTCCTTATAATAGCCCTAGAATTTGAGCATTTGTAACTATGTCCATTTTCTTTATGGGGAAACTGAGGCTTAGAAAAATTAAGTACTTAGTCAAATTCATATAGATGGTGGTGGAGCTGGGTTTTGATTCATTCTTTTAATTACAGAATCTCTGTGTGCTACATTGTTTAAGAGTTGTACCACTTGAATGCTATATATGATTCACAAAATGCATAGCAAAGTAGTGTTAAGGTAAAATTACCAAGGTGATGCCTCTCTTGGGACCCTTCATGGTAGATAGACAACACACTCATCTAAAGTTTATATATGAAGCCTCAGAGATCTTGCTTTGCTCATTCATCTAGCACAAATGCATCTTTCTCTGTTATACTAACAGAGAATCTTAGATTCTGTGATTAATGTAAAAAGTCAGAGTGCCAATATGGCCATTTACAATGAAAAACGTATTACGTTACCTAACCTTAGGGATAGATACACAGCCAAATAGCAATCAGAAAGTTGATGTTGACCGTGGAATTATAATTAAATAAATTAAAATGAAAACAGAATGCTTAATGATATACAGATAACATAGTCTGATGAAGCTATTTACCCAATAAGGATAATTTTTCCAATGGCACTGTTTTTTTCTAAGGGCTTCTTGCATAGGTTTGGTCAATGTTCATATGTGTGACTCTTTTTCACAGTTTCTATGGTTAAACAATCCCCTACTATCGATCTATTTTCTTTTACACTATATTAACCAATATTTAATCAATCATAGAGATTAAACTAGTCCATCTCTTTAAGAATTCTAAGCAATTGCATTCTCCACCTTTCTTGCAGTGTGTATCTTAACATTTCAAGTTCCAGATACGAATTTATTGTTAAAATCAGGTGATTGGGAAGATGAGTGTAGAACATAGCCTCCATGTAAACCAGTAAGTGGAAATTAACTGTTTTAGACTCCAAGAGTCTTAGGAGTTTTGAAATGAAAGGACTGAGGGCCGTAAATGAATTTTTTGACACATATGGAGTTTTTGTTTTTGTTTTTGTTTTTAATTTGAGACATGAAGTTTGGCTAAATCTCAGAAAACAGAGACTTCCTGTTACGCAATTTGCATTCCGCATTCCCTACTCGGTTACTCAACCTTTATTTATCAACACTTACTATGTTCTGGGCGCTGTGCCAGGAATGGGGAAATGCAGTCCTGTGGCTTCGTGGTTCACAGAGGCAGATACAAAAGAGTCAAGCGTTAACGATAAGTCAATACAGTAAATGTAGTGATAAAGATACACCGAGTATGTTTGGGGATATGAAGAAAGCACTGAATGTAGTCTAGGGCACGAAGAAAGGAGTAGTAGAGAAACTCAGGCTCCAAAAAATGGCAAATTGGCAGATTCAACATAAGAAAATCAATCAATGAAGTATACTGTAACAATGAAATGGAGGGTGAAAAAACAAATACACGGTCATCTTAATTGGCATAGGAAATGTACTTGACAACATCCAACACTCATCTATCTAGGAAAAGATGTCCTAATCCTGGATATCTGTGAATATGAACTTATTTGAAAATAAGGTCTTTGTTGGGGCGCCTGGGTGGCGCAGTCGGTTAAGCGTCCGACTTCAGCCAGGTCACAATCTCGCGGTCGGTGAGTTCGAGCCCCGCGTCAGGCTCTGGGCTGATGGCTCGGAGCCTGGAGCCTGTTTCCGATTCTGTGTCTCCCTCTCTCTCTGCCCCTCCCCCGTTCATGCTCTGTCTCTCTCTGTCCCAAAAATAAATAAAAACGTTGAAAAAAAATTAAAAAAAAAAAAAGAAAATAAGGTCTTTGAAAATGTGATTATTTAGGTCATAATAAATTGGAGTGAGGCCTAAATTCAATGACTAGTGTCCTTGTGAGGAGGTCATGTGAAGACACAGACAAAAGAAGAGGGTACAACGCAGGCCACGTGATGGCAGAGGCAGAAATTGCAGTGATACAGCTATACGCCCAAGAATGCTAAGGATGGCCAGAAACCATCAGACGCCAGAAAGAGGCAAATTGGATGCTTCCCTGGAGTCTTCGGAAGGAGTACGGTCTTGCCGAAACTTTGATATGGAGCTTCTAGCTTCCAGAGCTGTCAGAGAAGAAATTAATGCTATTTCATACCAGGTTATGGTATTTTGTTATGGCAACCCCAGGACACTAATACACATACAATGGTAGATTACTGAGCCATAAAAGGAAGGAATTTCTGATATATGTATGCTACAATGTGAACGAGCCCCAAAACCATTACACTAAGTGAAAGAAACCAGATATCAAAGGTCATATATTGCAAGGTTTCATTTACATGAAATATCCACAGAAAGCGAATCTATAGGGACAAAACAAAGTTTTGGTGATTGCCAGTGCCTGGGGGGATAGGAACAATGAGAGGTAGCTGCTTAATGGGTACAAGGTTTTATTTTGAGTGATGCAATAATTTGCCCAATGTTGTAAATGCCAGTGGATTGTTTGCCTTAAAGTGATTAATTTGACATTTTGTGAATGTCACTTCAATAAAAATAAAAACACTGGTTCTACACTGCAACCACAAGGAGTTAAAGGAGAACAAGCAAATCACAGATGAAAGTTCATCGGTAGATGAGTTACCAAGTGCACACACGTTCTCTCTGGACTGCCTCAATTTCTTGAGTCTTCTCATGCGATATATTTTCTTCTATATTTAATTTGGACACATCTAAAAGCATTCCTCTTTTAAAAAATAGATGGATACTTGGAGATGTTACAAATGATTGTTCAGCTTTAACCAATACCTAGAGACAGATATCACTTGCAAATTTAAACTCTACTCTTTGGTGGAATAGGTCAGATTATGATACAGCATGGATTCACAGACTGACAGTGTGTATCTTTATAGCCTGTGATAAATTATCACTCTATGTTTTGAAGTGAAAGTTTTATGAAATGTATCAAATTATTGATCTGAGCCTAAAGTGACAAAACTCACTGATGGAAATGTCTATGTTTGCTTTAGTTCAATAACTTATACATGTGAGCTCATGTTGATTATTTTTTTTTCAACTTTTTTTAATTTTTGGGACAGAGAGAGACAGAGCATGAACGGGGGAGGGGCAGAGAGAGAGGGAGACACAGAATCGGAAACAGGCTCCAGGCTCTGAGCCATCAGCCCAGAGCCCGACGCGGGGCTCGAACTCACGGACCGCGAGATCGTGACCTGGCTGAAGTCGGACGCTTAACCGACTGCGCCACCCAGGCGCCCCTCATGTTGATTATTGATGAACATTAAACAGCTTAAAAAAGAGGTTTAGTATAGAGGAATAAATTTCAGCATATCCATTATGATTGACTCGATTCCTTCCAAAAGGCCTAATGGATAAGTTGTGTCTCTTCTCTTTTATTCTGACAACAAATTTGCAGTGGGCAAGGATTCACAGGTAGCTGTATTTCCAGCTATGAGAATAGATCTTCAGATATGGAGGTAATCTTTCCTAACTCCAGTGGTAGATGTGGTCAAGAGCACAGGATTTTAGACTTCTCACCAAGAGCACTTACTCTTAGATAATATTTTGGATATTTGGTATTCTATGCCTTTGTCATATCTGATTTCATGTAATTAAACAGAAATTTCTGGGTGAATGGGAAAATAATTTGGAACTTTGAAACCTCAAGCCTTTTATATTTTCTTTAAAGGGATATAAAACTTACCTCCATTAACAAACGATCTTCTTGTATGTGTGTTGAAACAGTAAAAAAAAGAATAACTGTAACAATCATATGAATCCCTCTCTGGGTAGAAACTCATTATACCAATGAACACTTCAATATTCAAAGATCAAATGTTGTCACCTACGTATAATGTACCAGAGCTGAGAACTACCAAGGGATCATCTTCTGAGATGAGACAATCAAGTGTGATATCAAATCAAAGCCAGGGAAGCCAGAAGGAGACACACAGGGATTCGATGGTTGCTTTACCATTGCAGAGAGTGAGTGACCTCAGGTTAGGGACCGTCTAAAGGAAACTAAACTTTTGGCTATGTTTTGATGTGTATCCACTCAGAATGGATGTCTGTTTTTGCTGTCCTTACTTTTATGGCTTCACCTATGTGCCTTTGGAAAGATGTTCTCTGTGCCCCTCACGTGCCTCCATGGATTAATTTTATCAGAAAATCTTGGGGTTTTTTAAATTATAGCATCTTGTTTGTGAGTAGACTTTGTTGTCAAGTCAATGAGTTACAGCATATGAAACATTCAGAGAAGTAAGAGCATAAACATATACTCAAGAGATGCTAGTTATTTAATAGTAACTCATGAATTATTATCCAGGGCTTCATGATCAGTAAGAAAGTGACCCAATGCCTGCATCTGTCATTCAAAACTCTCTAATATCAAATCCCATTCTGTTTTTCCAAATTATTCCTCATAGGTTAATTATGAGAGTTCATCTCATCAGCCATATTTGTTTATAAGAAAGCAGAAACACATAGCGTCCTTCACAGCCTCACTTTTGCCTATGTCATTGTCCCTGCCTCTGTGACTCTGTGTCCTTCAACACTGCTTAATAAATGTTAGCTACTGTCCTTGGGCTAGGTCAGAGCCAGCCTCTCCCTGACCACTCAAATCACACTTCTCTCTGGCTGAGATTTTAGTATGCTTGCTATGCAGATTGGTAAATTTCTGCTAATACTATGCTTTGAATTATGAATCTTTTCATTTTCATCTCTAAAGCTACATATCTAGATCTTTGAGTAGAAAATTATTTATATTTTTCTCATATTGCATCTTTCTAATATTGTCCTTTCTCAATATCTATTGATATACATTAGTTTTCTAAAATATTTATTTGTTGAGAGAGAGAGAGAGAGTGAGAGTGAGTGAGGGCAGGGGAAGAGAGAGAGGAATCCCAAACAGGTTCCGCACTGTCATCTCAGAGCCCCATGGGGGGCTCGATCTCACAAACTGTGGACAAGGATCAAGAGTCGGACAATTCACTGAACCACCCAGTTGCCCCTATACATTGGTGATCCATCAGTATTTACTGATATGACTTGGAAAATTAATGCATGGGATAGAAAATCATGTGTGGGAACCTAATTCATGCACGGCCCCAGATTCTCAGTCAAAAGTTTTGGGTGCTGCCGATCTTCCCCACTCCGCTCTCTACGTCATCAAAGTCAACTCACTCAACCTTTCTTCTAGGACCTCCCTTTCTTCAGTCAATTAGCACAGACTCCCCCATTCTCATCCTCGCCTGATGACCTTGTTCTTATTTCCAAATGGAAACAGTCTGAAAACATCCCACAAGTCCTCACAAGCACACCTACCCAATTTCTCAAAGGACCCCCCCCCCCCACCAAACCTCCATTTGAGGCAAGAGCTTGAGCAGTTGCAGAAATAGGGACATTCTGGCTTCTCAGATAAGGCAGGTGCCACAGATAAAACTATGGCCTTGGGGTCTTTCTGAAAGGTATCTAAAAGGAGTGGGTGACCCACCCTAACAGTGTGGGGGCATCAATCTCTTGGGAATGAGATCAAATGAAACGTAGGAGGTGTGGGGGAGCCACCAGATGCGTCCTGATCCTGTCCTTTCTTTCAACAGCTGTTACTAGTCACAGTGGCTTCACGGGGCTTGTCTGCAGGACGTGCCATGGACACAAGCAAAGGTTAGGGCTTTCTCAAGACTGTGTACCCAAATTGCTTGTGAACCACTTTGCATCTGAATTTGCTTTTTTTTTTTTTTTCCCTTGCTGTGCTTCATGTCCCATTTTCCCCTCCGGTTTGCTACCCTGAGATTGCTGTACTCGAAAAGCGTTGGCATGAAGGACATACCTCCAGCTCTATTTTCTAGGACTCCTGCTCTATGACTTTCTAGTCGATTACCAGCATTACTGGGACATGAAATGGAAAAGCGAAAATAAGTAACTGTAATAGAGAATCAACAGTACCACGGGTTGTTCTGTGCATTGACAGAACAAAATGTTTGCAGTACTCTCTACAACGTTATTGCCTCTCATAGATGAGGAAAACGAGCCACAGAGAGTTACAGGGAGTTCTTCAAAGCACCGTCGTTTGAATCCAGGACTCACCAGCATCGACATACTTTACCTCAAACAGTATTTCCATGACTTAAGAGATAAAACTTTCTCTTATTACTTGCTCATCACCACCGATGGCATTTTCAGGACACCTAGTTCTCACATTCTTTCCATGAGGCAGGCCTCCTGGATTAGTTTCTTTCCTACAGGCAACACAGACCATTTCATACAGCCTTCCACGCTTAACCATTGTTCAACATTTGGGGAGGGTATCTCGATATTTCCTTTTACGGCTCTGTAGGTCTCCACAAACCAGTCTGTATGTGTGCTTCATAGCCGATCTAGAGATTTGCAAAAATATTAAATAAAAATCTGGATATAATCTGGCATACAGTTTAAGAGTTCTCTCCTCTCTCCCCTCCAGACAGTTAAAAATTTTCCTAAATTGTCATAAGCATACTTAGCCTTTTATGTAAGATCTCAAGGGAAGATCACTTCAAAGCTTTTTCAGTAGCTAATTCAGAGGCTAATAACTTTTCTAGTCAGTTTTTCTTGAAGCTGAAACAGAATTTCTGTGACAATCCAAACTCATTTCTCTTCAGCATCTCTGCTGGGACACAACATGCACTTGCAAAGTATTATGATAGATTATCTGGCAGATGAATTTCAAAAACACCAATAGTAATAGACTTATAATTTAATAATAAGGTCAAGAAAAAAGCACTTGAAACAAGAGTTTACTAAAAGCTGCTAATTGAAGCTAGTGCCCCAGAAGGCACCCATCAAAATGGAAAATGTCACCATTTGCTACCATTGCATACAAGGAACAAGGTATGAGAGAGAGGGGAAAAAATTATTGCTACAAATAACAAGAGTTCATAGCTGTGCTGGGGCTGACACAAGGTCATAGAGAGTAAATGAATTGTTCAAGATCACTCTGCTATACATATACAAAACCAATATCTAAAACCCTCTTCCCAGAAAGAGTGTCGAGGTGAGGCACTCCATGAGTATTCCCTCAGCAATTCATAATGAAGAGAAAAAAATCTAGAAAATGAATCAGGTCATTGGGAAACTTGGGGTCAGTTTATCGTTTCTGTGATATATGCCACTCCAGACATGACAGGACCATGGCAGACAGTATTGGGTACCTGGGAAACAGGTATTTCCCCTTCTTCCTTTGAAACAGAAACATAATAATTTACAAGTATTGGGGAGAGAATGTGTGTGCTTCAGGTAAGGCTGTATCTATGCCCAGCCCCAGGAGGTAAACTTAGATTAATCTAAGTTAACACTGGTAATTCTACCTCTCATGACAGCGAAAGTCCTGGCCAATAAGACAAAAAGTGCAGTCTCCTGGGACGCCTGGGTGGCTCAGTCGGTTAGGCGTCCGACTTCAGCTCAGGTCACGATCTCGCGGTCGGTGAGTTCGAGCCCCGCGTCGGGCTCTGGGCTGATGGCTCAGAGCCTGGAGCCTGCTTCCGATTCTGTGTCTCCCTCTCTCTCTGCCCCTCCCCCGTTCATGCTCTGTCTCTCTCTGTCTCAAAAATAAATAAACGTTTAAAAAAAAAAAGCCTTTAAAAAAAAAAAAAGTGCAGTCCCCTGGAAACATTTCTACCTCTCTTCAAAGCCAATTGAGGAGACACTTGCTTTTCCTTATCTTGTCCCTGTACTTGGTTTTATGAGGGTATGATTCTTGGAAGAGTAAGAGCAATCATGAAACCATAAGAATACAAATCTGAATTCCAACAAGCTAAGTAGGCAGGATGGAAATATGGTAGCATACTTTCAGCTTTATGAATTAACTACCCTAGATATCACTGACCTCCAAACTGAGGGAAAACTTCATTGAGTGTTGGGTCTCTGACACATGGCTTTGATAAGCAGAGATAGTGAGAAAATTAGCTAACTTTTTTTATTTTCTCCTTCCTCCCTCCCTCCCTTCCTTCCTCCCTCCCTTCCTTCCTTCCTTCCTTCCTTCCTTCCTTCCCTCTTTCCTTCCTTCCTTCCTTCCTTCCTTCCTTCCTTCCTTCCTTCCTTCCCCCCTCCCTCCCTCCCTTCCTCCCTCCCTCTCTTCCTTCCTTCTTTCCTTCCTTCCTTCCTTCCTTCCTTCCTTCCTTCCTTCCTTCCTTTCAGTGGAGGAGAAGTGGTAGGACAATGAATGTGAATCTATTGCTGTGACACATCCAAGACTATGTATACTTTCTAATCAAGGGGGTTAGAAAGAGAGATGATGTTCACAAAGGAAGCAAAAAGCAAAAGTTAGCCAAGGGCTGAGCATCAGTGGAGTAGAAGAAAGAGTCTAGATGAAGTGAACACCTTTTGGATGGGATTTATGCTCACTGACATGGAGGTCTGGGAATCCATGAAGAACACACAAAAGCACATCCAATGAGATAGTAACATAATTCACTTAGTAATCAATTTGTAGGAAGAAAGAAAAATGGGGCGAGAAAAAGAACCAAACCAGGAGGAAGGAGTGATCCACCTTGTCTTGTTTTATTCACGCAATCGTAATACAAGGAGGACAGAAGCTCCTCTCTGCACACAGGGATAATAATGCATATTGTAGTTATTCTTAAAGCATTCTTGGTGTTAAAATAATGAATGGAAAATGCTTCAAAAAGCATAAAATAAATCATCATCATCATCATCATCATCATCATCATCATCATTACATGGTTATAACCAGAAGTATATTCCATTTATGAAACACTTACTTAGCTCATGACATTTGAAACTTACATTCCTGCAAAGAAAACATTATGGACATCATTTCAGATAATAAAACTGAGGCGTAGACAAATTCTTATTTATTTAAATGTGCATATCTAATCAATGGGAGAACTATTTCCAACCCACAATTTCATATACACACAAACTTAGTGATATCATTTTTCTTTTTATTCAGTCTCTCCTCTTACATAGGGCTTGCCCCAAATTGCTGCCTTTTTTTCCCCATTTACAATAAGGTAGAGATTGGACTACAGAATCTATTTCAACCTATCTCTTGCTAAATTCAAGAGCAGTTGACTCAATGGAAGTTTATAATAGCGAGTGTTTTTCAAGAGCAGTTGACTCAGTAGAGGTTTATAATAAACAGGTGTTTATTCTTTTATCCCTCAAAAGCAGTGAGAGATTAGAACTTCCAAACACTCTGGACACATTTCATGTGTAACTAGATCAGAGTGGGTTTCTGCACGAACTCCTCCATACATTTGTAGGAATGCAAGTCTGTTCATTATTAATCTTATGATATGGAAAGTAGTTCATTTGTATGGAAATAGGTGCATTTGGATGATGTGTTCCATGTTCCAAATGAAACACAGATTTCTGATTAAGAGCCAAATCATTCTTTGAAAAGGTCGAAAACGGTGGCTTCAAATGAAATTATTTCAGCTCTATTTTATGTGGGTCACTGATGAAATGCCCTGCCAAAATATGAACACTAGTTTTCTGGTGTTTCTACGTGATTGCAAATTAAGAAAATCCCCTTCCACTTAAAAGTTTTAAATGTAGATACATGTTGAATGCTAGGTACATTTTGAATGCATATATTTTGTTTTTTATAAATGTATATAAATGTTATATATATGTATACACACACACACATATATATAATTGAAATGCATCAAATAGTAAAAAAAAATAAATTACATATGAAATTGTGATCACAAACTATCAACACTATAGAATAAATGATTATGTATTTCAGAGTCCTAGTGGGCAGTAAAATACACTACCTAGTAAGGCTGAACATAAGTTACTTTATAATCCAGCATTTCTTCTCAAAATATATGGGTACATATCCATAAGAATGAATATACACACCCTGAAAAACATGAAAAAAAATGCATATGGAAACAATTTTCATAGCTAAAAGCTGAAAACAACCCAAATGCCCACTAACAGTAGATTGGAAACATAAAGATGGACCTCATAGGCACTGTACTGTCCAAAGAAGCCAAATACATAAAAGGTATATATACATATATATATATATATATATATATGATTTCATTTATATAAAGTTTAAAAACAGACCATTTTTACCTATCGTGTTAGAAATTAGCATGTATTTTAGGGGAGGCTTTGGAAATATTACCTGATGGGGTAATGAGGAAATGTCTGGGCTGCCAGAAATGCTCTTTTGTTGTTCTCTGTACTGCGTATATTTGTACAAATTCACAACATCGTACACTGGATTTGTGTGTATTACTGTATTTGTGTGTATTACTGTATTAACCGGATACCTAATGAAAATGACTCAACCAGAACTCCTGATTTCACAATTCTATATTTGAGAGAAAAATTGCGCGACTTTTGTCTTAACTAGATCTTTCAAAGAGCTGGTGAATGGGCGATCCTGACTGGTCTGGTTTAGTTTCTCAGGACCAGCTCTGCAGTGACTAGTAGCTGGAGTTTTAGCTTCTCGTAAGTTGCAATAGCTAGCCAGCAGTACATTTGAAACCGGTGTTTATGCAGATTTATAATAATGAGCTTTTTTTTACATTTCACTTCAATAGTTTTTCTATTGGACCAAATGTACATTTACCATCGTCTTTATTAGAAAAGCACTCTCAGGTTATTTCTGTTAATATAGGTCTTCTGTATCTGGAATGGACTTCCAATCTACAATTACACTGCCGCCATAATAATGATTAAAATAAGACTATTTATGTATAATCGGTGTTACATTGTGGGCTGCTTTTCTTAATTTTACAGAAAGAAAAACAGGAATCCTTTATAATCATTAAGGAGACACTGGTTCTTATGTATATTATTTTGTATTCTTCGTTTGTCATGCACAATGTGCAAAGAGGTCTTCGAACCAAGCAGTGTTTCACAGTTTTCTTTAAATAGCTATGCTTTGAAGGATAATGGTTTTATTTAGGAAGCTATTTTTAAATTATTCCTTTTATTTTCACACCAATGTCCTTAACTGGTTTTTTAATGATTTTGATTTCCAGATAATGATATTCATTCTCATAGACCACAGAGCTCCAATTTCAACCAAATATTTTATTCATTCGTGGTTTCTCATTGCATTATCTTTTGATTTAGAAAAGTTTTCTGTTGTTGTCGCTCTTGTTGTTTGTTTGTTTGTTTGTTTGTTTGTTTTTTAAGCCAAAGAACATTGACTGTTGATTATCTAACGGTTGTTGAGTTAGCTTAGTTGAGTGGAATGTGTACTAATGAAGTCAAGGTTTGAGGTTCCATAACTGAAGAGGAAATAGACTTTCCCCACAAGTCAGATGAGTTGTCCTGTCAATACCTCTCAGGAGCCCAGGGACTAGATGTCAGATTCCTTCATCTACAAATGAATAGATGGATAGATAGGTAAAATTCAAGTTATCTCTTAATTGATGAGAGGCCTCACTGCAAATATCTCACTTTTCAGAATTCCGACAGCATTGACAATAAATGTCTTGCCATTCAGTATGTGTTATATACTCTTCAATTTATCATTCCAAAAAGAAATCACAAATTAAGAGCCTAAAATATGGCAGGCACTGTGCACGGTGCTTAACATGTAAGGGCAAATATGACACAGTCGAATACCTCAGGTAATTCATAGCTAATTGAGGGAGGGGGCTGTGTGTGAAGACGCATTAATCTAGAATTAGCATTTAGAGTGCACTAGAAAAAATTGCATGCAAGAACAGACGACAGAAAGGAGGAAGTGAGTAACTTTATAGGTATATGTATGGGCAGGTGGGGAAGTCAGACAAAGCTTTTTGAGAAAATCGGTCTTTTTCTGACACAACACCTTCCAATTTCTCTACTTACCCTTTCCATACTTATTTCTGCACTGCAATAAGTATTGTTTTACATTCTCCCCACATTCTTTAGTGTCTCCTCCTTTCACAGGCCTCCAGCCTTTCTGTGTCCACCCTCTCTCTTTAGATGTAATATTTTCCCCTTAATCCTGAAAATTCTCAGTTCTCTATTTTTCTTTAAAACAACAATGGCAAAACACTTCCTGATGCCCACTCTGGACCCCGCCCTTTGTTCTATTTAATTCTTTCCTTACTTAGTAAGCTGAAAATTAGCCTATGTACCCAGGTTCTGTACCTGCATTCTGTGCAGACGTTGCTTTCACGAAAGTCACCAATACACTGCATTTCCAAAGTACCTTGAGACGTTTTGGCATTTTTTGAACCTCCCTATTCTGCTCGTGCTAGATCATCCCTCTTTCTTCAAAGGGTCCCTTCCTTCAGCTTCTGGGCCAGGAAATGTTCCTGGGTTTTTTTCTTGTGTTTGAGAAATGCCTCTCATTTTCTCCTACCAATCTTTCTTTGTTGCTTCCTAAATATTAGTAAAACACTTTGTCCTTATCCATTCCAAGTCTGTACATTCTCCACTTAAATTACTATCCCTATGAGTAATTTCCCTATGAGTAATTGAAGATGGTCTTCAATTTATGCAGCTCCACTGATCTCAGACTTACTCTGCAAAATGTTTTTGATACTCGTGCCTGCGCGTGCGTGCACACACACACACACACACACACACACTTGATGGAGGAACGTTGGAACCAGCTTTTGAAAGGTAAATGAGAAGTGGCGAATGGAATGGGGAAAGCAAAGTATACTTAGCAGAGAATATCAAAATCGAGTCAGTCTAGAAGCACGAAATGGCATTTGGATTGGACGACCACAGTTTGCTTTTTAGTGTCAAAAAAAAAAAAAAATTAGGAACATGGCAAGCAAAATGCAAGCAAGATAAGGAGAACCAAAGCAAAAACAAAACCAAAAAAAAATGTGTATAACATTCTTAAGAGTTTGGAGTTTTTGTTGTTGTTTGTTTGTTTGTTTGTTTTGTGCTGCAGGGGACACCATTTGTGAATGCAGTTTTAGGAAGAAAAGAAGTAAAATCTGCTCCCTTAGACTATGTGAGGCAGGAGGTAAGGTGTGTGATAGGTGGAAGAAAGTCAAGTCTGAGTGAGTCTAGAAACAGTTGTAAGGTGCTTTGCCTCCAATGCTATCTTGTCCTGTCCATCAACATCCCCTGTGAGGACCATGGTGTTACATCCTGAGTCTTCTGTAACGTTTTAGGAAGATCCAGTCCATACAGGGTTTCAAGCTCAGCAGTCTTTTCCCTATTTTGAGAATAGCTACTCATCCCCGAGAGAGAAATGGTCTCCAAACTTTTCCCTAGTGTGCTTGTCAGTAGAGCAAACCAACAGACACAACTTTAGAGTATTCCAACAGATGCATATTCATGTACATATTCCATTGTGAAAGAAGGTTCCAAAATGCAGTAAGAATCGCTAAGAGAGTCATTCAAAATAGCATCAGGAGGATATGGAGAAAGCAGGTTTTCTGCATGTCTCCTGTTTCAATTCTCAGAACACCATGCACTTTTTTGGCTTTTGTCAATTGCAACCGCCTCCTTGAACACATGCTTCTACTTTGAACCAAATAGAGCTAATGTAACATCTGTTCGCTACATAGCTAATCCTGTATTAGATAGTTTAACTTTGCTAGCACCAGTCATAAGTCTTTCTAAACAATTCATGTATCCTTGCGATTTTCGCCTCTGTGAGGCTCCACTCTTCACTTGGAATTCAGAGCACACTTCCCATTTCAATGGAGTCTGTCTCCTGGATTGTAATCCTTAAAACCTCAAGTAAATGTTTTTGGTGGCTTTACAGCCTTGCAGTCTTCTTGGTCGGCAATATGCATGTCCTTTTAAACTAATACACAGCAAAACTGACAAAGTATGCAAGAGAAATTTTAAAATGATAAAATAAAGCCAAAATTAAGTGTTTTCAAATGATTAATATCTTGTAGTTCAAAAGTCTTTTTAGCTTAAATGTATGTATGTATATATACATTGATTTCATATATATTTAAATATATGTGATTGCTTCATACACATGTGATGCACACTTGTCTATGTACATATATATGGTTGTTTATGCTTAAGTTTTTAAAATATTAGTTTATCATTTACAACATATTTTCAAGGAGCTGGTTCTAAGCTCAGTTTATTTTGTATTGTTTTAATGATTGTCAATATGAAAAATACATCTCACCAAGGCACAATTTACACAATATCTTCTTAGATGAATCTTGTTAAAAATGGTGGCTATAGGGGCGCTTGAGTGGCTCAGTCAGTTGGGCATCCAACTTCGGCTCACGTCATGATCTCGCTCACATTTGTGGATTCGAGCCCTGCTTTCAACCCTGTGCTGACAGCTCAGAGCCTGGAGCCTGCTTGGGATTCTGTGTCTCCCTCTCTCTCTGTCCCTCCCCTCCCCCCTTAAAAAAAAAAAAACCCTCTCTTATTTATTTAAATAAATAAACATGAAAAAAAAATTTAAAAATGATAATGATGCCTAAGGATTTGTATCCATCTTTCAAGTCAATTGTATTATTTTTAAATACTTTTGCTGAGTTGCTGTATACATGATTAGATCCTCATTTTTTTAGCCTCCGTGTTTCAAGTGGAGAGTTCACAATTAGAAGTGTCAGCTTGGCCAATTTTTATTGTTGGCTTAGCTTATGTTATTACTATGGTCTTTAACTTATAATTTACTTTCAGGTATCTTTTGCAGCCACATGTTTACTTTTTAAGAGTTATTTTAGTTGCGATTAGACGCTATAATTATAAATTTATTTAACCAGGCACTTAAAAGCCACAATATGTTAAAAGTAGATGAAAGAATGAGCATGCCATTCTGAACCTTTTGCCCTTCTGACCAATAGACCCCAAGCAAAATGAGATTTTTAAAATTATTTTTGAGAGAGAGAGAGCACGAGTTGGGAAGGGGCAGAGAGAATGGGGGACAGAAGCGGGCTCTGCACTGACAGCGGTGAGCCCCATGCGGGGTTCAAACCCACAAACCGTGAGATGGTGACCTGAGCCGAAGTCAGACGTTCAAACGACTGAACCACCCAAGTGCCCCAAAATGAGGAGTTTTAAAATATAATTTCAAAAATAAAAAAAAGTGTCTCCAAACATTATAAAATAAAAATGTGTCAAAGATGCTATTCAAATCATTAATTAATTATTGTAAAAGGGGAAAGGTGGTTCAAAGAGTAGTTAAGGAGCTAAATATTTATAGCCAATGTAATAAAGAATGTGAGAATAAAATAAGATTACTAACCATATTCCTCAGAATTACTTCGTGTGCCTGGCATCTGTCTTTGTACTAGAAAGAGTGGACCTATATGAACATGAAATTTCACTAAGTTTTGGACTTCTAATGAAAAACAGTAATTTGAACAGAGCACTTTCCAGGAAATGATAATTCTTACGTGTACCTATGCTCCACGTTGATCCCCTTTAGGCACATCTCCAAGTTATAAATTACTTTCTCTTACCACTTTGAAATGTGTTATTTTTTTTTTTAATTTTTTTTCAACGTTTATTTATTTTTGGGACAGAGAGAGAGACAGAGCATGAACGGGGGAGGGGCAGAGAGAGAGGGAGACACAGAATCGGAAACAGGCTCCAGGCTCTGAGCCATCAGCCCAGAGCCCGACGCGGGGCTCGAACTCACGGACCGCGAGATCGTGACCTGGCTGAAGTCGGACGCTTAACCGACTGCGCCACCCAGGCGCCCCGTGAAATGTGTTATTTTCAACATTGTTCATAATACGGATAAAAACCCATGAACACAACTGACCTAATCTAAAATACCAATGCACAGAATGGCACAATCAGAACCAGTAATGATCAGTGTTCTATTTCCCTGTTACCTGAATCTGCATGATCACAAAAGATACTCTGTAGCTTATTCTTGAGACAAACAGAGAAAGAAAGGCAATGTGCAATTGTTTTTATTATTTGGGTCATCAGATTTAGTTGTGTGTCCTCTGAGAGCAAGGCCTCTATCTTATGTACAGAAATACAAGACAACAGAAAATCAAGCGAACAAAAGAAACCCCACATAACTCCGTGGAAGACACAGCAGGGGGCACAGCAAAGAAAAGTTGAAGCAGAATTCTGTCTTTCCGGTTTCTATTATTTTGTCAACAGTTTATTGTAGAACTGTTTTGGTTTTGTTTAAGAAACATATTTCTCTGTGCCTGTAATATGTGTCATTACTAATCTTATTTATATTAGAGAGACAGACAGAGAGAGAGAGAAAGAGAGAGCGAGAGAGAGAGAGAGAGAGAGAGGCATAGAAGTCTGGAAGTTTCCAGTGTGGCACACAGTAGAATATGGGTAAATATTCCTGGGTATGTGTTAGGAATTGGTTCATAAGGGAGGGGACAATTAAGCTCTAAATCTAGAAAGGTTAGAAAACATTTTACAGGTAGACAAGATGGAAGAGGCATGCCAACTGGACCCGGCAGTGTAGACACGTATGAGATTGAAAACATTCCAAGTTTGGGGAAATGGATGTAGGATCTAGGTGTGAGATGGAGAAGTTCACAGAGGACATGACAATGAGGATTTTCTAAACCACATCAAATATTTTGTACTGTGTCAATAACACAGTTCAGGCTCTTGTTGGGAAAAATGGAGAAGTAAAGTAGCTACTTCCATTAGAATCACGGGTAGATTTCCGTTATAAGTCTCTCATTGACCTTTGGCATATGGGTTACTGCCAACGCTACTACTTTGGCTCCTTCTACCTTCCTATCAATTTTTATCAGTAATGATCTTCATTATTGCTAAGCTACTGGGCAGGTTAAAAATTGAGCTCAGCAATTTATACATTTTATGCCCTTAATAGCTGAAAATTGGTATTACATGTTCTCAAAGGGCTGCTATGGGACAGTGTGAGAATAGTGCTTAAAAAAGCATTGTTTTAAAAACGCTGGATTCTACTCCACACTTAATCACTTTGCATGAATCATTCCATCTCCTCTTGTAGTCAGCGTCTTCACCAATGAAATGGAAGTTAGCAGCTATACATGGAGAACACCATTCGAAGCCCAGAAGAGTTAAGCTCCAATGGCTACATACGTGTGAAGGGAACGTGCCTTGTCAGAGCCAGGGTGACTTTATTTTATTTTATTTTATTTTATTTTATTTTATTTTGGGGGGACTTTCACTTAGTGGATAACAGCTATTTAACTAAAAGCAAAACCATTTCAAAATAAAAGGGATAGGCAAACAAAGGGCAAATAAATCTGTAAGAGCCTAGTTGGCCTGTATCTCTCCAAAGGTCATCCAAGGAGAGATTAGGTCTCCCAGAGTGAGTGGAGGTATCACTGCTGACCTTGAAGAAGGCACACATTTTAAATATATATCTATTAGCTTTTGTTCCAAAGCCTCTCTTACACAGCAACTTTGAATTGTAATATAACTTCTCAATTCTCTTTCTCCACATGGAGAGGAAAATTAGGAGCCCAGGGACAGACTTCCACATTTTCACACAGCTACATTTCTTATATGTTGTGACAAAACTGGCAGTCTGAACTTGAATCTTGGCCCCTTGTAAGTCGAGCTATGTTTACTCTTCTTTGGATGTACCGTTGTGAAACTGATCTCATGTTGCTATATTAATTAATGTGACATATTTGTGCCTGTTATTGAAGACTAGACCATTCATGGTAAATGAAATACATAAATTTTGCAGTGAATTACCTTGGTGGCAGACTGACCCCAAAGACTATAGATGTTTTCTTTCATATTTCAGAGGCTATTACATCTGTGTTCATTATTCCACATGATTGATTTGAGGGACAAGTATATTTAAGGGTAACATGAAAATGAAGTATTACTCCCACTGTTTTTCCAATTTCATCTAAGGTGTTAAAAATTAGTGAATTCCAGTTAGTACATTTATTGCCTGTAACATCTAGACCACCATTATTCACAATTTAAAAGAGTGGATGATTGTTCTACTACTCTAATGAATATGTGCTTATTAAAGATGTTTCCAGAAACTTAAAATACTGAAATTAAAATAATAAATCTTGTTGTGCAGTAGTAATCACCATTTTGGTGAACTGGTAGGAGAAAAATGAGTCACAAGTTCAGATACTGACTTGATTTACTTAACAGTTGAACCCAGATTCCACGCAAGTTCTGCAATCTTTCAATTATACCTAAGAAGAATATACCTTTTTGTAGACCTTTGTGAGTAACAGAAAATGCATAGTAATCATCATTACATTTTTAAATTCTTAAGAAATATTATCTTAAATTTGGAAATAAAGTGGATGGATAGGTTTTCACTTTAAATATCAGATGGTTTTCACTTAGCATAATATTCTCTGGCTCCATCCATATCATTGCACATGACAAGATCTTATTCTTTTTTAGGGCCGAGTAATATTCCATCACACACACACACACACACACACACACACACACACCACACCTTCTTTATCCATTCATCAGTTGATGTACATTTGGGGAGGGGTATGGGTTAAATAGGTGATGGGGATTAAGGGGGGCTCTTGTGATGAGCACCAGGTGTTATATGAAGTGTTGATTCACTATATTGTATACCTGAAACTCATGTTGCACTGTATTTTAACTAATTGAAATCTAAACAAAAACTTGGAAAGAAAAAATGTATATATCAGATGGTTTTCTGTTTAGCAGGCTAAACAAAAGATTATTTCTTTGTGTAGAAGAATGTACCTGGGTCAGATTTTGTAATTTACTGTCTGATTAGAGCTCAACATTGTGAAGTTGCATCATAACTTACAAACTTCAGTCATAAATGTAAGCCCCAAGTTTATATTTTATATGGGACTATCCAGTTTTATTCTAACATTCTTTTATTTATTTATTTATTTATTTATTTGGAGCACTGCAAATCTCCAGTTCCTCCTCAAATGCTCTTGGAGCCAGCTCTATTATTTTTATTACTATTTTTATTGGTTGCTTCACTAATAATTTGAATAATTAAAATTATGAGTTAATATATGTAAACCACTTATAATGGTATTTGGCACACAAAAATATTAACTATTAATATATCCTTTTGGTAACATAATTTAGGAATGCAGGATTTGGATTTTAGAGTGAGATAGATCGGATAAAAATCCAAGCTTGGGTCATTTTAATTATGTCAATTTGGGCAGTTCCCTTAATTTCTGCAAAGTCCCACACCTATATATGACACATAGTAATAGCAATTAACTCCTTTTTTTATGGAAAAAAATTTTTGCGTTAATTTTTTATTTACACTGCAGTCAATCGATGTATGGTGTAATAATGGTTTCAGGAGTAGAATTCAGAGATTCATCACTTACGTATAACACCCAGTGTTGATCACAGCAAGTGCCCTCCTTAATACCCATCACCCATTTAACACACCCCCCATTCAGCTCCCCTCCAGCAACCCTTAAATTGTTCTGCACAGTTAAGGGTCTCTTTTTTTCCATCCCCTATGTTCATCCGGTTTGTTGCTTCCATTCCACATATGAGTGAAATCATATGGTACTTTCTTTCTCTGACGGACTTACTTTGCTTAGCATAATATATTCTAGCTCCATTCACGTCATGGCAAATGCAAGATTTCATTTTTTAGGGCTAAATAATATTCCATGACATATATACATACCCCTTCTTCTTTATCCATGCATAGTTGATGGACATTTGGGCTTTCCATAATTTGGTTTTTGTTGATAATGTTGCTATAGACATCAGGGAACATGTGCCCCTTTGAATAAGTGTTTTTGTATCCTTTAGGTAAATACCTAGTAGTGCAATTTCTGGGTCATAGGGTAGTTCTATTTTTTATTTTTTGAGGAACCTCAATACTCTTCCCCAGGGTGGCTGCACCAGTTTGCATCCCCACCAACAATGTAAGAGGGTTGCCCTGTCTCCACATCCTCGCCAACATCCGTTGTTTCCTGCATTATTAATTTTAGCTATTCTGAAAGGTGTGAGGTGGTATCTAATTGTAGTTTTGATTGTATTTCCCTGATGATGCATGATGTAGAAAACTCAAAAGACTCTACAGAAAAATTGCTAGAACCTATACATGAATTCAGCAATGTCATAGATACAAAATCAACTTACAGAAATCTGTGGCATTTCTATACACCAGTAATGAAACAGCAGAAAGAGAGATCGAGGAATCGATCCCATTTAAAATTGCACCGAAACCCATAAAATACCTAGGAATAAATCCAGCCAAAGTGGTAAAATATCTGTACTCTGAAAACTATAGAACACTTATGAAAGAAATTGAAACAAAGAAATGGAAAAATACTCCATGCTTATGATGGAAGAACAAGTGTTTGTAAAATAACTATACTTACTACCCCAAGCAATCTACACACTTAATATAATCCCTATCAAAATTAGAAGAACACATATTTGTAAAAAGGCTATACTACACAAAGACATCTACACATTTAATGCAGTCCTTATCAAGATACCACCGGCATTTTTCACAGAGCTAGAACAAACAATCCTAAAGTTTGTTTGGACCACAAAGACCCTGAATAGCCAAAGCAATCTTGACAAAGAAAAGCAAAGCTGTAGGCATCACAATTCTGGACTTCAAGCTATGTTACAAAGCTGGAGTCACAAAAACAGACACATATATCAATGGAACAGAATAGAAAACCCAGAAATGGACACACAGCTACACGGTCAACTAATCTTTGACAAAGCAAGAAAAGATACCCAACAGAAAAAAAGTCTCTTCCACAAATGCTGGGAAAACTGGACAGTGACATTCAGAAGAATGAAAATGGACCACTTTCTTACACCGTACCCAAAAATAAATTTAAAATGGATGAAAGACCTAAATGTGAGATAGGAAACCATCAAAACCTTAGAGGAGAACTCAGGCAGCAACTACTTTGACCTCCGCCACAGCAATTTCTTATTAGACACATCTCTGGAGGCAAGGGAAACAAAAGCAAAAATGAACTATGGGGACCTCATTAAGAAAAAAAAAAATCTTCTCAACAAGGAAAACAACTAACAAAACTAAAAGGCAGCCTATGGAATAGGAGAAGATATTTGAAAATGACATATCTGATAAGGGGTTGGTATCAAAATCTATAAAACCTTAACAAACACAATACCCAAAAAACAAATAATCCAGTGAAGAAATGAGCAGAAGACATGAATAGGTATTTCTCCAAAGAAGACATCCAGATGGCCACCAGACACATGAAAAGATACTCAACATCATGCAACTACCTCCTTTGTTTGTTGTAAGGACGAAATAACTTGAAGCATTTTAAAGTTCTTAGCAAACTCTCACTAAGTGCTCATTAGGCATTGGCTACTGTTATTCAATAAAAAGAAACTTGTTCTTGGAATGCACATGTAATAATCAATAGCTATGATGGATTGTGCAGTTCCATAATTACAAGAGGGTGGGGGAGGACAAAGCACCCACTTATACATCCAGTGCTGTAATAACTAGAATAAAATTGCCTGTGTTTTACTGGAGGATTCCCCTCTCCAATGGCAATGAAATTGGTAAGGAAACATTTCCCGTTTCCTTAATGTGCGAATTGCTGAAATGGATTTTCTTAAGTGAAAGATTTCTGCTCCTAAATCCTTTTAAGTGTGTCCCAGTTCCCAGAAGACTAGGTGGAAATTGCTCCCAGGCACCAGCCACACATTTCAAAGTGCAATATTCAGTGAACCCTTCAGAATCTGCTTAATAATGAACCCTTGTGTGTTGACATGAGGCTAATATAGGTGATATATTGATTATAGTCCTGCTGAAATATGAACTTTTTCTGCATAACCAAGTGTCCTCAAGTAAGAAATGTAGACTCTCTGCCTGGACCAATTAGCAGGTGCATGAATTTGACTTGTCCTATTACCTCCCAGAGTTAATATTAATAAAAGAACTAGGGATGCTCACTGAATTTTCCCTTTTTTTTTTTTTTTTTTTTTTTTGCTTTGCCCTTGTGAAAAACAAGTAAAGAATAAGTGGCCAAGGACCAGCAGCCCTGCTTGTGATTAACTGGTGACCAATAAGGGCAGTGCTAATCAAGGTAGGGGCAGAGTTCAAATAAATGATTTAGTTTTGACCCAGCATAGAAAAGATTATAGTCAGGAAGAGGGGCAGAATGAAGAAAGAAAGACCAAAGAGTCATTTATACAGTGTATCATCTCCATGCTTGGAGAGATTTTAAACCTAAAATGTTTTTTAATTTACTGCCCAGAATGTTCCTAGGTTTCCTCCTTTTACTACCAGCCAGTGTGTGCAAATATTGCTAACTCTAGCATTACCCTACCATGAGAGCGATTAGAGAGGTAGCCTACCATTGGACATGTGTATGTGTGGGAGTGAGGGCATATACCACTAAAGATACGCCAGTCAAGAAAGGGCTGTTTGATATCATAAAAAAAAAAAAATGAATGGGATTTTGAAGGAGAAAGACTCTCTTTTCCAACAGGTGCTGTCCTGTATCCTCTATATGCTCTGTCCCATGTTAGGGATCTCTTTAGACTATCAAAGCACAATTCCCTTACCTGTGAAATGTGAGTAATACTAGCAAAATGTGCAGGGATGTTGTTGGGACTGAATGAGAGCAGAAGTATTGAGATGGTTCAGTGAGATAATGGATAGGATAGCACAGTTCCTGACACTGAGTGTATAGCTAATTGATGTCACTTTCCATTCATTAATCTATGTGAGTGCTCCCTACTAATTAACCCTAATTATTGTTCCTTAATAATTAGTATAGACCTTATTGCAGTCTTTTGCTGCACACTTGCTCCTTGAAAAAGGTGTTCCAAGATGTTTGGCTATCTAAAATATTTAACTTTGCCTTAGGACTCTGAACAAGGAAATACTTCTCAAGGCAGTAATGAGCCTCCCTCATATTGATGGCATTGTTGGCTTATCTAGAACAGAAATGTTTCTGGAAGCACCATTATCGAGTTTGTAACAGGTGTAGTTTCTAAAATCTATAGCCTCAGATGGATATCGTTTTTGCTTTTAAGGAAACAATTTAAGCTCAGTGTTACATAAAGAGTAGAGGGCCAGGACACCTGGGTGGCTCAGTCAGATAAGTGTCTGACTCCTGATTTGGGGTCAGAATCTGATCTCACCATTTATGAGTTTGAGCCTCATGTGGGGCTCTGTGTTGGTGGTACGGAGTCTGCTTAGGATTCTCTATCTCCCCCTCTCGCTGTCCTTCCCCCTCCTATCTCTCATTCTTTCAAAACTTAAAAATAAATAAATAAAAACTTAAAAAAAGAGTTGAGGACGAAGTAGGAGATGGCTCATCGGAGAATGCCCCACCATGCAAATTCCCTGGCTCTGTAATGAAAAAGGAAGAGTACATTTTATAAAGTCTTCTGCTAGACTCACAGAACACTGCATAAAGATTATGGGTTCTGCTAGAATATATCTAGTATGAATTAGAAAACAGATCCCTTTCCTCTAGAGGCAGAATTAGACTGATGCCAACGCACAAGACTTAGTGAACAGAACCTAGACTGATTTTAGTGCCCATGTGCCCTATCTTGGCGTGTCTGTGCAGAGCAGGATGTACAAATCATTTGGGACAGAGTCTCTTGTCTGGTGTTACTGTTTCCAAAGAGGCTACTTATTTGACTACAGTCCCCTTTCTTTTGAAGGGTTTGTATTAGATGCCTGGGGAGTAATAACACAAAATAATTTTCAGGTTGGTAGGAACTCCATTTCCAGTTAATGCCATTTTTTTTCCCACGGGTATAATGCAATCAACATATCTTTAAGTTACATGAGTGAGCTTCTCTTTGGAGGGAGCTCAACGTTTATTGTTTTTCTATATCTTCTGTTACGCTCACTTATGGCATTGAAAGCGAAACTCTTCTTACTGAAATTTAACTTTCCTTCAAAAATTTGTTTACATCATAATTGCAAGTATCAATGAACTTCACTAAGTGAGCACACCTGTAACCAGCTCCCCCTCCCCCAGACAGATCAGTCATTTCTTGAGTAAATAATGTGTGCCTTGATGCAGGACTGAGGGATTTTTGGTTTATTTGTTTCGCAGTTTTATTACAGAAAACAGTGACTAACCCACTAGTTAGAGAATACAGAAGTCCTGTCTGTATGGAATGTTGACAGCAGCTAGAAGAGTGTATCCTCTGCATGTCTAAAGCTTCATTCATGGATGGGATTCAAGGATAGTAATGAGAGAATGTCCACCCACTGAATGGAAATTAAGGCAGCACATCTATTTGTCTACTTTGTGTGGAAGGAGGTAAGGTCTGGGTGAATGGATTACTCTGATTAATAGTTGTCCACTGATTCAGAAAAGAACAAGATCGGAATATAGTTGACAAGGGGATCTGAGGGAAGAGTACATAAAGCAACTACTTAGAGTGGACATAGTTTCTAACGATACGCAAGCTTCTTATAAGTGTCCACCGGAAGACATTCACTGTAGCAAAGGGGCTCGGAGAAGATGAGCCATCTTGTGAATGTCTTTGGCATTTATTTATTTATTTACTTACTTACTTATTTGTTTCCAATTTTATTGAGATATAATTGACAGACAACATCATGCAAGTTTTAGCTGTACAACGTGTTGATTTGATACGCTGATCTATTGCCAAGTAATTTCCACTCTAGAATTAGCTACCGCCTCCATAACATCACATGATTACTATTTCCTTCTTTTGTGAGGACATCTAAGATCTACTCTCGCAGCACTTTCAAGTGTAGAGTTGAGTGTTATTAACTATAAATGAATACCTTGGTTCTTGCTGACAGGGTCCATGGAAAAAACGGTCATGGCATGTAAAACAGAGTCGTGCATGAACTCAACAGCTTGGAATTGCCCATAAGGCAGTTGCTTTGGGAGGCTCTAGTACTGAGCGCTTTCACTTGTAGCAACAGAGGCCACCACTGAGCCCCCAGTTTATCCTATACTGTTATAAATTATAAAAACCATTTGATATAAGTTGATTATTTTGGTCCTTTTATTTATGGAGAAAACGTTGATTTGTCCTTAGGAGAATATGAACTTATTTTAAAAGTGATTTCTATTTTCATAATACAGGACTTCTGCCAGTGCTAACATTCTGCTTCATGAATTGTCATTGAATTCCATATATAATCACCTCTTTTTAAGGTATTCATTTTATGGACAAGAAGGCTTAGGAATGGGCTCAAATCTTTGGAATTCTGTCATGAACAGATCAGTGAATAAAAATCAGATCGGGGCGCCTGGGTGGTTCAGT
>NW_024412395.1:7290254-7330078 GCF_014898765.1 Herpailurus yagouaroundi | reverse complement strand
AATTCTACCTCTCACTATTACATCTGATACAACATGTTAGAAACTGCTTTGTTTCTTGTTTCCCCAGTCATTGGCTTTATGAGTTTGAAGTCCTTGTCACAGAATCCTGCCACCACTGAACACAGTTATGGTTTCAATAAATTGAATTTTAGGAATGAGCAATGACCGTTTGGAGTTCTTCATGTCACTGAACTGAGAAGTGAGAGAAGGAAGCCTCTGCAGTGGCTGAAATGATTGATCATAATTATCGTGGAGAAACTGATTGGGTGCTACACAGTGGGTACAAGAAGGAATATGTGCATATCCTGAAGGATTTATTTCGGTACCTTTGAGTGCACTCATATTAGTAATAAAGGTCTATTGTGAGAACAATAACGAAACGCTTCTGAGAACTGGGATCCTACCAAAATAGAATCATCAGGAAAAAGGTTTGGAAGAGGGTAACACTAGAGGTTATTCAGTTAAATTACGGGGAAGTATTATCAGATATCTATGTATAAGCTATGTACTCACATTAATAAGATTGACCTGACTCTGTATGTGCCAGTATGAGTGTGTCTATGTGGACGTGTTTGTACCTCAGATTGTATTTAAAGATCAAGAGAGTCAGGGCGCCTGGGTGGCTCAGTCGGTTGAGAGTCCGACTTCGGCTCAGGTCATGATCTCACAGTTTGTGAGTTCGAGCCCCACATCGGGCTCTGTGCTGACCGCTTGCTCAGAGCCTGGAACCTGCTTCAGATTCTGTGTCTCCTTCTCTCTCTGCCCCTTCCCCACTCATGCTGTTTCTCTCTGTCTCTCAAAAATAAATAAATGTTAAAACAATTTTAAAAAATAAATAAAAAAATAAAGATTAAGAGAGTCTTGATTTTTCTCTTTTGAACACTGTCTAAATGCCTAGGAAAAATTCTGTCACAAGTCGCTAACATTTAAAGAAAAGGCAAATCCCCCACCCTATTTTCATGAGATGGAATTGTAAGTTGCTCTCAGTTCTGAAACACATTAGCCATCACTCTCTTCACAGCATGATACTAAGCCGTAGTGAGAGATAAACTCACATTCTCCCACATTTGAGAGGACAAAGAAGTGATTCAGCTGATCAGCTATAACAGAAGATCAACTATCACAGAACACTTTGGTGGTGGTCCTCATACAAACAATGCGTGCTTCATGTTGACTAAGAGAATATTTTCCTAATAGAGGAATATATCACCAGAGACTTCACAGCTGTATCTAAGGCACATCATGAAAGAGGAAGTTATAGGAAAGGAGTCTAGAAAGAAGGGCCAACAACAGCTCAGAGGGAAAGGGCAGGGAGTGGCCTAGAACAGTGAAGAAGCCTGAGTCTGCAGCCTGACAGGATGTGTGGAGCAGACTGGAGAAGCCAATGACAGAGCTCTGGAGAACTCTGTTTTTTCAAAAGAGTGGTTCTGGTGGGGCACCTGAGTGGCTCAGTTGGTTAAGCATCTGATTTTGGCTCAGGTCATTATTTCACGGTTCATGAGTTTGAGCCCCACGTTGGGCTCTCTGCTGTTGGCACAGAGCCTGGAACCTGCTTCATATCCTCTGGCTCCCTCTCTGTCTGCCCCTCCCCAACTCACTTACACACACACACACACACACACACACACACACACACACACACACTTTCTCTCTCTCTCTCTCAAAAGTAAATAAACATTAAAAAAACTGTTGTGGTTGTTAGAGTTAAAGCAGCAAAGACAAGATAGAAACAATAGTAGACAAATGACATCCAACCAGGGAAAACACAATTATCTGTCTATTATAAATGTGGATTCTGAAAGAGGAGAGGTATTTACCAACAGCTACGTTCTGAAATTCTAGTGTTCAAAAGCAATTATAATTATTGCTGTTATTTTGCAGTCTTATAGCCGTATTTTATTTATAAGAGCTTTACAACTGTGTCTGCAGGTGTCTTTCTATTTGCTTTCTTGCTCATCAGCCCTGCAAAGTATGTCAGGGTTATTGGCCTTATTGTGTAGATTAAATATCTGAAGCAATTAAGATTTGAAGGGAGTTTCAATTTATTTTTGGCTTTGCAAGAACAGTTCACAGGTAACAAGAGGTCCATCGAAAAGTGAAAAGGGTGGATTTACAGAAAAGAAAAACAAATACAGTTTGCTTCAAGTAAATTGGGATAAGCCCATTTCACCTTAAAAGCCTTTCTAAACTCTGAAGCTTCTGTTCTATCAATCGCAAGGATATAATGAACTGTGCAGATCAAAAACTTTTGATGCTAGAAGATGTGCTCAAATTCTAACCTGTTTTTTAGCTGTGAAGTTTTGGGAAATTCCTTAATTTCACTGAGTGTCAAAGGATAAAGCATAAATAATAATATATTTAGCTGACTTTTCTTAACATTAACATCTTGTTTACACAATATCTGACAGGTGTACAGAACATTGTGAAGGAAAAATGCATAGCATTCATTACTAACATCATTGTCCTTGTGACCAAAATTTATTCCAAATTCAGTTTAAAAGAGTTTAGCTTTAGTTTCCTTATCAGAATAACACAGTTATGCACCAAAATATGATACAGCATTTTCAAAGGTGATGTGATATCCTTTTATTTAAGATTTTTTCAACAGCTAAGATATCTTAACAATGTGCACATAAATACGCATGTATTATGTCCAGTTGTCTCATCCTTAAGGGTTGACTTATCGAAACTTCAAACCATAATTTAATGATGCACACCAAAGTATAGCAATGTGTGTAACAAATACGATAAAAATCTACTAAGAAATTATTTTTTTTCTAGTCAAGAAAAGCCTCAGAAGTCCCAATTTTAGGAAAGTAGTATTATTAAAGAGCTCATTCTCAGAAGAAATGCAAATATCCGTAACGTGAATAGTGTGGAAAATAAGACTATAGATTGAGTGTTTAAGTATCAGAATTTCTCATGTCCCTGAGCTGTAATGTTAGAGAAACCAGCGCAGATGGTAAGTGTCCTGTCATCACATGTATCACGTGCCAAGATTGAAGAGTGTCTTTGATACCTGAGCAAATCTTTCACTGCTTGCCCAAACTGACATGGGCACATGGGCAGCCCAGGAGAAGCAGCTGAGAACACTTTGAGGAAATGAGACTTCATGACGCCAGAAAGGAGTTAATACCAGGTAAGCGACCTGCACCCAAACTTCCGAATGCCTTCTTTACAAACCAAACAGATCATAAGGGACAGAAAATAAAACTGCAGATACCCCACCCCTAGAACCAAACTAGGAGACTTTAATTCACTTGCAGAGGGGTGAATGAAAATCTGAAGTTACTAGAATCAGGCCGGGAGAGTGGAAAAAAGACTGCACTGAGCCAGGAATGTGCTGTGGGGTCTGGGAGATGCCCTGATACACATAACCTCACACGCAAGAGAGGGCCCACTTTGAGTGGGAAACTAACCGGACCCATCTCTGAGACCTGATAGATGAAGCCACACCTACAGAGGGTTAGAAAGTGTAAGGGATAGAGCAGGCCCTCTTGGAAGGCAGAGCCTCTGGGAGAAAGGGATACAAACTCAGGAGAAAGCTATGCCTGCAGGCTTGGCAGGAAAGGAATAAAAGAAAACAAGAGGTAGGAATTGAATGATCTGCAAAAAATGAACAAACAACAACAACAGCGACAACAACAACAACAACAACAACAACAACAACAACAAATGTGAGCCCCTCGCCCATGGGAAGAAAATCACAAAACCCCACGTCGCTCCAAAAGCAACACAAAAAGTAGTTTAATACATAAACTCTACTTCATATTTCCAACACAAGAGGTTGGATTTTAGCTACACAAAAAATAAGCCAACTCCTATTTTTACCAATTGCCATAAATACATCAGATATTGATAGCCCAGAAAACCTTAAACGTCTATGAAAACAGATAGACAAAGACAGGCAAATTTGATAAATTGCCTTTCCTAAAGACAAAAAAAGAAAATGAGGAACAAAGTTTTCACAGATAAAAATACTATTTGCAATGATCAACCACAAACCACACAAAACGTAATAAAACGGGAATCAGATGCCATTAAAAAGCCAACAGAAATGTATAAATGTAATATATATTTAACATAATTTACTACAAATAAAATTTAAAGCATATATAACTTTAGAAATTCAAAATCTCAGAATAGAAATGAACAAAGAAAATTATAACATAAAATTGATGGAACCAAGAAAAATTGAAGAAAAGGGCTAAATTATCTGAGACATAAAGTCTGAATTACAAAGTGTTAAAACAAAGAATAGCTTTGAATGAAAGCATAAACTGAGATTGAGAGGATAAATGAAAGAATTCAAGGATTTAAAACAAAAACTGGGGGAGGGTGCCTGGGTGGCTCAGTTGGTTAAGCAATCGACTTTGGTTCAGGTCATGATCTCACATCTCCATGAGTTCAAGCCCCGCACCCAGCTCTGTGCTGACAGCTCAGAGGCTGGAGCCTGCTTCAGATTCTCTGTCTCGGCCTCTCTCTGTCCCTCTCCTGCTCACAATCTGTTTGTCCCTCTCTCTATCAAAAAAAATGAATAAACATTTAAAAAATTAAACAAAAATAAGAGCGCCAGCGTGGCTCAGTTGATTAAACATCTGACTCTTGATCTCAGTTTAGATCTCTTGACCTCTCGGTTTGTGAGTTTCAGCCCCTCATCAGGCTCTGTGCTGATGTTGCACAGCCTGCTTGGGATTCTCTCTCCCTCTGTCTCTGCCCCTTCCCCACTCACAGGTATGCTCTTACTTTCTCAAAATAAATTAATACACTTAAAAAATAAAAATAAAAACAAAATTATAGGAGAAGTAATAGAGGAATTGAAGGGAATATGAAAGAGAGAAAATGGACATGAACATATACAAAAAGAAATAAAAGTACCTGGAGAAGGACAGAAAAACAATATATGTGTAGAACTTTATTTAAAATTTTAACATAAAACTAAACTCTCTGGAAAGAAGAGGCAGGTGGATTCAGACCTATGTAGGAAAGGGCTCTACAATTAACCTGAGAACGGACCTGGACTGGTCAACTCTAAAACACATTTTCAAAGAACTAACAGACTTTGAAAAAATATTTTTTAAAATATCTAGGACCCCACACAAAAGGAACGAGTTACATATGAGTGAAAGAAAATACAGTAGAGGTAATCTTGCAAGAGCATCACAGGAAACAAGATAAGAGTAGAAACATAGTTTTAAGAAACTCAAAGAAAAGTGTGACGCAAAGAGCTCACCGATCAAGAAATACAATGACCGGGTCATGGGTTCCTCCTCTCAGGTATTACCCCTGCCAAAGTTAAGCACCATCTTGATTTCTATCCCCAGAGATTACTTTTGCATTTTTTGAGTTTGCTATAAATGGAACCATACAGTAAGCAACCTTTTATTTTTGTTTTCTCTTGCTCAGCCCCATGTTTGCAAGACTCACTTATGGTTTGGGGTAGCAATCATTTATTCCATTCTCTTTGCTGTGTAATAACAACTGTGTGGTATCATAATAATTGATTGGTTCTATGGCTTATGAGTGTTTAGTTTCAAGGTTTGGGGTATTATGAATACGGCTATCATCCTTGTATGTGTCGTTTGATGAACGTGTACATCCATTTCTGCTGGGATATGCTTAGAATGGAATTGGTGAGTCACAGAAGATCGTGCCAGGTAATTTTGCACAGGTGTTTGACCATTTGTTCACTCCCACCAGCGGAGCGTGAGAGTTCTGTTTCCCCCACTTTCTCGCCCAAGTTTGGTATTTTATTTTGGCCATTTTGTTGATTGTGCCAGTTATAGCTTACCCAAGTTTTCCTTTGCATCTCGCTGATGACTAAGGAGACTGAGCACCTCTTCGTGCATACTTGTCATTTTGATTTCGTCTTTTTGAGGAAGCTGATTGAAACTTACTCATTTTCAACTTAGTTGTCTGCTTTTTTCTTTTCTTTTTTGTTTTTAATTTAGGAGTTACTTATATATTTATATATAGCACCTATTATATATTTAGGAGTTAGTTAAATTTGTATACTTATATATTTATCTATATTTATGAGTTATTTATATAATATAATATGTCTTTGTATTAACATACACAATATTAACAGAAATGTTTATCACAGATATATTTATTTTAAACCACATGCGCCTGTATGTAGTTCAGAAACCCCTCGCTTGCCAGTCTGTGGCTTAGGTTTTTACAATCTTCATTTTTTTAATGTTTGTATGTTCTTAATGTTAATAAAGTAATATCCACATTGTTTTTTCCTTTAGTTAGTTTTATTAAAAAATTGGTTAACTCATGGTCATGATGATTTGCTCCCTATGTTTGCATCTAAGATTTTATTTTCTTACTTTCCGTTCACATTTAGACTTAAAGTTTTTAAAACACTTTTTAAAAACATGCTGTGTAAAATAAAATTTCCATATGATGAGCTTCAATCCTAAGTATACATGCAAAAATTGGAAAGAGCAACTCAAGTAGACATTTGTACACAAATGTTCATTGTAACTTTATTCACAATAGTCAAAGGTAGAAACAATTTATGTGTTCTTCAACAGATGAGCAGATAAGCAAAATGTGGTGTATTCACACAATGCAATATTATTCAGCTATAAAAAGAAATGGAATTCTGATAGATGCTACAAAATGGAGGGAGCTGGGAAACATTATGCTAACTGAAATAAGCCAGATCACAAAATAACACGTATTGTAGGATCCTACTTTGTTTGAAATATACAGTATAATAAATTCTTAAAAGTGAATAATAAATTAGAAGTATCAGGGATGGGAGAAAATGGAGAGTTATTGCTTAATGGGTACAGAATTTCTGTTTAGAGTGAAAACAGTGTCTAAGAAGTAGAAAATGGCAATGATTGCCCAATATTGTGAAATCAGTACTACTGAATCATACGCTTAAATGTGGTTAAAATGGAAAATTGTGTATGTATTCTCAAAAAATTGTACAGAAGTGACTATTTGCTTTGAAAATGTAACAACAGGTGTATCCCAACACTAAAATATTCCATGCTTAGCAGGTAATAAAATCTATATTGACAATTGCACTGTTTTTTCCCTTTATTTCCCCCTTTTTGGGGGTTGCCACTGAAACTCTTTGTTATTTGTATTTGCTTTTTATATTTAAAATTAAAAAAGAAAGTACAATTATGTGTGAGGTATAATTGACTGATAAAACTGTAAGATGTTTAAAGTATGCACAGTGATAATTTGATATACATTGAATTGTAAAAAGGAGTCTTCCCATGAAGTGAATTATCAAGTTCATCACCTCACATACTTCACTTTTCTGAGTGCGAGAACATTTAAATTCTACTCTAGTAAAAAGTTTCAATTATGCAATACAGTGCTATTAACTAATGTCACATCCTATAGATTAGATCCTCATACCATATTCATTTTATATCTGAAAATTTGTACCTTTTCCTAACGTCTCCCAATTTTCACCATCTCCCAGTGCCTGGTAATCACTTTTCTCCTCTATGATTTTGAGTTCACTAAGAGTTTTACTTTCTATTTAGATTCCATATGTGATATCATACAGTATTTAGCTGTCTCTGTTGGCCTTATTTTACTTAATATATTGCCCTCAAGGTCCATTCGTGTTTTCACAAATGGCAGAATTTCCTTCTTTCTAATGACTGAATAATATTCCATTGGGTGTATTCCATACACACACAAGTATGTATCATGACTTCTTTATCCATTCATCTGTCGATGGACTCTTAGGCTCTTTCATGTCTTGGTTATTGTAAATAATGCTACAATGAGCATGGGAGTGAGATATTCCTTGAATATCTTATTTTTGCTTTTCTTTGGATAGATAAACAAAAGTGGGATTCCTGGATCATGTGGCAGTTCTATTTGTAAATGTTTGGGGAACTTCCATACTCTTTTCCACAGTGGTTGCACCAACTTACATTCTCATAAAGAAGACGAAAGTATTCCCTTATCTCCATATCCCCATCTACACTTGCCATCTCTTAACTTTTTTATAACAGCTTTTAACAGGTGTGAGATGGTATTTCATTGTGGTTTTGATTTGTATGTCCCAGATGATTAGTGATGTTGGGCACCTTTCAGTACCTGTTGGCCATCTGTTTGTCTTCTTTGACATAAGGACTATTCAGTTTCTCTACCCATTTTTAAATCTGATTGTATTTTTTTGTTATCGAGTTGTGTGAGTTCTTTATACATTTTGGATGTGAACTTCTTATCAGGTTAATGATTTACAAATATTTTCTCCAACTCCATAGGATGCTTTTTTATTTTGTTGATTTTTTTTTTTTTTTCTGTACAGAAGCTTTCACTTGATGTAGTTCTGCTTTTTATTTTTGCATTTGTTACCTTGGCTTTTGGTGTCAAACCCAAAAGATCATTGTCAAGATCAATGTCCAGGACCTTACCCCAT
The DNA here is from genome assembly GCF_014898765.1 of Herpailurus yagouaroundi. Lineage (NCBI taxonomy): Eukaryota > Metazoa > Chordata > Mammalia > Carnivora > Felidae > Herpailurus > Herpailurus yagouaroundi. Next base: position 7,321,665 of record NW_024412395.1, on the reverse strand, counting down.
GTTTTCTTCTAAGAGTTTTATATTGTGAGGTCTTAACTTTAAGTCTTTAATTTATTTTTTTTTAATTTTTTGTATGGTGTAATATAGAATTCCAGTTTTATTATTTTGCATGCAGCTGTTCAGTTTCTCCAGCATCATTTGTGGAAGAGACTAATCTTTCCCCATTGTATTGTCTTGCCTCCTTTGTCATAAATAAATTGGCCATGTAGACTAAATAAAAAAAATTGTAAGCAAAAGAGGTATTACAACTGATACCACAGGATTACAAAGAATCATAGGAGACTATAATGAACAATGATACACCAAGAAATTGAACAACCTACAAAAAATGGATACATTCTTAGAAATATACAACCTACCAGAACTGAATCATTAAGAGACAATCTGAACAGACCAATTGCTAATAAGGGGATTGCAGCAGTAACCAAAAACCTCCTGACAAAGTTAAGTCCAGGATCATGGTGCATGTTACCAAGTATTTAAAGATAAATTCGTACCAATCATTTTCAACCCTTCCAAAGAGAAGAAGAGAGGGAACTCTTCTAAACTTGTTTTCCTGTGTGAGCATTACACTGTCAAAACCAGACAGGGGCACTACAGAAGAGAAAATTACAGACCAAATGCCCTGATGAGCAAGCATGCAAAAGTCCCAGCAAAACATTGGCAAATTGAATTAAACAGTATGTTCAAAGGATCACATGCCATGATCAAGTGGAATTTATCCCATGATTGCAAGAATAGTTTAGTCTTCACAAATCTGTCAATACCTACCACCACATTAACAGAAGGAAAGATAAAAATCACATGACCATTTCAATACGAAGAAGTATTTGAAAAATTCACCATCCATTTACAATAAACACTCTCAGCAAAGTGGATATATAGAGGACATACCACATATGACAAAACACAAACTATCATGGCTTTATGTGGAAGATGTTAAATAAAAGTTAGTTTACTTGTTTTTTCTTCACATATTACTGTGTAAGATGAGTACCCAAGACATATTTTTAAATGACTTATATGTCTTCCTCATTTAGTTTATCTTTACAAAAATTTTATTTTAAAAATTGACTTCAAAAATGGTGATTAAGTAGTTTTTAAAAAGCATTTACTGAAGGAGTTTAAAACATTATCATGGATCTTGGAAATTCACTTTTCTTAATTAGGATTTTGTAAGTAATAAATTTCTGGTTTTGGACACATTTTATAGAAAGTTCATATTCCACCTCAAAGTAAATTATAAATTTTCAGCAGTTTACAATTGCTCAAAGAAATTCAATTTAGGATTATATTAATTGCATTAATTAATTATAATACAATTAAAAATGTAGATCAAATAATAACTGCATTTTAAACTCATCCTTAAGTAGCCAATAAGTTAATTGAACCATGCAACTTTTAAAAGGAGAATATCATATCAGCTTAGATATTGTGATGAAATAAAGGAATGAACAGAAATCACACAATCACCAATATCACACAAAAAAATGAATTTAGGAATGTGGAAACAAGAGAAGTACACTCCACTTTGGGGGACTCATGTGTTATCATTTTTCATTTAAATGGGAAAATTTAACATTATTAACATTATCTAATGAGCATTTAGTACTATATACCAGGTATTTTACACAGGATTACTTCAATATGAAAAGTAACATTCAAAAGTGAGTATTCTTATCTTCATTTTACATGTGAGGAAACTAAAACTTGAGGAAGTTAAATTGCCAAGTTCACACAGATGGAAAGTGGCAGAGCAAAAAATTCCAACAGTATTTGATTTCCCTCAAACTTGTGTTTTCTCCATTCTACTTCACTGCCATTTTTTTTCTTTTCTTTTCTTTTCTTTTCTTTTCTTTTCTTTTCTTTTCTTTTTTCTTTTCTTTTCTTCTTTTCTTTTCTTTTCTTTCTTCTTTTCCTTTTTTCTCTTTTCTTTTTCTCTTCTCTTTTCTTTTCTTTTCTTTTTTCTCTTTTCTTTTTTTAAGAGAGACATAGCACACAGGAGCAGGATAGTGGCAAGGAGAGAGAGAGAGAGAGAGAGAGGGAGAGAGAATCCCAAGTAGCTCCACGCTGAGCATGGAGATGACACAAGGCTCAAGCCCATGACCCTGAGGTCATGACCTGAGCTGAAATCAAGAGTCAAGTGCTCACCTGACTGAACCACCCAGATGCCCTGCCATTCATTTTTAAAATTTGAGAAAAAAAAAGGTAAGCTTAATCTTTCAATCAGAAAAAAATAAATAAGGTTTATATCCATATATTATTTTAAAAGGAAAAAAGACTCTTTCCATAATTTGGCTATTGTTGAGAGTGCTGCTATGAACATTGGGGTACAAGTGCCCCTATGCATCAGTACTCCTGTGTCCCTTGGATATATTCCTAGCAGTGCTATTGCTGGGTCATAGGGTAGGTCTATTTTTAATTTTCTGAGGAACCTCCACACTGCTTTCCAGAGTGGCTGCACCAATTTGCATTCCCACCCGGGGGGTGGGAGGGAGGAGAGGGTGGGTGATGGGTATTGAGGAGGGCACCTTTTGGGATGAGCACTGGGTGTTGTATGGAAACCAATTTGACAATAAATTTCATATATAAATAAAAAAAAAAAAGAAAACAACAAAAAAAAAACAAAAAAAAACAAAAAAAAAATAAGAGGAAAAAAGAATTTCTGCTTAGGGGAACAGTGAGTCGGTATACGTTTGCTTATTTTTCCCACAAAGTGCAACTTAAAATCCTGAACATTATACATAATGTAAATATAAGAAGACTGAAAGGTAGAGATAAGAAAACACGTAAATACATTGTGAAGAGCTGGAATTCTCCCCCTCCTTGCATTAATGAGATACACCTTTCCTCTTAAAAGGGGTAGTATCATAAGAAGTCTGGTTAACTTTTTCACAATTGCTCAATGATAGCAAGGCCATTCTTATCACTGTGTCAGTGGCAACTAAATGGAGGGCCAGGAGTCCAAACTCAGCCAAGCAGTAACCTGGAACATCCTCCTTGGTTATCAGCAAAGACTGAACCTAGACTTCTAACTCTTTTCCCCTTCCAGAATGGTATCACTGAAGCCAATTAAAAGAGAAGATCTAAACAAGACTTAGAATTTAATAATATTATATAAAATGTCCAAGTTTCCGTAGAAAATCCTTTTTCATGCCAAGAACTTGGAATTTCTCAAACCAGATGGAAAAAAAGGCAATTAACAAATGACAACACAAAGATGATAGCAATATTAGAATTACCTAATATACATTTTAAAGCAGCCATGATAACAATATTCAATGAGAAAATGTGAACAAGATTGAAACAAATAAAAAAAAATAGAAAGCTTAAGCAAAGAGACAGAAGATGCAAAGAACTTCATGGGAATGTTAGAACTAAAAATGACCAAAAGAAAGAGCTCTGTGGATGGGTTCAATAGCAGCATGAAAGAAGAAAGCTTTAACAAAAGAAATAAAAAGCCCCAGGGAAAAATAGAAGATAAAGAGAACAACCAAGTGGAGAATTTAAAACTTAAAAAAAGCGTAACTAAATATAAAGCATAATGGCTGAGCGCAAGCGACAGCAGGAGTAATAAATGCACACAATCAGCGAGATTGGAGATAGAACAAAAATTGCACAAGCTGACCAACAGAGATCTGTCAGACTAAACCAAAACACAGAGTCACAAAGACCTGTTCCGTTTGTACTTTAGGATCCTAAAGAATAAAAGAAAGAGGGTAAGGCTAAATATGTACTGAAAGAAATAATGACTAACACCATTGACAACTTGGAAAGACATGGTGTTAGGGTTCTGCAAAGAAACAGAACTAACAAGATAGATTAGATAGATGATAGCTAGCTAGCTAGACACATACAAATGGAGATTTATTATGGGAATAGTCTGCCATGGTTATGGATACTGAGAAGTTTTACATTTGCTTTATGAAAATTGGAAACCAAGAATGATGGCGGTGTAATTTAGTCCAATGGACTGAGACCAATGGCCCGAGATCCAAGGAAAAAATGGTGGGAATCCCTGAGAACTGGAGACCTAACATCTAGCAGGTCACTGGTGTAAGACCTAAAGACTGAAGGCCTACGCATAAGGAATGTTGATGTCCAAGGGCAGAAGAAGATGTATGTCCTAGCTCAAGAAGAGATGAAGTGATTTTTTGCCCTTCCTTTAACTTTTTCTTTTATTTGGGTGCTTAATTGATTGGATGGTGCCTACTCACATTGGAGCAGGTATTTCTTCCTTAGTTTACTGATTCAAATGTTGATCTCTTCTGGAGACACTCTCACAGACACACCTACAAATAATGTTGTACCAGTTACCTGGGCATTCCTTCGCCCAGTCAAGTGGACACATAAATTAACCATCACAGACATGAACATACAGATTCAAGAAACTAAGTAAATTCTAAATGAAAAACTCCAACAAATTCATATTGAGACACATCATAACATTTGACTGCTACAGAGAAAGACAAAACACCTTGAAAGCAGCCAGAGAAAAATAACACAGGAAAACGTTATAGAAAAGAAAATAAGAAAAGAGGTTTTCTCATCAGAAACCATGTAAACCAGAATGAAGTGGAACTATATATTTCAGGTGCTGAAAGAAAAGGACTGTTAACTTAAATTCTATATACCTAGGAACATATGTTTCAGAAATGAATTTAAGAATTCTAAAGAAAACTAAAAGATTTTGTCTTTAGCAGATTTGTCTTTAAAGATTGGATAAAGAAAGTAGCAGAATAGACATTCTCCTCAAGTGCACATGGAACCTTCTCCAGGACAGATCATGTGTAAGGCCACACAAAAAAAGTCTCAATAAATAAAAGAAGATTGAAATTATATCTAACATCTTTTCTGACTATAATGATATGAAACTAGAGATCAGTTATAAGGAGAAAACTCAAAATCTCACAAGTATGTGGATATTAAACACCATATTACTGAACAACCAATGGGCCAATAAAGAAATCGGGAGAAATTGAAAAATAACTTGAGACAGATGAAAACAGAAATTCGATATATATAAAAATCTATGAGATACAGCAAAAGCAGTTCTAAGAGGGAAGTTTATAGTGATGATGGCTTATCTCAAGAAGCAAACAGAACATCTCAAATAAACGAGCTAACTGTACGCCTCAAGGAACTACAAAAAATGAACAGAGCCTAAAGTTAGCAGAAGGAAAGAGACACTGAAGACCAGAGAGGAAATAAATAAAATAGAAACTAGAAAGACTGTAGGATCAATGGGGTTCTTTGAAAAGATAAAACAAAATTGACAAACTTTAGGTAGACTCATTAAGAAAACACAAAAGAGAAGGCTCAAATAAATAAAATCAGAAATAAAAGAGAAGGTACAGCTGATATGAAAGAAATACAAATGATCATAAGGGATTACTGTGAACAATTACAAGCCAAAAAATTGGGCAACCTAGAAGAAATTGGACATTGGTCGGCAAAACCCTAAAGCTTGATCTAAGGGCAAAATGCTTAAATAAAGCAATTCAAGATGAATCAAGTATTAAAATGTAAAATATAAAACCATAAATCTTCTAGGATATAAATGGGATAAATCTTCTAAAATATGGCTAGGCAAAGAATTCTCAGACTTGTCACCAAGTCCTTTTATGATCCATAAATGGAAAATTGACAAATTGAACATCATAAAAATTAAAAACTGTTGCCCTACAAAATATCTTGCTACGAGAATGAAAAGGCAAGTTACAAAATGAGAGAAAATTTTTGCAAACTACATATCAAAAAAGGCATATTATCTAGCTTATATAAAAACCTCAAAATTCAAAAAAATATTGAACTGGAAAATGGACAGGAGACCTGAAGGGACATTTCCTTAAAGAGAACATACAGTTAGCCAACAATCACATGAGAGATGTTCAACCTCATTAGGCATTAGGGAAATGCAAATTAAACCATAATGAGATATAACTACACACTTTTCAGAATGGTTAAAATAAAAATAGTGACAGCACTCTTCATTGGGAATTTATTACGTTCCGCCCCTCTGTAAAACACTTGACAGTTTCTTAAGAAAAGCTAAACATGTCGCTATAATGCTACCCATCAATTATACCCCTAGGAGTTTATTGAAATTAATGAAGACATAGCCACACTAAAACCTGCATATGAATGTTTATAGCTGCTTTATTCATAAAAGGCCCAAACTGGATACCACCCAGTTCTTTAATGGGTAAATGACTAAACTGCAATGCAGTCATGCCAAGGGATACCATTCAGCATTAAAAAGGGATAAACTACAGATACGCGGAACTATCTGGTAAATCTGGGAATTATGAGTGAAACAAGCAAAGACAAAAATATTACATATTCTGTGATTTCTTTTACATAACATCATGAAACAACAAAATTGTAGAAATGAGGAACTGATTGTGAGTTTCCAGGGGTTAAGGAGGTGGAGTACGGGATCGGAGGGAGACAGTTAAGGCTATTAAAAATTGACACAGCATATATTTTTGTAATGTAAATGTTCCATATGGAGGATGTATTGAAGTCAGCATTCTGGTGGTGATATTGTACAATAGTTTTACAACCCGTTACCACGGGCAGAAACTGGGTAAGGGACACACAGGATCTCTGTATTATTTCTTACAATTGCATGTGAATCTAAAAGTATCTGACAAAATTTCAGGGAACAGACTTAAAAAAAAAGGAATGCTGGGGCGCCTGGGTGGCGCAGTCGGTTAAGCGTCCGACTTCAGCCAGGTCACGATCTCGCGGTCCGTGAGTTCGAGCCCCGCGTCAGGCTCTGGGCTGATGGCTCAGAGCCTGGAGCCTGCTTCCGATTCTGTGTCTCCCTCTCTCTCTGCCCCTCCCCCGTTCATGCTCTGTCTCTCTCTGTCCCAAAATAAAAAAAAACAAAAAACAAAAAAAAACGTTGAAAAAAAAAAAAAAGGAATGCAACAAATTAAGAAGTTTCCAACGGAGCCTAAGGAGGTGACGTAACTGGTGGAAGTCAAAGTCTAACAATCATGTTATGAATTAGAGAAGAATCCCCGTAATCTCAAATCCCTCCAAAAGCAAAAGTGAAGCAAATTTATCCCAAGTTGAGTTGCAGTTAATCAACACATCATCATCAAATGGAACCTAAGTGTGCTGTGGCAGAAGCACAGAGAAAACCATATCCTTTCATTTTGCTCACTCTTGAGCTCAATGAATTAATGAGTGTAGCTCTCGTGTGACAGTCATCCTGAGATTACATCTCTGAGAACTCTCAGCAGAGAGAACGGAGAGAGAAGTGTAAGCCTCAACTTCGCCGACAGTCCCTTCAGCTCTGAAACTCTGATATATCTCATGTGTCAAATGCGGAAGAAAACAGTACTTTTCATAAAGAAATGTGAAATTACCTGTAAAAGATAAAATTATTGAGGTAGATGAAATTTATAGGTGTGAAAATCATTAAAGCATTGAAGCAAAGTGATATATTACAAACATCTAAATTTTTGCACCATGTATTTTTTTAAGTTTTTAAATTTATTTGGAGAGAGAGAAAGAGCCTACGCGGTGGGTGGGGCGGAGGAAGAGGGAGAGAGACAGAATCCCAAGCAGGCGCCACACTGTCAGCACAGAGCCCCACGCAGGGATCAAACACATGAACCCATGAGACCATGACCTGAGCCAAAATTAAGAGTCAGCTGCTTAACCGGCTGAGCCATCCAGGTGCCCCCATAGATTATATACTTCCATATATATACTTCACATATATATATACTTCATATATATACTTCATATATATACATATATGTATATATATGTGTATATGTGTATATATATATATGTGTATATATGTATATATATGTGTATGTATATATACGTGTATATATATACATGTATATATATTATTTGATTATTATAGATATTATATATCAATTATTTTAACACCATCACCAAAGAAACAGTCATTATATACATTATATATATGTAATTATATATATAATAGTCATATATATAATATATATATTATATATTATATATTATATATTACAATTTTATATATATAATTTCATTATATATATTATATATAATTATATATATAACAGTCATATATATAATTATATATATAATATATATAATGACTGTTTCTTTGGTGATGGTGTTAAAATAATTGAAGAAATTATCACATTTGCACCTGAATCTGTTTTATTCTACATCACCATGACAATTCAGAGCAAATTGTATTGACAGGCCCTTCTCAAACAGAATTATGCAAAAAAAGTACCATCCAGAATCAATTAATATTGGATATCATATTCAATTTTATGGAAATCCAGAACTCAGTAAAACATGTATTCAAGCTACCCAGAGGATAAAGCTAGTTGTAGTAACAGGCAATGTTTTCTTGCTTGCTTATATTTATGGTTAAAGGGTAGAAAGTCTGTAAAGATTTGAAGATTCTCATAGAATATTGGTAGCATAGAATTTAAATATAACTGCCTGTGTGTGTGTGTGTGTGTGTGTGTGTGTGTGTGTGTCATAGTAATGGCTACACAAGGCATGTATATTTTGAGAGATCCAAACAGAAATACTGACAAAACAAGAAAGAACTTTTCCTTGGTAGCATACACACAAATACCCTGTAAAAATAAGGACATTATTTTAACAATATCAAATAAAATATATGGCATAACATTTCTCCAACGAGAAAGTAGTAACAGTCCCAAAGGCCAATTTCAAACGTATATACCGTGTGTGTGCATGTGTGTGAGAATTAATTAAGGTACAGAAGAGCCTAAACTTTATTCTAGGGCTTCCAGTTTACGCATTAGCAAATTTAGGCAAAGTTTCCAATATTCTAATTCTTTGCTACTTATTGTAACTTGGCAATACCTTGTTCCTATTCATATTTTGAATAGTTACACCTACACTAAAAACTCTAATCCTCTGTGTCCAATCTTCTGCATCTTTTTTTTTTTTAATTTTTTTTAAAGTTTATTTATTTTTGAGACAGAGACAGAGCATGAACGGGGGAGGGTCAGAGAGAGAGGGAGACACAGAATCGGAAGCAGGCTTCAGGCTCTGAGCCATCAGCCCAGAGCCCGACGCGGGGCTCGAACTCACGGACCGTGAGATCGTGACCTGAGCCGAAGTCGGACGCTCAACCGACTGAGCCACCCAGGCGCCCCCAATCTTCTGCATCTTAAACTACATCTGTTTCTACACATTTGAAAGTTATATATTCTGAACGTAAATAGTAAACTGTTAAAATCTGATTAACAAGTGTGGTTTCTATTTTATGCTCTCAAATTCTCTAAATGGAATTTTAGAATGTTGAGATTTGTTTTGTTCAGTTCTTTGGGTTTCTTTCTCGCAAGATTTCTTATAACATTATTATAGGTATAATATTATTTGACTGGGTATATTCAAGAGAACAAAACATGATATGCATATAATACATAAGTCTCCACTCCCTTTTTCTGAGTTTTAAAAGTCACAGAGGATCCACTATTATAATTCTATTTCCACTGCCTTTTACTTATCACATATCCCTGTCTCCAGTCTCCTACAATTTCTGGTCATATTATACAAAGTCACAGGAATCATCTTCCTTAAACCCTGTCTTCATATTGACAGTTTCATGCCCAAGGGCCTCTAGTATTTTCACAGCCTCAGACGTAGACATCAGTGTTATTCTTGTGCGATTCCATTAGCTAATGTGGAGGAAATTTTGATTAACCCAAAGATTCATATTGTTTTGTTGAATATTCTTAATGCTGAAATTGAAAGTAGATAATTTTTCTTATATTTCTGCTGATCTGTCCTGTTTGAAGAGGAATTCAAATTTAGTTGAAATGAGAAATCGTCCTTGAGTTTTGTCTCAGTTTTAGATAGCCTCTGCCATACCATACCCATTCTGTTATTTCTCTTTCTGTCTTTACTGTAATTGTTGTTAAAACCCACCTCGGGGTATATTTATCATATATACCACTGTCTTCCTCTTCTTTTATGCTATTAGAGTCTGGCAAGCAGCGGTTACGTACGAGCTATTGAAATAACCTTTTTGAATGTCAGATAGACAAGGGCTAATAGCGTATTTGTTTCTGGCTCACCCCGTTCAGCCCCAAAGCCCGAAGTGTACCAAAGAGATTCCAGATCATTTGTGCGTGCCCCTTTGCAAAGAGAGTGAAGAAATTCTTATTTGGAAGAGAGTTTATTATGTTAGCTGTAGTGATAGAAAACAAATCTCAGAAGTAGGTTGAAAAGAGAGTAAGAAAAGTCAGCTGCAATAACTTGTGGCTGATAGGACATCACTTACGCATGAGGATATGTATAAATAGTGGTGGCCAAATGCATTGTCCTCTCTTGTACTTGGTCAAGCAGCTTAGGCTGACTGAAAACCCCATGGCACCTGGAATCAAAGAAAGCCAGCCATTCGTGACTGGCACACATTCAAGAGCAATCACCCGATGATTAATTTTCTGTAATCTTTATCGATCATTTGAAATAGTGGTTTGGTTATTACTGTATTGAATAAGGACATGGTCAAGATCTCATGTGGACAGAAGATCTACCTTACAACATCTCACTGAGTAAGGAGTCACAGTCTTTCCAGACAATAGGTTCTCAAAAATATGAAATATAATTAATGTTTGGATTTCCAATATTGCATATCAGCTGTCTCTTTCTATCCCAATTTGCCATTTAGAGAATCTTTGAAAATATAGGCAATTCTACACAAATTTTGCACACAGTAAGACTTTTTCATCTGTTAATTATATGTGCTGAATATTATAATACGTTACCTTTTGCTTTCAAAAGTGTTTTTTATCTCTTTATAATGCACATAGACATTTGTAGCTGATTATTTTGGGAATGTAAGCCATTAGTTTTTTATTTTCAAATGAAAAAACTGGCCCAGTGTCATGGACTTTGTTGCTAATAACAAAAATGAGTAGAACTATTTTCTCCTGAGTTCTATTTTCTTTCATATTTGGCTATTTGAAAACAGGGTTTCATTTTTTTATATAGAAGTGCTTTATATATTTTTTTAAAGTTTACTTATTTATTGAGAGAGAAAGAGAGAGAGAGAGAGAGAGAGAGAGAGAGAGAGAGAGAGAGCACAAGCAGGGGAAGAGCAAAGAGAGAGGGAGAGAGAGCGAATCCCAAGCGGGCTCCATGCTGCCAGTTCAGAGCATGACAAAAGGCTTGAACTCACAAGCCCCTTGACTCATGACCTGGTCAAAACCAAGTGTCAGATGCTTAACCTACTGAGCCATCCAGGTACCCCTAAAAAGGGTTTTAGAAGAAACTTTAATAACATTCTTAATATTATACTATCACCTTAAGAATTTGTATTTATTTGAATTTTCTTCTACATGAAAAATTAGAACCAAATGTTATATGAGGATAATGAGCCACTTTTTATTATACTATAATGTAATAATCAGTATTTCTAAGTTTTCAAATAAAAAGATGCACTGAAAATTCAAATGAAAAACAAGCTAGGAGAAAATGTGCTTGTTTCTAATACTTATTACCCCCCCCAAAAGCCAAATATATTTACAAGCACTTTGGGAAATGGTGAAGCTTTTATCAAGCAAAGGATAGGAAATAGGAAGTAATCTACACTATTGCTTATTACTAATCCAAGATGTATAATTGTGCTTGAAATTCTCTATATGGTGTTGTCTTCATTGATTTACTACACATTAAACAGAAATGGAATATTCATAATTTCATTACTTACCAGTGACCACCCCCCTCTTATTTAGCTTGTAGCAGTTTAAGTTTCTCATTTGTTATAGAAACATAATAAATACACCTCAAGCAAGAATAGCTTACTTCCAAAATGGTAGACGTGCCTTTGAGTAAACAAGGAAACCTGCACTCACAATTTGGCCACATATTTGAATTGTCTCGGTCAATAACTATGTAATTCACTAACATCCTCCTGCCAATATATGCTTGGAAAAAAATGTCAGCTAGTAGTGACCTGCCTTTTAAGTGGTAGATGTGTTGTTTGACCTTGTTATTTTTCTGTATTTTTATCCATGTTTAAAAATAATAAATACAAATTAAGAAAATAATTCCAACAAAGTTATCATAATGTTGATAATGTTCCAATAATGTTCCAATAAACATTATTCCAATTAATGAAAATATACAAACGTCGTTCTACTTACCCTTTCTACCCATTTAGCAACTTTTATGATAGTATTTGTTTGGCATTTCTGAATTTATCCTGGCAGCTCAGCATATATGACTTTTTTTCTGAGTAAAGGATCTGATTGTTATGGCCGAGGGCTGAGTATTGGAGCGGCTGACACGAGACAGTTGGAATTGGCTGTGAAAGGTAAATGACTCATGAAAAGAACGAAATAACAAGAGCAATAAACTCTGCCAAAGTTACTTTGACCGCCCATCAGATACAAAATTAGTCTGAGTATACTCATCTTAATTATGTAAAAAGCCTGTTTTTCTCAGTTCATGCCAGCCTGGAGGCAAAAGTAGTGTCACAAGAAGTTTTTTCTTTTTTTTTTAATGTTTTCATAACAAAAATATGTGTTATATCATATTAAAAAAAAAGTCTTAAAAAGTAACAGGAAAAAGAATACCTCTAAAACCTGGGCAGAGGATATAAGCAATTCATTCATAGAAGAGTAAGGCAAGTGTCTAATAAATATATTTAATTTATTTTCAATCTGATTGATAATCATGCAAATAAAATGAGGTGCACTCATAATGTGAGGGTGATATCAGAATGTCGCCGGGAGTTCTGGAAACTACTCCATACCTGACTGGTGGCATTCGGAAAACACAAATCAAAGGGCTGAAGTTTGCACACCCTGACTTTGTAATTATATTTTTTTATATTTATTATAATCAAGTAATCATAGCTGTACCCAAAGACTTATTTAAATTTATACATATACTTTCTTTTTTTTTAATGTTTATTTATTTTTGAGACAGAGAGAGACAGAGCATGAACGGGGGGGGGGGGGTCAGAGAGAGGGAGACACAGCATCTGAAATAGGCTCCAGGCTCTGAGCTGTCAGCACAAAGCCCGACGCGGGACTCGAACTCACTGACGACGAGATCACGACCTGAGCTGAAGTCAGACGCTTAACCGACTGAGCCACCCAGGCGCCCCTATACATATACTTTCTTGAGATAACGACGACATCTCTAAATGTCTGGCAGCAGATAATGGCTTACATAGATTATGGCATATACTTATTAGTAAATTGTTAAACTCCTATGCAAAGAACTATTTACTGGCATGTTGAAATGCTTTCAGTAAATATAGCTAATTTTTTAGAAAGGTCACAGATGTCATATACAATATGGCCTATTAAGTCAGTAGACTTAATTGAGGTTTAAAGAAGTGACTGCAGCAAAAGTCAGTTCTAGATTTGACAAAGGAAAACATATATTATATGTCATATGTCAAAAAACATAAGTCATAAAACACAAACATCATAAAAATTCCAGGAATTTTATTGTATATTTTAATTTTTTTCAGGGACTTTTAAGAAATTCACTTTAGAAAAATTTTAGAAGAATTTTAAATTTACACAAAAATTACAAGGACAGTATAGAGAGTCTGAATATCCCCCAAGCCCAGTTTCTCCTATTAACAACTTCCCATAGTAAGATTCATTAGCTACAATTAATGAGTCAATAGCGATACATAATTATTGACTCAGGCCCAGAGTTTATTCAGATTTTGTTATTTTTTTACCTGTCTTTTTTTTTTCCTTCTGTTCTAAGATCCCATCCTGGATACCAAATTGCACTTGGTTGTCATTTCTCTTTAGGCTCCTGTCTGCTCTAATAGTTTCTGAGATTTTCCCTGTTTTTGATGACCGTGACAGTTTTAAGGTGTGCTTATCAGGTATTTTATAGAATGTTTTGAATTGGGATTTGTCTCAGTTTTTTCTCATGATTAGACTGGGGTTATAGGTTTTGAGAGGAAGATCACAGAGGTAAAGGGCCAATTGCATCATTTCATGTCAAGGGTACACACAATCAGCATGATTAATGACTTGATGCTGACCTTCATCACCTGACTGAGGTGGTGTTTGTCAGGTTCTAGAAAGCACCTACATTTTCTCCCTTTCCATGCTGTGCACTTTGGAATGAAGTCAGTAAGTCCAGCCTTATGCTTGAAGAGGGAGGGTTCTGTCTCTTCCACCTCATTTATTCAATCATTTATATCAGAATGAACTCATGGGTATTTATTTTACACTCTGGATTATAATAAAACAAAACACCACATATATCACTCAAATTCTTCCAGCTTTGGCCTTGGTTGTCTCCTATGTACTTCAGACACACCCTTCATCAACATCGGCTTTTTTTTTTTTTTTTTTCCTTTCCTCCCAGCATTTCTTTACTTTCTGGAAGGCACTTTAAGATGCTCCAGGGTCATCTTACATATTTCCCACCCCAGTCCTAGAATCAGCAATTTCTCTAAGGAGGCTTGGTTCTTGTTATTGGAGAATGAGAAACCACAATTCGGGTACTAGGAGTGCCTGTTGTATTTGAGGCATCATTGTTTCTAGATCCTCCAGCTGGCAGAATAAAGAAATGTGTGTGTGTGACCTAACTCATCTGTATAATCAAATCTAGAAATATCTTTATATTTATATATCTCTATATAATGGAAAATGAGTTCATAATGGTATTTCCAACACTAATCCATTACGATAGATATTCTATGTAAACTCCTGCTCCAACAGTGAGAAACCTGTCTCTCTCCTCTGGCATCCATTTACTTAATTGTTCAATTCCAACATGCAGTGGTATCAGAATTATTAACTTGTAATTTCATGACAAATGTCTTTATTGACTCTATACAATTTTGTTTGTCTTTAGGCTTGCAGACTCTACTCATTTCCAGTTACTTAGGTCTCCATCAATGAGACCTAAGTATGAGAACCCCTTCAATGAGATTGGTTTATACATCTATAATACTATTAGATTGTTTTGTCATACTCTGCTTTCCATCCTGGAATGCTCTGACCTCCTAGGGATATATGATTTAAATTTTCTTACATTAAGATTCATTGTCTTAGCTGTAAAAAGTTCTGTGGATTAAAAAAAAAAAACACAGTGTCATGGACCTACCATCACAATATTAAATAGACTGATTTCATCCCCCTATAAAATCCCCTGTATTTCAACTATTAGGTCCTCTCTCTTCCACCCAAAGACCTAGAAACTGCTGATGTAGATGATCGATATAGATATATAGATAGGTAGGTAGGTAGATAGATAGATTACCATCCCTATAGTTTTTCTTTCCAGAATGTCATAACTCGGTGAGATTTCTGGACGTAAAATCCATGAAAGTGTTGGTGCCACCCAAATCTGCAGACCTCAGAAGCTTCTTCATCCCAAGGTAGTGCAAGTGGAATCTCCAAAAATTTGCCAAAATTGCCATTAAAGTATTAATATCAGTTTATGGTTCCAGCACCTTGTCTCCAGGTAAGTGGAACGCCACTGTGACTCTCTGGCTTTGCCTAACAGTCCAGATTTGGGGGGCAGAAATTTGCCTTGAAACTCCAGTTTTCTCAAGATTCTAAGAATAGTTATCAACTTCATGTTTGATTGACTTTTTCTTGTTATAAACAGGGGAGTGAAGACTTCCAAACTCTTTACATGTTGGAATTTAAGCCATAAGTATTAAGGAGCTTTTCAAACATTAAAGGAAAAATACAGGCTTATTAAGATATGTGGATTTGGAACTTTTGAAGAGATCTGAATTATTGATACATTCGTGTGTCCCTGGTACGTGGGTGGTGATTAAAGATAATGGCATGGGTAGGATTGTCTTAGGGAGAACTGTAAGAATTGGAACCAGATTCAAGCCTGACCAGTGTCAACATTTAATAGCCAAGTAGAAAATGAACCAGCAGTGGTGCTGGGGTAGGAAGAGTGTTAGAAGGAAATATAGGACATTGTGATAATACAAAGGGCAGTGTTTCTGTACAAATCAAGTGAGGACTAAAAAATTAGCCATTTGATTGGTAACAGTGATTATTGGTGATATTAGAATTATTCAATAATGTGCAGTGCTGGTTAATTTTTCAGGGTTAATCAATGCACAATAATAAATGACAAAATTGTTGAACCAGACCACATTTTAAAGACTGAAGACCATTTATATATTTGAATTTGTGGGAAAAAGATATAGTTGAGAAATAAAGATTTGATGGAAGAGACACAGAAGAAAAAAATTGTTGTCAATAATTTAGGCAGGTACTGATAAAAGTATTTGTAAAATTAGGCCTATAAAATCACAGATAATAAGGGAGAAATGTATAAATGGGATATATTCCTGTTGGTGAGGTTATACTATTTTTTTCTAGAGTTACCCCCCCAAGATTATCTGGCATTGATCATATTTTATAGTTAGAGGGAAAAATTGATAAAAACAACAATAATGAAAACAAAATATATAACAACAAACAAAAACTCATCTGTAGCTTTTCTCTGACTTGAAATTACATGAATCATAGTTCCAATTCCTACTTTTATGTTGCCTACTTCCTAGAAGAGGAAATAATGACATATATAGAAAATCTTAATATAGGGTGATACAAACAAAGGTTTGCATTGGAGGCTATGAAAACAGCCTGATTATTCAAATAAAAGTTTTTGGCATAACTTAAGTGTCCAATCCATGACCAAAGTAGACTGACTTACTTTTGGTAGTTGACATTTTGGTGAAACTTCTGATTTTTATGGATGTCCAGGGAATGAGGCTCTTCTCAATCATTTTGTCTAGTGGTTTGTTCCCAGTCATCTCAAGGTTGGTACTGACTGATAAGAGGGCCAAGGAGTATCCAAATGCTGTGAAGGAACCATTATGTTTATTCCTTATGAATTGAATCGATGGATGCAGAAATGCAGATCTTATTCAAAATGCTTTATTGACATAGTTGTTTGTTCACAAGGTCTGCTTGCAGATGTAAACAATATCCAGTGTTTAGAGCTCACTGAGAGACACAGTTAGTAGGCCACAAGATTAGATTTTCCTTCTACTGACAGAAGAAAAGACAAATAAACACATTTTTTGTCATATATGATGCTTTTAATAAACATGATTTTTAACAACAGAAAACATTGGCTGTCTTTCTTTGATACTTAGTTTGTTTAATTTTTATACTTAGCCAAACAACTGATAGCATCCAGAAATATTATGCTTTTCTTATTTTTAACTTAGTTATGTCTACATGTATGGCATTTTTAACTTTCAAATTATTTTCTAACATATTTTTATATGTGTTCCAGCCATACTTTAACTGGTAGTAGTGAGTATTGGAACGTAGACAAATATTTTTCGAACATGAGTATCTTCCATTGGCAACTAAAAACCGGTACATCCAACATGGTGTTGTTCACAGATTTTTATTATGAATATTTGAAAAGACAGATGATTTGATCAAAATCTTGTGAATATGACCTCTCCTTTCCAAACTAAGCCAATTCCTTGGCCTGTAACTAGAGATATGTTGTAATTTGGAGAGAAATTTCCACCCCAGCATTGTTTATCCGTGTTTCCCTTCATGTGGTAGTTACACCAAATAGAACTCAGTCTCAGTCCCTATGGGAATTATCACACATAGTGCGATAATAAGTTACAGTTGATGCAATTTTACTGCATGGTCAAAGAAGACTTGAATCTCAAGATTCAAACCATGGCAGGATCATAGAAAAGAATCACATGTAAATAGAATGACAGTGCAGTGCGAAGCTCAAACAACTTTATCAATCAGTAGCGTCTCTGTTTAAGTCACTGTTAAGTGTCCCTGTTAAATAACATTGCTTCTCTGGTGCTGCTCATTATCTTAGATGATTAAAAAGCCTTTGGAAAATATCTGTACTAAAATTAAGCTCACCGAGCAATGTATACCTCTGAGTTCTGGGGACCAAAGGAGACAAAGTTTCCGACTGTCAAATTAAGTAGAGTTAAGTTATAGGAAATTAGGAATGTGCTTCCCCAGGGATACAATAGATACATTCTATTGTTACTGGCTTTTTCTTATTTCGTTTCTGAAGACAGATACTGACAGCTGTCTGTGAACAAGCACTGAAAGGGGTCTTTGGAGTAGAAGAGTAGAAAAATACAAATAGAATATGTATTTCTTTTTGTCTTACATATTTCATTAAATATCAATTGCCAAGCCACTAAGCTAGAGTTAACAATATATTTCTTTGTGGATTTTTCTTGGCTTCAAAAAAGAGAATTTTACCATGTGAGCATTCACATTATTGAAATAAAAGTGTTGAACAATATTTGATATGTTATATCCTGTTTTTCAGAAGGGTAGGCATTAATTTCACTGGACTGTGCCCAGAAAGCAACAAGCTTATTTAGACTCAAAATTTATTTAGACTCAAAATTTACAAAATTTGTCCTCTGGGACTTCATTGGTGGGGCCAGACTTTAAACCAATCAAGCATTTTGTTTCTTTTTAGTGATGCAAGAATAAAATGCCATCTACATTATAAATATGTAATAATAATAATAATAATAATAATAACAATATCACGTATTTAAAGAGATCCCACATTTTTTTTATTACTTTGTAATGGCCTATTGTCCTAGGAGCTGGAAGTTTGGCAAAAGCAACCCTGAAGCCAAAGATCTCAAGGTTCATGAAGAGATTTCATTGTAGAATCATTTGCTTAGAGACTGGTCATGCAGGTCTGTCATACAGGAAACACACCTAATGTCATCAGAAGAGCACAGTCCTGAAGTCAGACCTGTACCTGTGTCTAATGCATTACATATTAATTTTGAAGGCATTTAAAGGGATATCCAAATCCCAACATGACCATAGACTATCTTTCTGCATGTGACACTAGACAAGATGCCTAAACTCTCAAAGCTTCCTATTTTTCCTTTATTAAAAATAAGTGGGGAAACACTCCTGCCCCATGGAGTTATTGTGAGGAGTAATGAGCTAATGATCTTAACACATCTAGCATAATCCCTGATTAGGCTCCCAATAGATACCATTTTCTCTTTCTGTCCTCTTCAGTTTTTTTCTTTCATTCTTTGCAATCTTTCCCACGATCGGGTGCCTGGCTGGCTCAGGGAGTAGAACATGCAACTGTTGATCACAGGGCTATGAGTTCAAGCCCCATGTTGAGGGTGAAGACAAATTAATAAAAAATAAAATTTAAATAAATAAATAAAACTCTTCCCATGATGGTTCAAATCGAGATGAAATCATTGTCACAAAACTGCTATAATTATCAAAGCATGTCAAAGGTTATATGTGATACTGTTTAATAGTGTAATAGGGTTACGTTATCCAGAATTGTGAAGAAACTCTATTACTCAACAGTCAGTGCAGGTAGAGAAAAGATCTAAATCAACTCCAATATATTTCCAGCTTTGGTACATATTTGTTTAGGGCGCGTAATGATTGCGTGTTTGGTAAATATCTGCCTATTTCATTTTTTTTTATCTCCACTCAATCTCCTGTCACCAAATCCACAGCCCATCTGCCCCCAACTGTTGTGGAGCCTAAAGCAACAGCTTTTGAAATTACCTCCGGCCTCATTATTGTCTTCTACAACTTGGCTTGGGAGATAGATTTCAGTTTGGCATTAGCAAAATAGACATTTGCTTACCAGGGATTCCCCAAATATCTTCCCCAATGGCATTCCTAAGTATCAATGTTTTCATTTTTGTCATTTTTAAAAGTGCCAGTATTTCTGGGGAAAATAGGAAGAAGCAAAGTGATTATATTTTTTTCTTGGCATTAATTCAGTTGTTCAAAATAAGGGCATTCATTTGAAATAGATGGTTTTAGCGTAGAGAAGAGAGGTTTGAAACATGAGCCCTGATATATGCATATATATATGTATATAATATATGTATATATATATATGTATATACACATATACATATGCACAATTCATATTTATATGTATGGTGTGTATGTCTATATACATATCTATGTAGGTCTATATATATTATGTAATATCTACCTATATAATCTCTCTATGTCTCATAATGAATATGTAGGGAGATAACTTGTCCATAGTCACATAAGTGATTAGCAAACAGAGGATAAACTCCCTCTCAATGCTATTTGGCCACAAAACCGGAACTTGGTATGGAAACTTCTTTTTTTTTTTTTAAAGAAAGCCTCTGCACACTTTTGATACCTGATATGTAAGACCTCTGTTTTAATAAAAGAAAAAGAAAAAGATCAGGCATTTTAAAACCCCCAGATGTGGGAATTCCCTTCAAGCTTTAAAAGATAAGTCAGAAGAAGGAAACAGGCTGCAGGAATTTACTATTTCCAGATACTGTTTGTAAACTCACCACTCCAAAAGATTTTTGCTTCAGAATGCTTTGGCACAGCATGGCAGGCTCCGTAAGACCAGCTAAATAATTTCTATTGACTGTTTCCTTTAAATGAAATTTTAGGTTTATATATCCAAGCTGTCTCTAGCTGTGGGTCTTCACAGAGCTGCAGAACATCATTAAAAAAATATTTGTTTTCATTAAAAAAGAGAAAAAATTGAAGCAGCACTTAGTGTAATGCACCACTGGACAGATACAACCAGTTTGCAATTACTCCCCAAAAGATACGCAATCATTATGTGCACTAAACAAATATGTACCAAAGCTGGAAATATATTGGAGTTGATTTAGATCTTTTTTCCACCTGCACTGACTGTTAAGTAATAGGGTTTCTTCATAATTCTGTATAACGTAAGCCTATTACACTATTAAACAGTATCACATATAACGTTTGACATGCTTTGATAATTACTAGGTAATACGTGTTGTCCATTCCTCCACCCAGACCTCATTGTCCTGTCCTGAGGCATGTGAGTTCACACCTGGAACCACTCGACATTCCAGGTGCCTTGGAAGGAGATCATTGTCTTAGTTTTCTTTCATAGGGTCATCTTCGAAAGTTAACATGACCGAAAAATTCAATGACTTGATTATTGTTGTGTGCCTGTACATTTTAGGGCTTGTCTGTATTTACATGCCAGCAGCAATTAGTAAATCAAGGAGTTTAAACCGTTACCATTCTTATCCAAGTATTCATCATGGGAATATATATTTTACTTAATTCTATTGGTACGGTTTCCATCCATTTCAACTTTGAAGAACTGTATTTTTACTTAGTATCTTGAAGTTAAAAGTACGTGTGCTCCTTGAATGATTAAGTTTCTTTTTCATAATGGATTGAGAACGATTGAGGTAACCATCTGTCCACAGTACTTCTCATATTATGTTCAGGATTTTATGTCCATTTTGGCTCTGGGAACTGCACAAATCTTGGCACATGACTCTACCCAAACATCTGCATTAAGAGATGACCAAAATCTAAGCTGTGTTCTAGAAGCATAAAGCTGTTCCCTAGGAAGACCTCAGGTCTGCCTTAACTGTCTGCTTGCGGAAGCTTAGCAAATGGAGGGGAAATATTTGTTGTAGCCAACGCTAAATGATAGACCCCCCCGAGATGCCTTGTATAGAGCAATTACTGAAAAGAACTTACAACTGTGAATATGTATCTCTGACAATTCAGGAATGTCTTTCCCAAGGACCTAGAACCCACTCCTTTGAAAAGTAATCATCAGGAGATATAGGACGTCTGCCTCTCAGTCTCAGTGGAGAGAAGAAATCCTAACTTCTGTGATGGCCGATGAGCAGACACAGCCGACTTAACTGCATTTACACTGACTAACCTTTTATGATTTTTCACTTCCCTGACTCTTCCTGAGCCCTGCTCACCTCCTCCCAACTCTTGCATTCCTTCAGAGTATCCAGTCACCCTCATGTGAGTCAGAATGGAGATCAGTAGTATCCCTTAAGGTTGGTAGTTACCGAATGAAATCTTTTTACAATTTTAATTAATGTCTGTCTGGCATTGTTTATCTGGGACCACTCTTAATACTCAAAAGAATTTCTGATAGAAAGTGTCCCCATTTTACAGGTGAAAAAACAGAGGGTTAAAACATTCATTATCTCAAGACCACCACATCTAGACTTTGGAAGAGCCATGGTTTTAACCTAGATTTCTGTTCATCCCAAATTTTGTCTTTTTTTTTAATTCTCCTGTGGCAAACAGCCATTAAGATGCATTTTATTTTTTCAATGTTTTTATTTATTTTTGAGATATAGAGAGACAGAGCATGAGCAGGGGAGGGGCAGAGAGAAAGAGAGGGAGACACAGAATCCTAAGCAGGCTCCAGGCTCCAAGCTGTCAGCACAGAGCCCGACGTGGGGTTCGAACTCACGGACTGTGAGATCATAACCTGAGCTGAAGTCAGACTCTTAACTGACTGAGCCACCCAGGCGCCCCTAAGATTCATTTTAAAGTGATAGTAGAAAAGACACACTTCCACTCCATCCATGCATTTAACAACTAGATGGAATACTTCATATAGGTAAGGCCTCATCCCGGACATGATAAATAGAAAACTTAAATAAACAGTCATTGACTTTAAAGAGCTTGTTTCCCATCTAGGATTCAAAAAGCCAAAAACTACAAGGAGGCACTTTTAATTATTGCAACAGGGGCAATTGATTTATTAAAATTGACACAACTTTGGACTTGGGAAATGAGAAAAATCCAAAAATAACCCTGAAAAGATTGGATTTGCTTGCTCTAATTAACAAAATATTGTAAGGGTTTACAGTACTCACCATTTCTAGCCCAACTATGACTAGACTGGCTCAAGTCAGACTCTGAGTTTGACCACCTTGAACCAATTTTCACTCCTCTGATCTTGTATCTGTTTAAATACACTTAGCACATTTTCCATCCCTTAAAACTAATCTTAGAAAAAATGTCACTCACTCCTTAAGGTAAAAAAAATCCCTGAGCTGCTTTTTCCTGTGGAATTATTACTTCAAATGTTTTCTGAAATGTGTAAGGAAAGGTGTGTAACTCCAAGCCACAAAAGAATTTAAGGTATAAGTGAGTGGAGGTCAGAGACAGGAAGTAGGTGTGGAATAAGACAGTGGAGGGAGAGAACAAGCCACAGTCTAGAAATTCTGGAATCATTACGTATGTTACTATGTTACATCCCTTGGAATGAAATCTAGGCCTAGCCTTTCTCTTAAATAAATTATACCGTTTTATCCTATATACCTCTCACTGGTGCAATGTAAGCTAAAATTATAGGGGTAGTTTTATTGGCCATTTCAAAGCAATCTCAAGTCAGAACACCCAGAACACTTCTTAAAGACCTTGCTATTGCCATCCTGTGATACCAATAAAGTAATCACCCAAATATTAAATAATACAATAAGGACAGTCAACTCTGATGGTTTAACATTCATCACAAATCTGTCACCATGAACTGCCTCAGAGTTAGGAATAAATAGCTCAGTCCCATCTGGCTCTGTTTTCCTCTACTGCAGAAAAAATACAATTAACCTCATTCTTATTGTTTTACCTGTAATGGTGAAAGCACTCTACATATTACGATTCCAAAACATGTGTTTAATTACTTAATTAGAGCATGGAGAACTGCAGTAGTTAGTTAACAGCAAGGCAAAGAGAGAAAAAAAGCCGAGGAGCTTGTTCAGTGAAATAGCCCCGCATTTGTGGGAAATCGATTACTGTGAGATCATTTAGTGTCAAGTAATTTACTTCCTTCCATGAAGGAAAACCAAAATTTTGATTCTAGCTTAAAAAGTGGATCAAAAGGACTCCTGGAATTTTAAGCATGGGTTAATGACATACGGATTTTCTGAATTATCAGGGAAAATGTCCGGCCCTCCCACCTCTTAGTAAGGAAGTCTCAAACGTAAATGCAGAGTAAGACTTAAGAAGGCAGTAATAATCCAACACAGAAATACAAGACAATGTTTGCAATTTAGTGAAGAATCAATTTACAGTAATTGCTTTGCATCATTTGTAAAGCTTGTAGATAAAGAAGACTCCCTCCAGAAGGTGAGGATACACTTGCTACTCTGAGCATGCCCGGGGCAACAAGAAATCATTAGTACTTGGAGTGTGAAGGAGATGTAGGCTTTTAAGCTCCACCTAGAAGTACTCAATCAAGTCTGCATTTTAATAAGACTATTTGGATACATAATTACATTTAAGGAGCACTTGTGTGGACTCCTCCCTTTCCCACTTCTTTTATTTGGGTAAAGTTGCAATACATATTGCAAAATGGTTAAATGATGAACACTTCTGCACTGTGAGGTGAACATATATGTCACATGGCATGACATTCGTGACATTTATCATTCTTCCCAGTGGGAATCTACCATCACCATCAAAACAAAACAAGTTCCTTGTATTTCACGGTAGCAGAACAGCCAATGCCTTTGCATAAAACCACTAAATTGAACATTCATAAGGAAACTACTGCAGAATGGAAGAAAAGGTGTAACACCAGAAAAAGAAAAAAAAAACATTCATTTAAAGTAACTCATTTTAGGGGCACCTGGGTGGCTCAGTGGGTTAAGCCTCGGACTTCAGCCCGGGTCATGATCTCGCGGTGAGTTCGAGCCCCGCGTCGGACTCTGTGCTTACAGCTCAGAGCCTGGAGCCTGCTTCTGATTCTGTGTCTCCCTCTCTTTCTGCCCCTCCCCTACTCATGCTCTGTCTCTCTCTGTCTCAGAAATAAACATTAAAAAAAATTAAAAAAAATAAAGTAACTCATTTTATTTCACATTTTGCCCATAATATTTCTTGGATTTGTCATCATCCCTTTGGATTTAATTTTTTTTTCCACTTCATATGGGCCTTTCACTAAATGTTTCACATATAGGTGTGAGTGACAGGCTCTCATACTTTGTTTTTCTGAAGAATCATTCTCATCCTTGAATGATAATTTAGTTGTAATATATTTTCCCATTGTCTATTGAGTACTTTGCAGCTGTTTAAAAAGTAGCTTCTTTATCGCGCATTTTAGGGAAAACATTTTTCCTTTTTTCAAAGATTCTTTTCTTTTTTACTTTCTTTGACATTCTTTATTTGTGTAACAGCATATTTAATTTCAGATTGTGTCTTTAACCAATCCTGAAAAATCTTTAGTCATTATGTTATCAAATATCTATTTAGTGATAGAATATATTAGGCTTTTTTTTTTTCTTCTGGAATTTAGTTTAGACTAAAGTTGAAAATCTCATGTTGTCTTCTATACCTCTGAACTTCTTTCCTTTAGTTTGTGAGTTTGTAAGTCTTAGAGTTTCATTTTGGGCTAATTTCTTCATATTTACCTTAAAGTTTACTAATCCTTTTATAGTTACATATATACCCTGTTTATTACATTATTTTTAAAAATATGCCTATTTTGGGGGTATTTTCTTGTGTAAACTCATTGCATACACACTAGTTTAATTCATTTTTTCAGGTTCTTATATTAGCTTCTATTTCTTACATTCCAATCATCCGCTCTGATATGGTTCTTTGCTCATTCATGATGAATCATTTTTTTCATATTTTTGCTGATTTGAGGCTGAGCGTATCTTCAATTAGGATTCAACCCTTGATACATCAACCACTGGAAAATCACGTCCTTGGTTAATGAACATGTGTTTTGCAGCATTTTTAAAGCTTTGTTTTTGCCAAATGAGTCATACAATACCTAGCCTAGAACGATTTTTATGTTAATATGTAATTTTATGATTTTATACTATGTAAGTAAGGTAAATTTGAACTTAAAATTTCTTCAAGTATTGGGGAGCCTGGGTGACTCAGTCGGTTAAACACCCAACTCTTGATCTCGGCACAGGTCATGACTCATGGTTTGTGAGTTGAAGCTCTGTGTTGGGTTATGTGCTGACAGCACAGTTCCTGCTTGAGATTTGGTCTCTCCCTGTCTCTGCCTCTGCCCTGCTCACTCTCTTTCTGTCTCTCTAAAAATAAATAAACTTAAAAAAAAAAAAGAAACTTCTTCAAGTATAATTTTCTTGGCCATGAAAAAACATACTCTTTCCTGAAGACAAGGTAAATGGTACATTTCTTTTAGTCTCCATATCAACCATAGCCCTGGCAGAGAATATATGGGGCATTTGTATTGGGATTTTCGAGAAGAATTAATAAAGGATTGTTAGAAGATGTACACAAGCTGTAGGGAAATCAAAAGTATAACACCTCAGGGATGGTAATAAGAAGGCTGACTGACTGAGGCTAAGTCTGAGGGAGAAGACAGAGCCCTTTTGTAGAACCTGTAGGAAGATGATAAAACTGTATTTGTTGGCCTCCTGACCTTACATCAAGAAGGACTTGCATGTGGCAAATAGAAAGTGAGAAGCTAGGGGATAACTAGAAGTCAAATGAAATTTTGAATAAAGAAGCTAGGTAAATAGATATCCACACCTCACCTCCATTCCTTCATTTTCTTGCTGCACTCTCCATTGGCAAACTCTAAGCAAAATCCAGAAGGCAAGTGAGTCAGGTGATATCATTCCCACAGTTCAGGATTACACAGCCCAGCAGGGTAGGGAAGGATGACGGGCTGGAAACAGTAGGATTCCATAACAGTTACCCTGCTGCTCTTTTAGAGAGATCCTCTCATTATGCAGGTGCATATAAAGGTGCATAACCCTTTAGAGTATCATGATTTTATTGTGTCTTCCAACCATGCTATTAATATTTCTTCTCGAATCATTGTATGCACATTAACATCTGATCCACAGCATGTTGCTACAGAATTGAAAATGTAAGTGTATTTCCCCTCAATACGCGCGTTTACAAAAATGTAAACAACATAGAGTCCCTATATTTATTTATGTTTGTTTCTGGCATTTCGAGATTTCTCTTTGTCTCTTAGTTGCTTGGCCATACATAAAAGTTATATTTTCATCCAACACGTTTAAGAGGGGTTCTGTTTTCGTTCAGACTGCCTGTTTCTGGAAATTTGAAGTCCAGAAAAACTTGGTTCAGACTTGTATCCTAACTGTTTTACATCCTAAAAGGTACAAGTAATCGACAGCCATGCCATTTAACATTGTGTGTATTAGTGCAGGTTTATTTTCAAATCGGTTGCATAAGGGCAATGAAGACAGATGATGGGCTGTGTGGTTTTCCAGCTCTGCCTTCATGAATTGTGTAAGAAATTATCCTCATAGAATGTATTTAAAATTTCTTCTCCATGCTGTTCCCCTCCTCCTCAATCCTGAAATGGAAATGGCGCCATCAACATAGGCAAACGCTCAGATCAAAAAGTGGCCCCGGGGATAAAGCCACACATAAATGCTATTTCAGAACAATAACAACAAAACAAAGCTAGGTAACGTAATATTAAATTTATTATTGGAAGAAACAAATCTCTCTCGATGTTATGATGAACATGTAGTTCTTACGTTGAGGTTTAATCACTTAAAGATGTAAATCCTTTAAAAAAATAGCAGATGATAATGGAGATCCTAAGAAAACAGAAGTAGTCGATAAATTTGAGGAGGCAATGTACTAAATCTGAACCATAAGAAAAGAATAATAACCTGGAATGGTTCAGAAAACAGAGAACGTTAGGTGGAAGAAAAGATTAATGTAAATTATAAATAGCATATATTACAGATTGAAGTATTATAGATTCCTATATTATTATTTATTGACCAAAAGTTTATAAAAATATACTACACGTCACTTAAACTATTTCCAGAGTTTATCAGTTCTGAAGCTGAAATAAATGTCCTCATAATGGTATAGATATAATTGTGGTCTGTCATCCATATGTATTTTAGCACAGACTATGATGATTACAGTGGACAAAAACCAGTTATTATAAAATATTTCAGCAAGTATCTTAGTAGGGTTCATTACTTCTCCTGCATAGGTATGTGATGTTATGTAGTCGTAATGTTTTTTTTTTTTTTTAACTCCCATTAGCAATATTTAGCAAATAAGTGTATGCCACAATAATGGAATTCAGAGGACCTATGGGTATCAGATGGTAGGGTGAGGTGTAAAAAGTAGAGAAGATAATTGATTATTCAGATTTAGTTAGAAGAATGCTGAGACACTGGTGAAAATAGTAACTGAAAATACATTCTGATTTCCAAAATATTGTCTGGAAAACCTAGTCCCCAGAATGTTACCCCTTTAAGAACAAAGTAAACCCATACAGAGTCTCTCTCTTTCCCTCATAGTAAAATTAAACTCAACTCGGGCTTCTTCACATAAAAAAGAATATTGCTTTAGATCAGAAACTTTATGAGTGTGACTCAAGTAGCAGGTTTTTAGGGGCAGGTCCCTCTGGGCACTGCTCAGGGGTGACCTAACTACGGGAACTCCTTAATTCATAAAATCCGTGGCTCTTTCCTTGCACTTCTAAATCCTTGCTTAGTCGACTTGCTTTGCCCAACCAGACCTTATCCTGGTCCTCCTGTTCTGGCTGCTGTGGCATCACTCACTTCTAGATGAAACTTTTCTCTTCTGGATGTAATAAAATTCAGCAGACACTCATGCTTCACCAGTTATATTATAGACCCTGAGCTAGATGTTGGAGATAAAACAGAGAAAAAAAATAGATTAACACACTTACTTCTGGAACTTACAGTCTAATGGAGACAAAGATTAGGTAGCTAATTAAATTTATGATTCCCAGCATGATAGTTGCAATGAAGGAAACAGGTAACACTCTATAATACAATAACAGGGGATTAGTTGGAGGGAGGCATGGTCATTTAATTAGTCTTACACTGGAACATGTTAGTTAAAATGTTTTCTAGAATGAACTGAAAAATGAGAAAATATGACAAAGAAGAGAGAAAGGAAGGAGGTAAAGATAAATAGGTTATTGTATTTGTGACTGTAAAGATAAATAGATTATTGCATTTGTGATAATATTAATTAACCTGTATGACCCTGAATGCTTGTGTCTTCTGTCTCACACTTGTCTATTTTTTAATGTTTAAATTTTAACTTCTTTGTAATATTTTTTTTTAATTTTTGATGTATACAATTCTTTCTTAAACGATATATGTTTAATGTTTATTTATTTATTTATTTATTTTGAAAGAGGGAGAGACAGAGAAGGAGGGAGAGAGAGGATCCCAAGCAGGCTCTGCACTATTAGTGAGATCCCACCATGTGGCTCAGTCTCATGAACTGCCAGACCATGACCTGAGCCGAAATCAAGAGTCGGACACTAACAGACTATAAACATAGGCTATAGAGGCTTGTGCAGTTGCTTTACTTGCCTACAAAAGAATTCTTCCAGGTGTCACTCTTAAGAGGATTCCATAAAAGTGACTGATTTTTACTACTGTCAGAACACCCTACACTCCAGACTATGAATTGTCACAGACTAAAAAGTTCAGCAGCACCACAAAGAAATAAAAGTCGGATACAGTGGAAGCAATTAGACTAAAGAAAGTCCTTCCCTAAGCTTTTGGTATGGCGTATAAAGTTTTTAACTAAGATCCCTGCATGAAGGTTTATACTTAGATTAATGTAAACTGGCAAGTTATTTACCAAAGGAAGGCATGAAACTAAGTGTGATTTACATTTAGGAGTTCCCTTGAGCTGTTAGATGAACATCACCTATGTCATAAGAAGCCTATGGGTTTTCACCTTGATGCTGAAGGAACAAGGAATTTGCAAATTTAGGAGGAAAAAAAAGGTGCAAATTAGAATTGTCAATTTCACTCAACAAAAAACTTACTATTTTTCTAAGCGGCAGCCTTAACTATGTTATTAACTAATGATAGAAAAAGGTCTGGGTATTTTGTTATTGAGGAACTACAGGAAACATGGTTCTTAATTATTCAGCAGCCCTAGGGGCAACCTCCAATGTTAAGATAAAAATAAACTTCTATCAGCTACAAGACTGAAACCGGCAGAATGGGGGAACAAATCATACCTTTATTTCATTTGTCTGTTGCAAAATGTGCCTGGCAAATTATCTAAAGACTATTATAATCAGAACCTTGCTGCAGGGTGACTTTCCACGAAGTGACAAATTATACTTTCATGTTTCACATGACAGTGTGCTAAGGTTTAAAAGTGAGAGATCCACGGAGGACTTGATTCTTTAGATCTGTCTGTCTTCAGGGGGTTTCTTAGCACAGGTTCTAAATAGGAATCAATGTAAGGAACATATGTGCAGATCCCATCTCCAGAATCCCAAAGCTTTTGAACCACATTTCCAATTATTGCTTGCTGTTGTCTTTCATCATGAGGATATGAATTTGTGAAACAATTCAAGGCAGAAAATGATGATTCTACTATAGAAACTCTCAAGATGGAATTTGCAGTCACTTGATTGCCTACAATCTGGTTTCTTCTCAAGCCACAATGTACACACGAAGTCAAAATGGACCAAAACTTAGAGAAATGGAGTTCTAGTCCTCTGTTTTTGAACAGCTACGTGGCTTCAGGCCAGTGTTGTGAAACAGAAATAAAATATGAGTTGCAAAGGCAAGCGGCATATGTTATTTAAAATTGTCTAGTCAATTTATTTAAAAAGTAAATGGTATTAGGTGAAATTAATTTTAATAAAATATTGTATTTAAATCAATATATCTTAGATATTATCATTTTAGCATGGAAGCAATATAAAACTTATTCAGGATAACTGTCACGTTTTTTAACTGTTTGAAATTCTGAGTGTATTTTATCATTAACAATACCTCCTGATTCAGATTAGCCACATTTCAAGAGCTGAACAGCCACCTGTGCCTATCAGCTATAGTATTAGACAGTCAGCTTTGAGTAAATCTCCAGTTCTCCAACTTGTCATGTCTTAGTCAGAAATGACATGGAAAGAATTAACATTGTGGATATTTCCCAGAGGTGAATGGTTGAATAATCAAAACAAGAGTAAAAATATAACACTGAGAAAGAGCTATTAATATTTGAATGAACATTGTAACATGAGAGTGGGATAGAAAAATTCAAATTGGTAGTTGGCATAGAAATGTATTAAAAAGAAAATGAAAACAATTGGGACTCAATCAGGAGACAACTGAACTGGGAACACTTAACTTGTAGAGAAAAATACCTCCCAATAATGATTGGAAAGACTGTTGCAGAGGAAGTTTAAGCTTTTCTAAACTAACTGATGAGGCAGATTTACGACCAAAATATGGCCATGTATTTCTGCCTTAACTAATTCGAAAAACATATATTGCAGACCTACTGTATAAACACAATATGCTGACTGCTGAGATGCAAAGATATGAATAATTTTTAAAAGTAGACAGGTTTGGGGCATCTGTGTGAGTCAGTTAACACTTAACAGTGTCTGACTCTTGATTTCGGCTCAGGTCACGATCTCATGGTTCTTGAGATCAAACTGCGCATTGGGCTCTGCACTGACAGCCAAGATCCTGCTTGGGATTCTCTCTCTCCCTTTCTCTCTGCCCCTCCCCTCCATTCTCTTTCTCTCCTCTCAAAATTGAGTAAGTAAAAGAAAAAAATATTTTAATTTTTTAAATATTTATTTATGAAAGTGAGAGAGAGAGAGAGAGAGAGAGAGAGAGAGA
>NW_024412395.1:7239805-7290244 GCF_014898765.1 Herpailurus yagouaroundi | reverse complement strand
GAGAGAGAGAGAGAGAGAGAGAGAGAGAGAGATTGCAAGCAGGGGAGGGGCAGAGAGAGAGGGAGACACAGAATTGGAAGCAGGCTCCAGGCTCTGAGCTGTTGGCACAGAGCTGACATGGGGCTTGAACCCACGAACCGAGAGATCATGACCTGAGCCGAAGTTGGAGGCTCCACAGACTGAGCCACCCAGCTGCCCTGAAAAAAAAAAATATTTGAAAAAAAGTAGGTAGGTTTGAAAAATGGGGAAGTTAACGTAGGTAATTCTTCACTGTAGAATTTGCTCCAAAATGGACTGGAGGGAGACTTGATAAGCATGGGATTGTAGAGTTTTAAGTATCCTATAAAGATATTATACAATATTGCCACGGTTAACAAGGATCGATGGGTGTATTTCAAACCAATTGCATTGCCAAGAAATACATAAAATGCAGGACAATTTCTTTTAAACAATTTTTTTGAAAGTTTATGACTGAAGCTATCAGAGAGATTCCCAGACTGTAAAGATTTGTGCATCTGAATCCAGATGAAAGGGGGGTAGTTGAGAATGATATAGAAGAAGTTTGTAGATATTTTTCTCTATGAGGATACTATCAAATGAGAGGCTGAGAAACAAAACAACTTTTTAGACATTCAGATAATTAATTAGTATCATATAAATATTATTAATTTGTGTAGTTCTGATAACATAAAAATACTACATTCAAAGAAAATTTTTATTATATTTGGTGATAATATTTGATTTAAAAATGTTTTGATTTCATTATTTTATTTTATTTTTTCCAGTTCATTTGAGATATAATTAACATATAGCATTGTATTTAAATGAAAGCATAAAATTTGATAATGTACATATCATAAAAGAATTAACACAATCAGTTTAGTTAACATCAGACACTTCACAGAGTTGCATTTTTTTAATTTTAATGAAATAAATATTTACTTTAAGATCTATTCTCTTGCTAAGTTTCAGATATGTAATATAGTATTGTTAAATATGGTCACCATGCTGTACATTACATCCCCAGAACTTATTTGCTTTGTGACTTGAACTTTATATATTTTGATGGCAACCAATTTCCCCCACCATCTACCCCTAACCTTCAACTCTGGCAAGCTCCAACTACTCTCCACTTCTATGAGTTTAATTTTCATTGATTCCACATACAAGTGAGATCATACAGCATCTGTCTTTCTCTTTCTGACTTATTTCACTTCATGTAATGCCCTCAGGTCCCATCCATGTTGTTGCAAATGGAAAGATTACCTTCTCTGTTGTGGCTCAATGCTATCCCACTGTATATACAGGCAGGCTTCCTGAATTTTACTGTGCTTTCCCTTAATGAGTTTCACAGATCTTACGTTGCTTACAAAATTGAAGGCTTGTGGAAACCCTGGGTCAAGCAGTCCTTGACGTGCATTTATCCAAAAGCATGTGTTTACTTCATGTGTCTCTGTCACATTTTGGCATTTCTTGCAATATATTAAATTTTCTCATTTTATTATATTTTTGTGGTGATCAGTGATATTTCACATTATTGTCATAATTGTTTTGTGCACCATATTTCTTCCCAGAGAAGATGATGACCTTAATCAGTAAATGTGTGTGTTCTGACTTATCCACCGACCAACCCTCTCCTCAGGCCTCCACGAGGATATGTCCCTGAGACACATCACCATTGAGGCAAGACCCTTCATCAGCAAATATATTACAGCTCACTATAAGCTCAAATGATGATTGGCATTATTTAGCAATAAAGCATTTTTTTTTTAATTTTTTTTCAACGTTTATTTTATTTTTGGGACAGACAGAGACAGAGAGTGAACGGGGGAGGGGCAGAGAAAGAGGGAGACACAGAATCGGAAACAGGCTCCAGGCTCCGAGCCATCAGCCCAGAGCCCAACCGGGGCTCGAACTCACGGACCGCGAGATCGTGACCTGGCTGAAGTCGGACGCTTAACCGACTGCGCCACCCAGGCGCCCCGCAATAAAGCATTTTTAATTAAGGTACATGCATTGTTTTTAGACATGATATTACGCACTTAATACCCTTTAGTGTCATGTTGACATCACTTGCATATGCACTGAGAAATCAGAAAAAAAAAAATTAATTTGCTTTTTTGAAATATTTGCTTTATTGCAGTGCCTGGAACTGAACCCACAATGTCTCTGAGGTATGCCTGTACACCACGTTTTCTTTGTTCATTCATCCTTTGAAAGTCACTCAAGGTGTTTCCATGTCTTAGCTATTGTAAAAAATGCCATACATGGGGAGCAAATATCTCTTAGAGATGGTGGTTTCATTTCCTTCAGTATATACTCAGAGGTGGAATTGGTGGATCACACAGTAATTCTATTTTTAATTTTTAATTTTTAAATGTTTATTTATTTATTTATTTATTTATTTATTTATTGTTTTGAGAGAGAGAGAGAGAGAGAGAGAGAGAGAGAGAGAAAGCGAAAGCACAAGCAAGGGAAGGTCAGAGACAGAAGGAAAGACAGAATCCCAAGCAGGCTTTGTGCTGTCAGGGCAGAGCCTGATGTGGGGCTTGATCACATGAACGGTGAGATCATGACCTGAGCTGAAATCAAGAGACGGACACGAAAACGACTGAGCTACCAAGATGTCCCTATTTTTTAAGAAAATCTCCATACTGTTTCTGACAGTGGCTGCATCAATTTACATTTTCATCAAAGTGCACACAGGCTGCTTTTTCTCCACATCCTCACCCGAACTTATTCTCTCTTCTCTAGTTGATGACAACCATTGTAACAGGTGTGAGTTGATATATCATTGTGCTTTTTATTTGTATTTCCCTGATGATCAGTAATGTTGAATATCTTTACATGTACTTGCTGGCCATTTGCATGTTTTCTTTGGAAAAATGTCCATTTATTTCCTCTACCCTGTTTTTAATCAGGTTTTTGTTGTACGAGTTCTTTATATATATGTGTGTGTATATATATATATATATATATATATATACACACATACATATATATGTGTGTGTGTGTATATGTGAGTATATATATATGTGTATATATATGTGTATATATATGTGTATGTGTATATATATATATATATATATATATTCCTCTTAACAAATTAGAAATATAATTTTCAATTTGTTCTTTTAGTTTGTTAGTTATCTTTTCATTTGGTTGAGGGTTTTCTTAACTGTGTGGAAGCTTTTTAGTTTGATGTAGTCCCACTTGCTAATTTTTGCTTTTGTTGCCTTTGCTCTTCATGTCAAATGGAAAAAATTACTGGTGAGACTTTTGTCAAGGATCACACCCTCTATACTTTCTTCTAGTTATTTAAAATTTCCAGTTTTATATTCAAGTCTTTAATCAGTTTTGAGTTGATTTTTTTATATACATATTGTGTAAGACAGAGGTCTGGGGTTATTATTTTTGCATGTGGCTATCCGGTCTTCCCAACATTTATTAAAGAGGCTATCCTTTTCCCATTGTATATTCTTGGTTCCATTGTCAGGAATTAATTGGTCATATATGTGTGGGTTTCCCCCCCTCCTGGGCTTTCTATTCAATTTCATTAATCTGTGTCTGTTTTTATGTTTTCATTACTACAGCTTTGTCATATACTTTGAAATCTGGATGCCTCCAACTTTATTCTTGCTTCTTAAGATTAACTACTTGACTATTTGGGGTCTTTTATGGTGCCACACAAATTTTAGGATTGTTTGTTCTATTTCTATGAAAAATACCGTTGGAATTTTGATAGGGATTACATTGAATCTATAGGTTGCTTTGAGTAGCATGGACATTTTAATATGATTAATTCTTCTATTCCATGAGCATTGGATATCTTTCCATTTATTTGTGTCTTCAATTTCTTTCATTAATATATTGCAGTTTTTAGTGTACAGGTCTTTCACTTCCTTTGTTACATTTATTTCTAGGCATTTAATTATTTTCAATGCAATTGTTTTTTGTTTTTGTTTTGTTGTTGTTTGTTGTTGTTGTTTGAGAGAGAGAGTGAGAGAGAACGAGCACAAGAAGGGCAGAGAGAAAGGGAGAGAGATAATCTTTTTTTTTTAATTTTTTTTTTCAACGTTTATTTATTTTTGGGATAGAGAGAGACAGAGCATGAACGGGGGAGGGGCAGAGAGAGAGGGAGACACAGAATGGGAAACAGGCTCCAGGCTCTGAGCCATCAGCCCAGAGCCTGACGCGGGGCTCGAACTCACGGACCGCGAGATCGTGACCTGGCTGAAGTCGGACGCTTAACCGACTGCGCCACCCAGGCGCCCCAGAGAGAGAGATAATCTTAAGCAAGCTCCATAATCAGCCTGGAGCCGGACATGGGGCTCTATTCCCATGACCCTAGAACCATAATCTGAGCCAAAATGGAGAGATGGACACTTAACCAACTGAGCCACCCAGGCACCCCTTAATGCAATTGTAAATCAGATTGTTTTCTTAATTTCTCTTTCTTCTTGTTTGTTATTAATGTGTAGAAATGGGTTTTTGTGTATTGATATTTTTTTTTTGTGACATTGATAATGTCCTGCAACATTATTGAATTTATTTGAATAGTTTTAAAAGTTTTTTGATAGAATCTTTATGATTTTCTATATCTATATCATGTCATCTGACAATAGTTATAGTTTTATTTCTTCCTTTCTAAATTGGATGATTTTTATTTGTTTTTCTTGCTTAATTACTCTGGTTAGAACATCCACTATGATGGTGACTAAAAAGGGCACAATTGGGCATCCTTTCCTTTTTCCTTGGTCTTACTGGAAAAGCTTTCAGCTCTCCACCATTGAGTATAATGTAATCTGTGGGGTTATCATATAGCTTTTATTATGTTAAAGCATATTCCCTCTGTACCCATTTGTTGAGTTTTTATCATAAATGTAAAATCTTTTGAGAAATCCGTGGATATTATTAATGCTGTTCTGTATAAATAAGTTTAATTTTAATTTCTGGTTACATTTAGGATTACTTATTTATTTTTGGTTTTAGAAATTTTACAATCATATGTCTATTTTTTTAAATACTCCAAGAGTATTTACTCATGGAAATGGTTGAGCTTCTTGTTTCTGTGGTTTTCAAATTTTATTACATTTAGGGATAAAAAAAAAACAACTATTACTGACTTGTGCATATTGTGTCCCAATTTCTGTATCTCCTCTCCTTTTGTTAGTTCATTTACTCATATTTTTCAACTGTTTAATATTGACCCAGAAGGCAGTGATTTTTTGTTTATTTTTTTTTATCTTTTTTCTCTATGTTTAAAAGTGGATTTCTATCGCTTTGCTCCTCTTTTTCTACAATTTCCATCTGTTATTAATACCCTTCAGTGAATTTTTAATTGTAGGCATTTTATTTTTAAATCCATAAATTTTGGTTGCTTATAATTTCCATTTTCTGCTAGAAGCTACCCATCTATTCATTCATGGTGTACATCCTTTTCTTTATATTCTCAAACATTTACATTCACAATAACTGTTTTCAAGATTTTGTTTGTTAGTTCCAGTTATTGTGTCATTTCCATTTGTTGGTACTGAATTTTTCTTCCTATTGTTATTTTTTAAAGTGTCCTTACATGGGGCGCCTGGGTGGCTCAGTCAGTTGAGTGTCCTACTTCAGTTCAGGTCACGATCTCAAAGTTCGTGAGTTCGAGCCCCGCATTGGCCTCTGTGCTGACAGCTCAGGGCCTGGAGCCTGCTTCCAATTCTGTGTCTCCTGCTCTCTCTGTCCCTCTCGCCCTCATGCTCTACCTCCTTCTCTCAAAATTAAATAAGTGTTAAAAAAATTTAAAAAAAATGAACATTAGCCTCGTGTCAAGGTTAACAGTGCTAAAATGTCTTTACATATCTAGTTTGTTTTGTTTTGTTTTGTTTTGTTTTAATTTTTATGGTGGGCATTATTATATCATATATTAAACGTTTGAATTTTGTTGCCTCTCTTTATACTTAGCTTGATTTGGCTGGCAATCATTTATTGTATAATGAACCTTAGTATGTCAAGGCTTGTTTTTTTGGCTCTATTCAGAGGGATATTCTTAAAGTGAGATTTTTGTGGGATCTCACATTAAATACTTAAGATGACTGGTGAGACCTCTCTACTCTTACAGAATGTAACACCAGTGACTTTCAGCAGTATTCTCCAGAATATTGACACATATCAGAACATTTTACCAGCTCTTCTACACCAGGCCTCAATAAAACTTGACCTTGACATTCACATGTTTGTATTTAGGCGAAGGTTAAGGTTACCCAATACAGAATTCTGGACTTCTTTCTCTATCCAATAAATGATACCTGTGTCAATACACCTAAACTTCAATTTTTATTTCTTTTATACTGCAAAGGTATTGATTTTTCTTTGTGCTCTATTTCTCCATGTTATAAAAAGTGTCCCTGGGCACATACTCTGAAGGAATATGGTACTTATCTTGTGTAATTCTTCTGTCTCAGAACACCCTCCTGCATGGTCTTATAATCAATGCCTGAAAACTTATTCATACATTTGATAAAATATTAGGGTTGTGTATAACAGGGGCATAAATCTAATGTCTCTTAATTTGTCATGATCATGCAACCATAAATCATATATATATATGTATATATATATATACATATATATACATATATATGTATGTGTGTATCTATATCTATATCTATATCTATATATATCTCATATGCCTTTTTATAATCTCTAGCCTATTCTCTTTCACTCTAAAAAATTTTTCTCTTCCAATCCATAGGTTCTATTACTTTACAAAAAATGCAAAAGATACATAAGACCTTCCCTCCGAGTATATGAAATGAAGAGAACTGGAAACAAGGTCAAAGGAAAGAAAGTCACTTCACAGATAGTAATTTTAAAAATCAGTTATGTTTGTCATTAAACAATACAAATTTCCCATATTTATCAGAAAGATGAGGAAAAATTATGAGTCTTGTGTGGAACTCAACTGACTAGATATTAATTATATTTCCTACCCTGTTGTGGTACTATTCTGTTACTTACACAAGTTTATTTAGTTGACATTTCCTAGCTCTGGATATCTACATATTCCTATCTACATCCATATCCATATTCTATTATTACTCCTTTTATCATTCATTTTGTAGCCAGAGATGTACTTTATTTCTTGGTAACTCTGATCATGTAATGATCTCCAACGATCTCACTCAATTATTTTCTCTCTTCTCTTCCTCTCTAACCTTATACTTTACTGTGAATTTTCTTTTAATTGGTTTAGAAATTTCATGAGGGATTTACTAACTTTTACCAGTTTCCTAATGTTAAGAAAATAACTCTTGAGTCTGCATGAGTTATTTTTTTTTTCAACGTTTATTTATTTTTGGGACAGAGACAGAACATGAATGGGGGAGGGGCAGAGAGAGAGGGAGACACAGAATCGGAAACAGGCTCCAGGCTCTGAGCCATCAGCCCAGAGCCTGAAGCGGGGCTCGAACTCACGGACCGCGAGATCGTGACCTGGCTGAAGTCGGACGCTTAACCGACTGCGCCACCCAGGCGCCCCAAGTCTGCATGAGTTATAAGAGGAGCATGGAGAGTCACACTGGGGCTCACTTCACTTTCTGCCTAGATAATTTCTATCAAAAGGAAAAAAAAAAAACAGTAAGAAGAGTAAATAAAATGAACTGAAATAAAATTATTAATGCCGTCTGTCTATGGATGTTATGATACTAGTTTCATCAAGCAAAATTGTTACGTTGGGTAGACTCAAAATCTTTGTGTAGGCAAAAAGATTGTTATTTCTCCCATTGCTACATTGTTTAACCTTCTGTCATAAAAGAAAATTAAAATTGCTTATGAAATACACTTATCAGAGATCTATGATGACTGTTCTTTAGGATGTTATACTTTACTACAAGGTTGTGCATTGATGTATATTTTCAAGAGATATTCCCCAAAATATGGATATCAGAGAGATTGGATTGTAAATTTTATTGTTACCTGACATTTCTAGTGTAAGAATCTCACCTTCAAAAGGTTGTAATAAACTGTTATATGAATGGATCCTCAAGAGGGGCTTCATACACTTTGGGCAGTGGAAGAGATATGGTAGATGAAGTTGTAGAATGGATTTTTCTCGGTTTATGGTCTCACATCTGCTAGAAAGTTTTAGAGGTTATTTCATTAAATTGTTCAATTTCAGCAACATAGTATAATATGAAATACACTACACTGGAAGACAAGAAGCTATACTGGACATTCCTTTCCCAATAGTTCTGGATTAGTATCATTTTTACCCTTGTAAACTATGACTAAGTTTACAGCCCATGATATCCCTTCATGATCTTTGTATTCTGGACAATTTATTTACAAAAGATCAAATTTCTAATGCAGTTTTATAGAGCAGACTTTAAAAAATATTTTATTTAAACAGACTTTAATTTATCCTGGATAATCTTGTTTCACTAGAATATGCTTTTTCACAGTTCTAATAAAATCTTTCTCAGATTCAATATTCCTGGACAAATGATTTTAAAAAATAGTGTTAGTACATATCAACCTGAAAAACCATCCCAACTTGACTACAAACAACATTTTCATTTCACCTACCCATGTCTAGGTAAGTGTATTAGTAGCTTTCAATTTTACACTGCAAGTTATGTTTTTTTTTAATTTGATTGTTTTTTTTTATTTTTTTATTTTTTTTTGAGAAAGACAGAGAGAGAGAGAGAAAGAGAGAGGGAGTGCAAGCAGGGGAGAGGCAGAGAGAGAGAGAATATTAAGCAGTCTTCATGCTCAGGGTTAAGCCCCACACTGGACTTGATCTCATCATGATCTTAAAATCATGATCTAAGTGTAAATCAAGATTTGGACGCTCAACTGATTTAGGTGCCCCTAGATTTTTTTCAGTAAGCATTTTTTGAGATACTTGTAGATTCACATGCAATTGTAAGAAACAATACAGAGATCCCAGAATCTATTACTAACTTTCCCTACTATTAATACTCCTAATGTAAAACCATAGCACAACTAGAATATTGGGAATGACAGTGTGAATATGTAGAATAGTTCCGCCACCAAAACAATCTCTTGTGCTGCCCATTTATAGCTATAACTGTCATAATTATCAGGCCCACTTTCAATCTCCATTCCTAAATGGAGACAAGTATATACTATATATCTATATATCTATATAGATAGATAGATAGATAGATAGATATATACACACATATATATATGTGTATATATATTTACCATTCCCTCATTTGAAAGGGATCTAGTTTGTAACCAGTTTTTGGCTGTTACAAATAAAGCTGATGTAAACATTCAAGTAGAAATTCTATGTGAACAGAGGTTTTCATGTCTGTGGGATAAATACCCTAGAGTAAAATTCCTGGGACGTGACATGTTGTAGTTGCACGTTTCATTTTAAAACCACTTGGAAAAAAAAAAAAGAGGAAAGATAAGAGAACCTGGAAAAACATTTCCCAGTGTGAATATACCATTTGTATTCCCACCAGCATTGCATGTATAATCCAGTTTTTCCACATCATCCAACGTTGTCACTACATCTTTATTTTAGTCATTCTGATGGGTATATACTAATATCTCGTTGTGGTTTTAATTTGCATTTTCCTAGTGGCTAATAATATTGAACATCTTTTCATCAGCTTATTTGCCATCTGTATATCCTACTTAGCAAAATGTGTCTTCATGCCTTTTTCCCATTTTTAAATTGGATTGTTTGAATTTTTTACTGTGGAGTTTTGAGACTAACTTATATATTCTACATGAGGCTTCATCACCAGGCATGTGGTTTTGTAACTATTTCCTCCCAGTGTATATTTTGTATTTTCATCTCTTACCAGTGTCTGTGGCAGAGAAAAATATTTTATTTTTCATGAGAGCAAATTTACCAATTTTTCCTTCTTACAGACTATGCTTTTGGTTTCAAGTCTAAGAATTCTTTGCCTAGCCTTAGATACCAAAGATTATATTACTTTTTTCTAAAAGTTTTCTAGTTTTATGTATTACATTTAACTGTGATTTCTTTATATTAATTTTTCCATAAGCTATGAAGTTTAGATTGAGTTTCATTATTTTCCTCATGGATGTTCAATTACTTTAGCACTATTTTTGAAAAAATGATTTTTCCTCCATTGAATTGCTTTTTCAACCTTGTAAAACTTTATTTGAGCATATTTGTGTGGATTTATTTTGGGACACTCTATTTCGTTTATTTTTATCTATGTGTCTATACCTCTATAAACACTATGCTGTCTTGATTACTGTAGCTGTATAATAAGTGTTAATATCTTCTTTTTAAAGGTAGTTTTAAGTCTTCTAAGATGTGTGCCTTTTCATATTAATTTTAGAAGAAGCCTGTTTATGACTACAAAAAAAACAACAACTCCTTGCTTCGATTTTGATAGAAATCTCATTAAACCTGTACGTCGGTTTAAGGAGAACTGATATCTTTACTATATTTTTTCAGTTCATGTATCCCCATTTGCTTAAGTTTTATTTCATTTTTTTCTTAAATCAGCATTTTGTAGTTTTTACCAACGGACCCTATACATATTTTCTAAAGTGCGTATGAAAGTGTTTCATATTCTTTGGTGTGACCGTGCCTTTAATTTTTATTTCCTCAATGTCATTGTTAGTCTATGGAAATGTAATTAACTTTTGCATCTTGATCGTCTACGCTGTGACTTTATTGAGCTCATTTATTAGGGCTAGATTTTTTAAAAATAAATTCCTTGGAATTTTCTTTAAAGGGAGTGAGGGTTTCCGCAAACAAAAATGCCTTTATTCTGTTCCACGATGCTTTTCTCTTATTTTTCTTGCTTTATTGCATGATTAGAAATTACAGTACTAGATCAAGTGTAAGTGAAGTTTTGAGAGTGGACATCTCCCTTGTTTGTAATCGAGGAGGCCAGCATTCAGTCTTTCACTATTAAGTATAATATAAGCTGGATCCTTTTCGTGTGTATGAA
Source organism: Herpailurus yagouaroundi (assembly GCF_014898765.1). Classification (NCBI taxonomy): domain Eukaryota; kingdom Metazoa; phylum Chordata; class Mammalia; order Carnivora; family Felidae; genus Herpailurus; species Herpailurus yagouaroundi. The sequence continues at coordinate 7,279,286 of NW_024412395.1, read as the reverse complement.
CCTTACTAAGCTGTTTTATTTTCCCTCTATTTTTCTGAGAGACTTTTTTTTTGAGAGAGAGAGAGAGAGTGAAAGTGGGGGAGAGGAAAAGAAACTGTTAAGTAGGCTCCACACTCAGTCTGCAGCCTGATGTGGGACTTGTCCTCACAACGATCATGACCTGTGACCTGAGCTGAAATCAAGAGTTGGGCACTCAGTCAGCTGGGCCACACAGGTGCTCTTATGAGAGATGTTATAATGAACGTGCTGGGTTTTGATAAATGTATTTATGGATCAATTGGTATAATCATATGATTTTTCTTTTCTAACATATTGTTGTGCATTATCTTGATTGGCTTTCAAACGTTGAACTAGACTTGCATACCTTGAGTTAATCCCACTTAGTTTTGCTATACAAATTTATTCATTGTTGGGTTAATTTTTAAAATATATTATTTTATTTTTCCATCTAAATTCATGATATTTACTATTTCCTTTGTCTTTTATTTTCTATTTCTTATTGTTTTTGTACTATCTTTATTTGATTTTGTTGTCAGGATAACTATAGCTTCATAACATATTTTGGGAAGAACTCTCTTCTAATTTCTGGAAGAGATTGTGTAAATTGGGTATTAATTTTACTTTAAATCTTTAGTAACAGTCTTTAGTAAAATCATGTCAGGCTGGGGTATTTATTTTTTGGATTTTTGAAATTATGAATTCAATTGTGTTATTACATCTTGGTTAGATTTTGTTAATGTGTTTTTTGAAGAATTTGTCTATTTTTTGCAGTTATCAAGGTCATGAAAATAAACATTTTTAGTATTCCCTTATTACGTTTTAACAGTAACTGTATAATCTACACTGATATTTCTTGTTTCATTCGTGATACTGGTAATTTGTGTCTCTTTTTATTCTTGTCAGTATTATGAAGGGTTTATAGATTTATTGAGTTTTTTTAAGTACCTGGTTTTGTTTTATTGACTTGTTTTCTTTTTTTCCTAATTTTGTTTGCATTGATTTATTCTTCCTTCTATTTGCCTTAAGTGTGGTTTGCTAAAGATTTCTGCTGTTGTTTTATCTATGTAGGCATTTAGATTATTGATTTAAGACATTTCTTGTAGTTTACCTCTAATAACATACATGACCATAAGTTTTCTCTTTATTACCGTTTTAGTTATGTCTCACATTGATTGATACGCTGGATTTTCTTTATGTATATATCTGGCTATATAGATATGCTATGTATTTTATATTTAGTAAGTATGGGTGTAATATTATTATTTTGTATTTTTTATATTTGATACTTTTTTTTTGATATCTGATTGGAAAAGATGTCCCAAGCCCTGATTCCTTTTAATGAGATATAGTATTTAGAGCCTGCAAGCTGGATTCAATCAGTTCTCATTGTAAACAGAATTAGTCATTGTTTTTATGCCATTCAGTAAAGAGAATTGGGAAATATGTATTGTAGGTTTCATTTTTTTTAACGTTTTGAACCCATTCATCCATTTGTTCTGCCCCCTAACCCCCACTTCTGGCAGCCACCAATCTGTTCTCTGTATCTATGAGTTTGAATTTTTTTAAAATTATACATATAAGAGAGATCATACGGTATTCATCTTTGTCTATGTTACTTATTTCACTTAGCTTAATGCTCTCTAACTCCATCCATGTCATCGCAAATGGCAAGATTTCATTCTTTTTATGGCTGAATAATAGTCTGTTATATATATATATAACAGTTAAGTTTTGTGTATGATATGATATAAGGGTCTAAAATCACTTTTGCATATGGCAGTCCAATTGTCCCAAAACCATTTACTGAAAAGAATGTACTTTAACCATTTTATATTTTTGGATCCTTCATTGCAAATTAGTTGACATATATGTGTGGGTTTATTCCTGGGCCTTCTATTTTGTTCCAATGACCTATGTGTCTGTTTTTTTATGCCAACACCATACTGCTTTGATTATAATTGACTTTTTTTTATTTTTTTAAATTTATATCCAAATTAGTTAGCATATAGTGAAAAAATGATTTCAGCGGTAGATTCCTTAGTGCCCCTTACCCATTTAGCCCATCCCCCCTCCCACAAGTCCTCCAGTAACCCTCAATTTGTTCTCCATATTTATGAGTCTCTTCTGTTTTGTCCCCCTTCCTGTTTTTATATTATTTTTGTTTCCCTTCACTTATGTTCATCTGTTTTGTCTCTTAAAGTCCTCATATGAGTGAAGTTATATGATTCTTGCCATTTCCAACTAGGTGGATGGAACTGGAGGGTATTATTCTAAGTGAAATTAGTCAGTCAGAGATTACAATAGACTTTTAATAGAGTTTGAAATCAGGGAACATAATTCCTCCACCCTTGTTCTTCTTTCTCAAAATTACTTTGGTTATTATTTTTGTGGTTACATACAAATGTTATGATTGTTCTATTTCTGTGAAAAATATCACTGTGAAAAATATCAAATGCGATTTGATAGAGATCGCATTAAATCTAAATATTCCTTTGAGTAATATGGATATTTTAATGATATTAATACTCCTAATCCATGAGCATAAAATATTTTTCCATTTATTTGTATCTCTTTCAATCTATTTCCGTAACTTATACTTTTCAGTATACAGTACTTTCACCTTATTGGTTAAATTTATTCTCAGATATTTTATTCTTCCTTGATGCAATATTAAATGGGAGTGTTTTCTTAATTTCTTTCTGACGGTTTATTTTCAGTGTATAAAAACACAACAGATATTTCTGTCTTGATTTTTGTACCCTGAAACTTGACAGATTTTGTATATTACTTCTAGCGATGTTGTGGTAGAGATTTTAGGATTTTTTATGAAATCATGTTGTTTATAAGTAGTGAAATTTTACATCTTCCTACCTGACTTGGATGTCTTTATTCTTTTTCCTACCTAATTGCTCTGGCTAAGACTTCCAATGCTAAGTGGAATAAAATTGAGAAGAGTGGAACATTCTTGTTTTGTTTCTGATCTTAAAAAAAAATTATTTCAGCTTTTAACTATTGTGATGTTTACTTTGACTTTCTCAAAAATGGTCTTTATTATTTTGAGGTATGTTTCATCTATACCCATTTTGTTGAAAGTTTCTATCATAATTGGATGTTCAATTTTGTCAAATTTGTTTTTGCTTGTATTCAAATGGTATGATTGTTTACCCTTCATTTAGTTAATGTGGTGTATCATGTTGATTTATATGCAAATGTTGGAACCATAATCGCATCATTGGAATAAATTCCAGTTCATCATGTTGTATGATACTTTCAGTGTATTGCTGAATTTTATTTTCTACTATTTGTTGAGGATTTTTGCATCTATGTTCATCAGAGATATTGGCCTGTAATTTTCTTTTGACGTGGTGCCCTTGTCTGGTTTTGGGTTCAGGGTAATGCTGGTCTTGTAAAATAAATTTGGAGGCATTTTCTGCTCCTCAATTTCTTGAACAAATTTGAGAAAGAGAGGTCTTAAATCTTCTTTGAATATTTGGTAGAATTCACTGGTGAAACTACCTGGTCTTGGAATTTATTGTTTTGGGGGAGGTTTTTTCATTACTAATTCAGTCTCTTGCTAGTAATAAATCTATTCAGATTTTCTAGTTTTTCATGATTCATTTTTGGTAGATGGTATATTTCTAAGAATTTGTCCATTTCTTCTAGGTTGTCCAATTTGTTGGCATTAGTCACAGTAATTTCTTCTTTGTATTTCTCTGGTAGCAATTGTAATATTTTCTCATTATGATTTTATTTCTTTGATCCCTCCTCTTATCTTAGTACGTCTAGCTAAAAATTTGCCAATTTTATTTATCTTTTCAAGTCACCACATCCTCCTTTCATTGATACTTTCTTTTTTCTTTCTTTCTTTTTTTTTTTTTTGGTCTGTATTACATTAATGTCTGCTATAATCTTTATTATTTACTTCCTTCTACAAACTGTGGGCTTAATTTGTACTGTCTCTGGTTCCTTGAGTTGTAAAGTTAAATTGTTTATTTGAGACTTTTCTTTGTTTCTTGAGGTAGACATTTATTTTTTTTTAATGTTTATTTATTTTGAGAGAAAGAGAGAGAGAGAGAGAGAGAGAGAGAGAGAGAGAGAGAGAATTGAAATCAGGCTCCATGCTGTCAGCACAGAGCCCAATCTGGGGTTTGAATTCACAAACCATGAGATCATGATCTGAGCTGAAATCAAGAGTTGGATACAACTGATTGAGATGCCCAGGCACACCTGAGGTAGGCATTTATCAATATTAAATTACCTCATAACTACTTTTACTGCATTCCATATGTCTTGGTATATTATATTTGCATTTTGTTTGTCTCAATGTATTTTTTTATCTCTTTTTATCTCTTCTTTAACCTATTGGTTATTAAGCAGCACGTTTTAAAATCTCCACATATTTGCTAATTTTCTAGTTATCTTCTTATAATTGATTTCTAGTTTAATACCATTGTGGTCATAAAAAAATGGCTCATACAATTTCAATTATTTTAAATTTATTAAGACTTGTTTTGTGTCCTATTATATGATCTACCATGGAGAGTGTTTCATGCACACTTGAGAATAATGTATATTATGTTGCTGTTGGATTAAATGCTTTGCATGTATCTGTTAAGTCCCTCTGATCTAATATGTTATTTAAAGCCCATGTTTTTCTTATTGATTTTTGTTCTGGATAATCTATCTATTGATGTGGGTGGGGTATTAATGTTCCCTACTACTTTTGCATTGTTATCTATTTCTCCCTTTATGCCTGTTAATAGTTACTTTATATAGTTAGGAGCTCTTATGTTGGGTGCATAAATATTTAAAAATGTTAAATCCTGTTGGCATGACCTCTTAATCAATATGTAATATCCATCTTTATATTTTTTTGCAGTATTTGTTTTAAATTAGATTTTGTCTGATATGAGTATAGATACTCCAGCTTTCTTTTGGTTTCCATTTGGATGGGATATCTTTCTCCATCATCTCACTTTCACTCTATGAGTTTTCTTACATCTAAAATGAGTCTTTTGTAGGCAGCATATAGATATGTCTTATTTTTTTAACCCACTCAGTCATGTGATGCTTTTGATTGGATAATTTAGTCCATTTACATTTAAAGTAATTATTAATAGATATGTATTATTGCCATTTGTTCATTGTTTTATGGATGTTTTTGTAATTCCCTATTGTTATTTCCTCTTTTCTTGCTTTATTTTTTTGTGGTTTGATGACTTTCTTTAGTACTATGCTTATATTTGTGTATTTATAATAGGTTTTCACTTTGTGGTTACCAAGTGGCTTACGTATAACAACTTATATCTGTAACAGTCTACTTTAAGCTTATAATGACTGAATTTGACCACATTCTAAAGTTCAAAATTTTTACTCACCCCGTATTCTATATTTTCCATCATCTTTTCATCTTGTGTAACCCTTAATTAATCATTATAATCATAGTTATTTTTACTACTTTTGTCTAACCTTCATACTGGATTTATAAGTGATTTATCCACTATTTATGGTATATATTTACAGTTTTTTTCTAATGTTCATTTATTTATTTTGAGTGAGAGATACATATAGAGAGAGAACTGGGGAGGGGCAAAGGGAGAGGGAGATAAAAAGAATCCCAAGCTGTCTCTGCACTGTCAGTACAGGGCCTGATGTGGGACTCGGTCTCATAAATCGTGAGATCATGACCTGAGCTGAAATCGAGAGTCAGCAGCTTAACCAACTGAGCCACCCAGGGACCCCATATATTTACTGTTTCAATTAGATTTGTTTTTTTCATGTGTTTTCTTATTACTAATGAGTGACCTTTTATTTCATGTTAAAGAATTCCTTTTAATATTTCATGTAAGGCTGATATAGTGGTTAGGCACTCCTTTAGTTTTTGCTTGCCTGGAGAACTTTATTAATTCAATATCTGAATGATAACTTTGCCAGGTAGAATATTCTTAGTTGAAAGCTTTTTCTTTTGGTACTTTGAATATATTGTGCCACTCCTGGCTTCAACAGTTTCTGCTGAAAAATCTGCTCTTACTTTTATGGGATTATTTTGTACATATGAAGGGTTTTTTTTCCTTTGGTCTTTTTAATATTTCTTTATCTTTCACTTTTCACATTTTCATTGTAATGAATGTTGGTGTGTGTCTCTTTGGTTTCATCTTCTTTGGAAGCTTCTGGGGTTTTTGAAATTGAGTGTCTATTTTCTTTTTCAGATTAGGGAAGATTTCAGCCATTATTTCACCAAAGAAGTTTTCTGCCCCCTTCTCTCTTTTTCTTTGGAAAGTCTTGTCATGTGAATGTTAGTCCATTTGTTGTTGTCTCATAAGTTACTTAAGTTATCCTCTCTTTTATTCATTCTTTTTTTCTATTTACTGGTGTGATTAAATTTCACTGCTTTGTCTTGGGTTCACTAATCCTTTCCTCAGCATCATTCATTGGCTGTTGAATTCCTCTAGCATATGTTTTACTTTAGGTATTTTTCTTTTAGCTCTGTGATTTCTGTTTGGTACTTTCTTATATTTTCCATCCTTTGTTGAAGTTCTCTCTGTATTTACTCATTCTTCTTCCCCTTTCCCTGAACATCTTTATGGCAATGACATTGAAATTATTATCAGACATATTGCTTATCTCTTTAATTAAGTTTTTTTCTGAGGTTTTCTTTTGTTCTTTCATTTGGAACATAGTCTTCTGATTTTTTTTCCATTTTGCTTGACTTTTTTGGTTTCTATACCAACTAGATGAATATGAGACAACTACTTCTCCCAGTTTGAAAGAGTGACCCCATGTGAATGAGCATTGCCATTCAACCCTTTCCCTAGTTCATGTCTCTCACACTTTTGTGCTTCTCTAAGCAGCCTATTATATGTTAATAGCTCTCAGTAGTTAACTGAGTACCATGATCTATCAGTGTCTTAAAAGTGAGATTTTAGCACCCTCGTTTAGGCTGATGGAAGTCAGACCTTTAGTCAGCAGCTTTTAGAAATATGCAAATATATACGGTCCTGTGGAACCACAAATGTAATCTCCCTTGGCCATCAGATCCAGGTGATCCGAATATGTCTCCCTGGAAACAGTGGCAAAAGTCCGGGCTGTAGTTATGTATATAAGCACTTTTCTGGGAGATAGCAGTGAGCTGGAGCAAGGCAGAGAGAGAGTGCCCAGATGGTATCCATTCCCTACATTACTTGAGAACAGCTCTATGGACTACTAAGTGTATGCCAAACCTGAAGCTTTCTCCTCATCTTAAGCTCCAAGACAAGTGAAGAGATCTCCTTCACAGAAAAATTGGTGGTAGCCCTAGGCTGATCTCTGTGCAGTACTCAGGGGGTGGTAGCCTGACAAGAGCTATCTCTGTGATCATGATTGTCCCATGGAACCCAGGAATGCAAGTCCCCTGAACTCCGGATCATGAGGCATCCACTGTTCTGCAACTATGGAAACTGGGACACTAGATATAAAAATTTGGGCACCAGCTGCTTGTAGAGCTCTCTACTGGGCAACACTGATCCTCTGGAGCATGGCAGTGGGAGAGCACTGGACAACAAAAAATTGTTCCAGCCCTTTGAGATCCGGAAAGGATTAGCTAATCCCTAGGTGCATGTTTAATTAGAAACCTATCCCAAAAGGAAGGAAGGAAAAAGAAAGAAGAAAGAAGGAAATAAAGAAAGAAAGGGAGAGAAAGAGAGAGAGAAAGAAAGAGAGAGGGAGGAAAGAATGAAAGAGGAAGAAAGGATGGAAGGATGGATGGAAGGAAGGAAGGAACAAAGGAAGGAAGGAAGGGAGGAAGAAACAGATCCCTTTGGCCACAGGCATGGTAATTAGTTAATAGTTTTCCTTCATAGGAAGTCCAAGACCCTTGGTTTGTTTCCTCTTGATATGCCCTGGGAGCAGCAACTATTTAGAAATTCTCTGTTGGTCACATCCTGTGGGACTTCACTGGCCACCAGACTCAAGTGATGTCCCCTGGCAGAAGCCCCCAAAATTAGGCATGAGGCAAATCTACAAGATCCTTTCTGGGTGAGTTAGTGATACTGGCTCCAGTGGAACCTGGAACAGTTGTTCTCCTGGTCTCCAGAGACAGACAATTAAGAAGCATTCCCTGGGAAGCAGCCACAAAAATCAGGGCACCAGATGTCTGTGAAAGTTCCCTTCCAGGAGATATCAGTGGTCTGGAAAAGAGCAAAGGGTGAATGCAGAAGATGGTAACTTGCAGTCTCCATCCCTGGAGAATGCATTAGCAGGCTCCTAGATTTGTGTGTTAAATTAGATACTTGCCCCATAGGATTACACTTTAATATAAGCAGGTGAGCACCCTTCACTTTGAAGCTGGGCCTGAACAGCTACCTATGAGTTGGGCACTGGGGAAAGTAAATCTAAGTCCATGAGTTTTGTAAGTCATTTTTCAGATTGCTACAGTCTCTTGGATCTTGAGACATAAGCCTTCTTGATTTTCAAAATTAGATGTTTTGGGCATTCATCTCTCAGGTGCAGGTGTTAAAAGTTGGGTTGCCCAATGTGAAGTTTAAATTCATCACTCCTCTTTGAGAAGCTTGGGATTTGGGTTTCTTCCTGATTGTGAGTTTCTGTACCGGGAATGGGGTTTATGGCGAGTTTGTGTCATAACCTCTCCTACCTGTTTCAGTAGGTTTGTTTCTCACTTGCCTAATGTGTAATCATTACTCAGCCGGGATTTAGGGTTTTTTTTTGTTTGTTTGGTTTTGGTTTTTGTTGTTGTTGTTCATTTTTGTTTTTGTTTTTGTTTTCGTTTTCGTTTTCAGAGGAAAACTTTCCATATGTAACTGCAGAGTCTTTTCAAGGAGGTGAGTTCAGGATCTTTATACATCACTATTTTGAACCTGTATTTTCATTTGATTCCGTTCTAATTACTATGTCTTATTCCCTTTAAGATTTAGTGTCTGAATGATGGATTTCTATGAGTGCATTATTTAATTTCTGAGTATTCAGAGATTTTCTTGTTGTTTTTCTGTCATTTATTCCTAGTTTCATTCCATCCTGAAGAGAAAATGTACTCTTTATTAGTTCAATTATTTTTAAACATACTGAGGTTTATTTTATGTCCCTGGATATGGTCTACCTTGATAAATGTTCTGTATGAACTATTGTTGGATGGAGTGTGTGATATACGTTAATTAGATACTATTGTTTGATTTTGCTGTTCAGATCTTTAATAGTTCTTCTTTCTAATAATTTCATCAAGAAGATATTGATGTCTTCATCATCAGTTATAATTCAGTTATAATTGTATAGCTTTTTATTTCTCCTTCCACTTTGTACATTTTTTTTTCTCTACTATATTGTTAGACTATGTTGTTTGGGTCATACACATTTAGAATCATTATATCTTTTGGATGAAATAATGTTTTCATCATCCTATTATTGTTTTTTGGGTCTAGAAATTTCTTGTTGTAACTTTTACATTATTACATGTCAATATAGACATTCCTGAATTTTTGAAAATTAATTATCATCTGATATAACTTTTCTTATCCTTTTACCTTCAATCTACCTATTTAGTTGAATTTAAAGTGAGTTTCTGGTCGCCTGGGTGGCTTGGTCAGTTGAGTGACCAACTCAATTTCCGCTCAGCTCATGATCTCATGGTTTCATGAGTTGGAACCCCACATTGGACTGTGTGCCGAGTGCGTGCAGAGCCTGATTGCAATTGCCCCTCTCTCCCTTTCTCTCTGCTCCTCCCCCCTCATCCTCTCTCAGTCTCTCTCAAAATAAATATCTTTAAAAAAACAAAAAGTGAAGTGAGTTTCTCATAAACAACATATATTTGAGGCTATTGAAAAAATTACTCTACCAGTCTCTCCCTTTTAAATTCTGTATTTAGATAATTTAATTTTAGGGTAATTATTGGTATTCTTAAGGATTTTTTCTGACTACATTAATTTTCTGTTCTTCCTCTTTTCTCTCCTTTGTTTTTTTTTAAATCTTTTTATTGATTACATAATGTTTAAAATTTCATCTTGATTTATATATACTATTTATGAATGTGTCAATTTTTTATTTCCTGATATATTGCTTCTAGTGATACCAATATACCTGTGTGACATCCAAGTCCACTTTGTATTGTGGAAATTTTTCTTCTCTCTAGGTCTGTTTACAATTCACAATTTTATTTTTTTTCATGTTTATTTTTGAAGGAGAGAGACAGAGCATGAGTGGGGGAGGGGCAGAGAGAGGGAGACCCAGAATCTGAGGCAGGGTCCAGGCTCTGAGCCATCAACACAGAGCCCGATGCAGGGCTCAGACCCACGAACTGTGAGATCATGACCTGAGCCTAAGTCCAACATTTAAACGACTAAGCCACCCAGGCACCCCTACAATTCACAATTTTAAATATCGTCTTGGATATCAGATTGTTTTATCAATTTTGTGTCAGTCATCACATATGATTTACCAAACTCATTAAGAGAAGGTTGGTCTAATACGACTCTCCACATTTCTGTGTCTTGTTCTCACTCTTCCTCCAATATTTCTTCTTTTATCATTTCTTATGTTTTTGAAGAACTTCTTTTAGTAATTCTCTTTTAGTGACATATTATTTTAGTTATACTTTACTGGGTACAGTCTTTATTTCTTCTTCTTTCCTGAAGGAAAGTCTTGTCAGATGTAGTTAATGTCGTTGCCATTTCTTCATTTTCAGCACCTAAAAGACATGCTGCTGCCTTCTGAGCTCCATGGTTTCAGAGGAGAAAACTATAATAAATTGAATTGATGTTCCTTAACAGGTTATACATTATTTATCTCTGGCTGCTTTTGTGACTTCTTTTGTGTGTACAGCTTTCAGAATTTTAATTTTGACATGTCTTGGCATAGACTTTTTGTTTTGATTTCTATTTGACATTGCTCAGTTTGTTGTTCTGTGATTTTTGCATTTTTTTTACAGAATGTAGTGATTTTTTATTTCTATTTCTTCAAACACTTTTTCAATCTTACTGTATTCCTCTTCTTATGAGGCTCCAATCATAAGAATTTTGAATATTTTATATTTGTACCTTCGGTCCTTAACCCTCTATTGATTTTTAGTTTCAGTGTATTTTCAGTCTGCTGTTCAAATTGAATAAATTATTTTGATTCATCCTTAATTTCACTGCTTCTATCATCCACTCTACTATTGAACACATCTGGCTTTTAATTATTTTTATTTTATTTTTCAGTTGTATAATTTCCACTGAGTTCTTTCTTTTAAATAGTTTTCATGTTTTGCTAACATTTTCATTTGTTTCAAGAGAATTTGTAATTGTCTTTTGAATCCTCTCTTATAATGTTTCCTTAAAATCCTTGTTAAAACATCTGATCCATCTTGGTTTTTTAATGTATTTTTTCATTTGTGTTGTTAATTTTCAAATTCTTTGTATGGTGGATAGTTGTCTATTTTATACTGGGCATTTTGACTTTTATATTAGTAAGTTCCAGAACCTATTTACATAGTGTATTTTAGGATGTAAACACTCTGTTTAGGTTTAGAACACGAGTTCTGGCTTTTTTTTTTTTTTTTTTTTTTGGTGGGCTGTTTCATGTGACATTCTAATTTTCAGAGAAATTTTCATGTAGTTTGGTGTGCTTAATTTATCTCACGCTGCTAGTGTTCCTACTAGCTTCCACTGATGCTGCTTGAAGAGACACTGCCTGGTGTCCTCTAATGGAAGAGGGGAATTTCTAGCCCAAAGTGCCAAAGATAGCTTCATGGGTAGTTTTTTGTTGTTGTTGTTGTGGTTGTGGTGGTGAAATCTTCATGCTTGGAGCCACCTGGCTGTCTTGTATCTCTTTGTGGGTAGAGGAGTTTTATGCCTACAATGGCAGAGACTCTGTGGACTGGGTGCTTGTAGTGACATCCTCATTGCTCATTATCCTCAAATGTAGTTTCCCTAGGTGTGGGAAGAGAGTCTCAGTCCTCTCCGTGAAAGACAGCACTTTCCGCTTGTTTTCAGTTATTGTTAGTGTGGCTTCCAATGGATCATCCTTGCTCTTTTTGTGGGACTCACTTTGTGTTGATGGTACTCCTATTCGAATTGCAGTAAGAATAATTCTATCTGGATTGCCTTGGATGCTCAATTGGGAGGCACCAAACTCCAAGCCTGGGTCAACTTTCTCCGTTGGGTGTGCAGGTTGTAAGACACATGAACACTATGTTGTTCCTTCAGTTGAAGGGCCTTCTTTTTTCATCTTTTATATTTCCCCTTTGGTTGTCTCCTGCATTATTTCCAGGGTTTATAATTGGGGAGAAGCAAGAATAGATCAGTCTATTCCGTCTTGGCTGTGATGGAAGTCCCTGTGACATATATATTTGAGGTTCCTTTCTCATGGATTTAGTAAAAAGTAATTTAAGAAGTAATCGCTTTTTTCCTCTAGACATTTGACATGCATTTTAACCATGTTCTCAAAGGATCGAATAGCTTTATATTCATAGTCCTGTTTCCCTGTGTGAGGACTGACGGGATATTTAATTTTTCTAAGAAAACGTCATCACTTTTTAAAATTCACCAGTTTATTCATTCTTATCTTGAATTCACACACATTCCAATTACCTGAACACATTCTGATGTATTTTTTAAATCTAAGGATGTGTATTTCTTCCACTTTCATGAAGCTTTTTAGAGATGATAAAAAAAAAAAGGAAAACATTTCTGTTTTCAAAAGAGATATTGTTTTGATTTTATTATTTGGCTTCCTTTTTCTATCTAAAAGGAATAATTCAGATGTATGGCTGCATATTATGAATCATTCAGTAGTTACCTGCATACATTTTGGCAGTGTAATAATAAATATAATACTAGTATATTTATTTGTTTAATCTAACAGAATACTAAAATAAAAATTGAGCGGAGAAAAATCTTTTTCTTCAGAAATAGAGGAAAAGGAGATATAAATTGGTGATTACATTGAATTAGTAATATTGAGCACTACAGTTATTCTGTCTTTATATTGTTAATTAGTAGGGAGAGGAGAATTAATGATAGGAAGATTAATGAAAATGACAAATTTTAAATAGTCCATATATCATTGACAAGTGAAGTCTAGAAAAAGTAGAAAGAAGATTCATGTTATAATGGTAGGAATTGAAGAATTGAAACCAAATAATACTAATTTTTTATCTGAATGTCAAACTCACTGAAGGACTTTAGGCCTATCACTGATATTTAAAAAGAAAACAAAAGCTGGAATAGTATTTACCCCTCATATCTTTAAGATTGATATATTTAACAAAACGACATTGAAAGACACTATACACAAAGAGAGAGTGAGAGAGGGAGAGAGAATTAGTACAAGAAAATAATGTCCCGAGAAGTTGAATAGACCAAATAATATACACCGTGAACAACGACAGCTGTGATAAATCATCAAGATCAAGACAATGACCCAAAATGAGAAAAAAAAAGAAATAGTAAATATATTTAAAAAAATGTTTAGAGACTAATTCATGGCTTATAAAACTTAATTCTACTTAAGGAGTGAAGAATTATGTTCCACCACCTTGAGGAACAAGTATACATATATATATATATATATATATATATATATATATATATACACACACACTTATATATACTTTATATATATATATACACTTATACATATATATGCTATATATATATGTATATATATATAAATTATTTGAAATTCTTCATTAGGGAAGGCTTGTATATTTTTACCCATTTTATGTATGTATCCAATATTTATGCATCCGGCTTCATAGATATTTATTTTATAATTTGACTTACGTATTTTATTGCTCAAATAGGCCAAGATTTGGTCCTGTTGCACCCTCCCTCTATAGTCCGGGGAGTAACTGTCTCCATATAACACAACTCCCTTTTGGCTTAAGCTGGCTTCATGTTCTTCTGTTGTTAGTGACCAGTAAAATCTTGATAAAGATGCCCCTCCTGCTTTATTTATCCTGTGTACTAGCTAGCAAGTATTTACCCTCTTGTGCCGTCAATGTTCCCAAATAGCATCAGTGGAGGAACCAGAATCCACCCCAGAGTGGGGCATCCCAACAATGCTGATGTGTAAAAAAGTTCCTTAATTATAATTACACTAAGAATTTTAGTTTTGACTATTTCCATTCTGCTCCTAAAATAGTTAGATGACAAATATGTAATATAATTCCTAGTCAGTGGGCTTTTAAGACTTCTTCTTTCTCAATTTGAGCAGACTAGACTAACAACCAAGGGACCTAATTATTCACAGCAAATGTTAGATGTATAATCTATACTCTCCCTCAGGACATAGGTTTTAAAAGAGAAAACACAAACACATCTTTGACCCTTGATATTATTGAAATAGAATACTAAGATCAGCGACATATGATGATGTCAGGAAATTTTCCCAAATTGTGTAAGATTTGTTAATTCTGCCATAAATCTCAGGCTGTCAACACCAGTGAGTTTATGAGATCCTTCCAGTTTATAGGGTGTATTCAAATTCTTCTTGCAAAATTAATTTCTTCAAACTCATTTCTTTGTTAGGCAGCCACAGATGGCCTAGTTGTAAAAATGTATATGATACAAAGGTGCCCCCAGTCAGAAACTGTTCTCTGGCATTTTCCCTACAAGATGCTGCTGCCTTCTTCGCCCTAAGATTTTAAGTGTCTTCTCTTCCACCCCTTGAGATACAGTTCCAAAAGATGTCTAGACTGTATGTATCAGAAAGCATGAATTTATTTCAACCGTAAAGAAATGCAATTCTTCCAAGCATTGGTGAATGATTAAAGGCTGACTCAGATCTGAATGCTTGGATTTTCTCCCACCTGCCCAACATAGAAATCTACAGTAGCACTTGAGGGAGATAGCCCTTAGGCTTGGGAGTGCTTCTTTTTGTATTCTGATTTTTATTTCTGTCTGTATTTATGATGAGGTTTTAAAATCCGTTTCCAAACAAGTAGATTAATGGGGCTTTAAGGGTCTTTATACCTGATAGGAATTTTTGCTTAACATTTCTGCTTGCTTTTCCCCCTAAAATGTAAACGCTTTTACATCTCACAGCCTTAAGCAACTAAGCAAGGAGAATCGCAATCTTACCCTTAGGAAAAGAGGTATCATTGAATAAATGTATTTTCAGGAGTTCTGGGAGAGACGTGAAATAAATCTACTCTAATAACTTTCTTTGACACCTGAACTACCTAACTACATATTTATTTTCTTAAGGTCAATAGTTTGAGGCATTCTTTATTCAAATAAAAAATATGGTATCTCCTTAGGCAGACATCATGTAATATCTCAACAGAGATTAGTAGCTAATCACCAAAAGCAAAGTACTTAGGGAGGAAAAAAAGCACAGTATCTGATGAAACATCATGGCATGACCTAAAGGAAGCTAGCAGAGGACCAAAGGCAAGCTCTTTCCACCCCATATCCTTCCTGGCAATTATTATAGGTGCAAGCCAGCCAAATGATGTAACATATCCATCTATGAAGAGAAGGCTTTTGTCTAAACTCTCCTGATTCTGTGTCTGCATGCTAACCCCGTGGTCATTTCCTTAATTCAACACATAATTGTTTTTTTAGCTCCAAATATATTGAAGAAACTCAAAGTGTGTCACCCCCAAATATGCCACGTTGGCATATTGATTATCTTGAGTTAAGGGCACTTGAGAAACAGCAGGTGCAAAATGGGCATTCTGCCCCTCTTTTATATTTCCCAAAGTACAAGATAAAATTCTTCTATGAAAGATGTTCTTCCTCTACCAAGAGGGAAGTCACATTTTTATCGATGATGCAAAGTTGAGACATAGAGAATTCTATATAAGGTGCCCGTGTTAAAATAACTCATCTTCCTTTAGCTTTCTCACATCGTTTCCTTACTTTTCCATAATTGCCCCTTTTTGTTCAACCTACTACAAAAGCGTATGAGTTTCATCACCTTTTTGTTCTTCATTCTTTGTTGAAGGCTCCCATGGAAGGTTAAACTTACACACTTCTGTGTGCTTTTCTCTTGTGAGCTTAATTCTGAATCCCAGACAAAAAACTCTAAGAAGGTAAAGGTAACATTTTGCCTCTCCTACAGGGTGAATGCATTTAATCTGAATAAGTGGAGTCACCTATATTACTTTAAAAAAATGCATTCCAAAATAAATACAACAAACATGGTTATATAACCATTAAATGAAATTTAACATATAAAATAGATCAAAGAAGTTCGTTTTCAAATTCAACTATAATCCCATCATTTAAAATCAGTATAGAACAGTTCCTTCTGTTCTGTTTCTACTCTAATATCATACTGTGTTAGTAGAAGTGTCCTGATTTTTCATGTGCTATTATATTTCAAGTGATGTCCAATGATTATATAGTAGTGTGGATAACATTTCTAATACATGCCTACTGTTCTATTATGTGAAAGTACCACAGTTTTCTTATCAACCTCTTGCTAAAATTTTAGCTTGTTTCCAATCACCCTGTCTTAAAGAACCACAAGGCATTGACTTTAAGTGAATATTATACTTTTCATGGCAATTTCAGCTTGACATATATATTCCTTCAAATGCAACCATTGTATTAAAACAAACAAACAAACAAACAAAAAACATATATAGAGACACTGGGATGGCTCAGTCAGTTAAGCATCAGACTCTTGATATCAGCTGAGGTCATGACCCCAGGGTCATGAAATTAAGCCCTGTTTGGGATTTGTGCTGAGCACAGAGCCTTCTTA
Organism: Herpailurus yagouaroundi; assembly: GCF_014898765.1. Classification (NCBI taxonomy): domain Eukaryota; kingdom Metazoa; phylum Chordata; class Mammalia; order Carnivora; family Felidae; genus Herpailurus; species Herpailurus yagouaroundi. The sequence goes on along the minus strand of NW_024412395.1, from coordinate 7,262,606 downwards.
GGATTCTCTCTCTTTCACTGCCCCTCTCCCACTTACCCTCTCTGAAATAAGCAAACAAAAGAAAAAAAAATGTATCTGCTAAACCCATATAGTGTTTGCTAAGTTTTTTGTAATTCTTTCCAAATTGTTTACAATTTTGTCCACTACCCTCTGTGAACATATATAACAATTTAATTACGCCTAGGAAAATTTAGGGAAATATAATTTTTTGAGAATCTTTTAAAAGTATGCATGGACAAAATTTCGTTTTATTTTGAATTTTATTTTTTCTCTTATTATATCCTGTATATTTTTGAATCATCTATTCCTCTCCCTGTCTCTGCTTCTTTGGAATATCATCAGCTAGAATTTAGAGGGTTTTTTTTTTTTTTTTTTTTAGCATCCCAGACGTTGATACTAAAGTATCTGCTATGCAAAATGATGAGACCATTACTGAGGAACACGGTCACTGGACCAAAGAGAATAGAATATACTGGAAAAAACTTACGAATGAAAGAATAATGACATGGTACGATGGCCCTCTTGCCCATCACATCCTAGGGCATTGCTCAGAATTCTAGCAGTAATTTGGGGCAGACTGCAGGGGAGAAACTACAATCATGGGACTATGAAGCTTCTACTCTATATAATTATGGCAATTCCTGTCCTTTCCATGCTGTGATCAGGGGCTAGTGTGCCATGACAGCATAAGGTGATACTGACAAGACTACTGCCCTTTCTTTTTAGCTCAGCTTTATTATGGTCTTAAGCAATAGGTCATAACTGGTTTCCATGCACTTTTGTTCAAAGCTAACTCCTTTGTGGGGCATATATCTTGCAGTATATAATGAAGAGTTGACAATTATCCCTCCGTAGTCCAATTTTAACTTTATTATCAATTGATTGAATTACTCATGTAGGTAGCTATCCTCTGTTCTTTAGTTTCTTTATCTCAGTGATGTTGATATGAAAACTTCCTACATCCAGAGCACACAGGAATGATTTTGTGCAGTTTAATTAGAAAATATTTGTGAAGTTTAATCACGGTTTTTTTTAATATGGCGTCTCTCTTAAATCATGATGCAATGCATTCTAAAGTTATTGTATTTTGATATTTTAATGAATTTATCACCTCTTACAATGGGCCCAGTATATGAAAATGGGCACCCAGTGATCATGCCATCAGTGAAAGGTTATCACGCTGGATATGGGTGACTGATCCAAGTTAGGCCAATTATATTTTTTCATCCTAGAATTGGAACTGCATTCTAAATTCCAGTGCAGTGAATGCAGAGGGAATCTGGGAATCACTGTGCTTAATCAAAACAGAGGGCCGCATGCTCACTCCTGCTGCTGATGTCTCCTAGGTTCATTTATGCCTTTTTTTCCTGACTCTTACTTGTTCTTCTCCCCCCTTTAAGAACAGCAATCGAACTCCTTGTTGTCCATTATATTTTCATTTTCTAATGAAGCCAGTATGAGTCTGACCCAGAGTCAGAGTCATTTGCATATAAAAGGAAAATAACTATTGTGGTGCATATGGTCACCCATTATATTAGTAATATTGAGCCCATAAGGGGCATACAGGAGCACACAAGTCAACATTGCTCACTTTGTCTTGATGTTTCCTTTTAAACATCTGCTTGATTTATTAAACACATACTAATTATAAGACCGTGTGCTAAATACTTTGCGGTATATGCTTTTTTCTATTTTCATTTTTACAACCTTTTTTTTTATCTAATAATATATCCTTCACTTTCATTTTTCAGGCTTCAACATAAATAAAAATAAATAATTCATGACTCTGTAAAAAGCTCATAGGTTATGAAAAATTTATTTTGGATTCCCAAGGAACAGACACTGAGATAGAAAATAGTGTGAAAAAATTTTCTTAAGAATTGCCCTCAGAAAATGCACCTGTGTAAATTAAAGAACGTAGAACGGAACATAGGAGTAGAATAGCATAGAAAGAATAAAATGAGCAGTCTGGCACCTGCGTGGCTCAGTCGGTTGATCACCTGGGTCCTGATTTCCACTCAGAGCCCAGGTCATGATCTTATCGGCATGGAGGCAAAGCCAGATGAAGATTCTCACTCTTTCTCTCTTCCCCTCCGCACACACATGCTCTCTCTCTACCTCAAAAAAACAAACCAAAAACAAAACACCACCACAACAAAACCTTAAAACATAATAAACAAACAAACAAATAAGTAAACCAGTGGATTCCACTAGGAGTCTAGGATGTGGAATGATTCTCTATATTTGTCTCACTTTGGGGCAAAAGAAGATGTCTTCTAACCCCACGTGAACCAGACATCAGGTGAGGCTGCAAACAGCTAGAAGGAATGATCTTAGGTGAAGTACTTTTTCCTTTCTTTCTTTTATTTATTTATTTATTTTTTGAACTGAGGACAATTCTCTCTCTAAGCGGGATGCCATGGTATCCACTACAAGTTACCACTTGTGCTATTTAGATTTGCTCCTTCGCATAATAAAATTGAAGGACATCTGCAGGATTCTGGCTGCGGCCTTTTCACGGGGGAAGTATAAAAAGACAAAATCAGTGGGACTAGGTGTATACTTTGTCATGGGCTGAATTATGTCCCACAAAAGTCATATGTTGAAGTGTCAGCCCCCAGTACTTGGCAATGTAAACTTGTTAGGAGATACAGACTTTAAAGATGTCAATAAGTTAAAATAAGGTCCTTCAGGGGGGCCCTAATACAACATGAGTAGTATCCTTCTGCAAAAAGGAAGAAATGTTAGAAAAGTATGCAATCATAGGGAAACGAAAAATAGTGAGGACACAGAGAGAAGGTTCCCATCTGCAAGTCAAGGAGAAAAGCTCCAGGAGAAACCCAACCTGCTGACTCCTTGATCCTGCACTTCTTGTTTCCATAAGTGTAAGAAAATAACTTTATGTTGTTTAAACCACTTAGTGTGTGATATTTGTTATGGTGGTCCATGCAAACTAATGCAGACCACGTGACTGCCTCTGATGTCAAAGCTGTACTTGATAAATCACTGTGTCTCTACTACAGATCTAGACATCCTTTATCTTTGGCTACCAGCGACGTTCAGGGAGGTGGCTTACTCCATAGGGTAATTGGCTCACCCTAACTAATCTAGATTCTTCTACCACTAAACCTTGACTTAGAGCAGTGACAAAATTGCAAAAGTTTGGGATATGATGTTAAGGATATAGTTGAAACAATAACTGAGTTTCATCACAGTTATCTTTGATAAGAGTTATCAAAAGCAAAAGTAGAAAACCACAATATAACTATCCATTCACATTAATTAATCCAGAGGAAAAATATGGTTTGTTTTTTTCTTAAAGAAACAACAGAACTAAGAAATGTAATATATTGGCTTCCATTTTGACTAGTGTTTCACCTATTAACCAGTGAGTTGACAGAATTCAACAAGAAGGGTAGAGAGATGTCTGGAACATTTTCTAATTTATCAAAAGATGACTAATGGATAAGACATAACTATATGATTGTCCTCTCAATACAATATCCTAAAAACAACTTTCTATTTTAAGTTCTGTGACTGTGAATAGCTCTGCTTAGCTTTGTTTAACATTAAGGGTTGCATTATTGCATTGTGTTACAAATAGAAGCGTAAATAGTCTGTATCCTCGAAGAAGAAAGAACTTTTATTCATATAAAAGGAATTATCCTTTCAGAGTTAAAATGGCCAGAAGATATTGAAGTACTTCCTGTAAAATTCCAATTAAAATGAGGGGGAAGAGAAAAAGAGAGTAAACCCTAGAATAGTTTTTTTTTAATTTTTTTTAAATTTTTTTTTAACATTTATTTATTTTTGAGACAGAGAGAGAGAGAGCATGAACAGGGGAGGGTCACAGAAAGAGGGAGACGCAGGATCTGAAACAGGCTCCAGGCTCTGAGCTGTCAGCACAGAGCCCGATGCGGGGCTCGAACCCACGGACCGCGAGATCATGACCTGAGCCGAAGTCGGAGGCTTAACTGACTGAGCCACCCAGGCGCTCCCCTAGAATAGTTTTGACAAAGATCCATTATAAGGAATAGTAATGTCCATACACCGAGAGAACACTCCTCAGGTGCATAGGCATGAGGAACACTTAAGATGGGGTCTTCAGGGAAAATTCAAAATGTGTGGATTAGAGACTTCTCCAGGGCCCAAATGTCTTTATTTTAAATAGTAGCTAAATGCTGGTTAATTCAGACAGATTCATTAAAATTAATGAATACATTTTATTGATGCATTGATTCATTAAATATTTGTTTTATGTATCCAAATGTATTCCAAGAACTAAGCACTTGGAGTGCTGCATGAATAAAGGCAAAATCACTATATTTAGTGCAATTATAATGTAGAGTTGGATTCCGACAAGTACATTTTAAAAGTATAAAAAATTTAAAAAGTATAGTGTTGGATTCCAATGAATACATTTTAAAAGTACGTGCTGTTGGATCCTAGCCAATGCATGGGTGACTTAGGCTAGCCTCTACAAAGAGGACGTATTTGGAATACAGAATAAAGTAGCACTTGTCACAATCTGCTGACGAATATATTTAAGTTTTTTCTTTTTAATTAAATACTAACTCTAATTGGAATATTTAACAGTTTACAAAAGTGAATTTCATTAAACACGCTGCTGTCTAAATAAACCTTTTTATGTGCATATTTGTGAGATTCTGAGACATAAACCTACTTTGTCAGATACTCCTATCTTAAGAAATTTAAACAACTTTCTACACTGTATAAATTAGTCTCTGGAGTCTAGAAATATAGAATGTCTGCTCCATTACCCCCAATATGGGAATAATAATACTCTCCTTGCTCGCCTGATTAAAATATTAAGCATGCGTGGGCAAGCCTTTTCCAGGTTCTTCTTCATTTGCCTGCCCCTTAAAGTTTGGTATTTCTCAGGCTTACATTCTTTTTTTTAACTTTATTTGTTTTGAGAGACAGATAAGAAAGGGAGTGCAAGAATGTGTGTGGAGGGGGGGCGGGCAGAGAGAGGGAGAGAGAGAGAGAGAGAGATCTGACAGCGAGGAGCCTGATGCAGGGCTCCATCTCACTAACTGCGAAATCATGACCTGAACCCAATCAAGAGTCTGGCACTTAACCAAGCCACCCAGACGCCCCTCTCCTAGTTACATTCTTAACCTCATCCCCAATATTTGCTCACTTCCTCAGGTTATACTACCCACTATATGTACATTTCTCGATCGTCAAAAATGTCTGCTCCAGGTCTCTTTTCCGAGCTCCAGGCACATCTCAAGATACATATTCCTGAGTTTCCTCTGTGTCTTCAAAACTGGTAGGTTAAAAAATTTAGCTTTTCATCCCCCACCCCACCTCCCCAAATTTGGTCTTCCTTTTAGAACCCTTAGTGACTCTAAATCTGTGGAAGACGCGTAAGAACCATCCTTGACCCTAGACTTCCATGTGACACATTCACAAGATGTATAATGACTCAAATTGAAAAACAATACGATTTCCTTGTCACAAAATAGAAACCAGTATCCTTGGACAAAATGCAACTTAACTCTCAATCGTTATTTAAGGATTCAGGTTCCATTCAACAATTAGGATGACCCTTTTGCATGATCTGCATCCAGCTAGTAATGGGGAGAAGATTTAGAGGAAGCACAGACTACAAGAGGGGCCCCATATTAATCTGTTCACATGTCACTGTCAAGAATTAGACACATGGAGGCACCCAGTTGATTGAATGTTGGACTCTTGATTTCATCTCAGGTCATCATCCCAAGGTCCTGGGATCAAGCCCATGTTGGGCTCTGTACTGCCTGCTTCAGATTCTCTCTCCCTCTCTCTCTGCCCCTCCCCCACTTAACCTCTCTCTCTCTTCCTCTCTCTCTCTCTCTCTCTCTAAAATAATTTTAAAAAATAGACACATCTTCTGTTCCATTACAGCTTCAGCTTGAACCACAGGTTTCTCATAATTGTTTTATGCGCTCTCAATCTCCCCATCTGACAGCAAGCTCGGGTTAAAAGCTGTAGTACATTTTATTGCACGCATATTACTAGTACAATATCTAAAATACGAAATTCAAGTACCCTGATATACAAATATGCAGCTATTTTCCATTCTTTTATTGGTTCTATAACTATAATTTGAGTATTCTATCCAAACAATGCCTCAGAAGCTAGGGACATATTCATGAATAAAGACAAACCGTTCCCTGCTGGAGCTTACTCATTAAAGGATGTGGAGGAGAAATATACAAAGAAGTAAATTTATGTCACAGGATAATGCTATGGATAAGGGTAAAGAAGATAGAGCATGGCAATGCTGTTCTGTATAAGGTTTTCTGGGTAGATCTCATTGAATGGTCACATTTAAATAAAGATTGCCTAAATGTTGGGAGGCCATGAACAAAGCAGATACCCCAGGTAAGAGGATTGTCTTTAGAGACAACAGCAAGTGCAAACATCCTGAGGAGGAAATGCACATTCTGAATTCATGCTCTAGATGGGCCGACCCATTGGTGCAGAACGAAAGAGGAGAAAATTGAGTACAAATGAGATCCAAGAAGTAGCTAGCGTCCTGGTCTCATAGCTCTTGTGGGCCAGAGTAAAAGCATTTCAGTCTGAACGAGTTGAGAAGACATTAGAGAGTTTGAGAGATGAGTATGGTAATCAGAGTGGTTTTAAAGTACCAGTACAGTGTTGTGTGGAGAACAGATTATAGATGCATAAAGGCAGAAGGGGGAAGCCCAATTATGAAGCCATTCTAGTAATAGAGGCTGGAGGTCATGGTGGCTTAAACCAGGGTGGTGGGTGGGAGCACGTAATATGGTCAGATTCTCGATATATTTTGAAAGTAGAGCCAAGGAACTTTGCTGGAGGGCTGGAAACAAATTGTATCAGTGATATGAAAGAGCGAAAGAACTCAACGACGCCTCTAACATTTTAGGTCTGGTAATATAGTCAGTAATGCTTACCAAATGCTTCTGTTCATCCTTGAACCAGCATTATATCTTTTCTATTCTTAGTATACAGGAGGAATGTCCTCTATGACCTCTTGCATTTGGATATGGCCCGCAGGATTTTTTTGGCCACAAAAACATGCCATGTGGCTCTTTTTGGTGGCATCTCTAACTGCCAACATGTTGGTTCGCAAATACTTCTCATCTCCTTGCTAGCACTGGCAATGCTATGGCTATTGGCTACTTCACACCAGCTGAGATTCTGGAGTGTGAACAACAAAAGGCAGGGCTCTCAGCCTACCCCAAAGTTGATGTAGCATGAAAAAGGAAAAAAAAAAAAAAAGTTTTAAGTCATTGAAATTCTGGAAGATACTTGTTACTGCAGCATTTCCTAGACCGTTTGTAACTAATAGAAGGATGGGATCTCAATTCACTAAGATTAGTATGAACAGGGTAGGAGGGACAATCAGAAATTTGGCCAGCTTAAGTCCCAGTTAAGTCTATCAGAAATTCAAGTCTAAATGTCCCGTAAATAATCTGATATGAGTGTAGAGCTCTGGGTAGAGATATTTCCTGGGACTAGAAACTTGGAATCTATCAGGACTGAGTATTTAAAGCCACGTGATTGTGTGAGATCACTAAATAATTAAGTGCAAGGAGGTTGGAATGGACTTGTAAGGATGAAGCCTGAGGCACGTAGACATTTAGAAGTCAGAGAGAGAGAGAGATCAGGAGGAAGCAGAAGTGAAGACTGGAAAAAGTTACCAAGAATGAAGAATAGATAAGGTCTTAGAACTTAAATATTAAAAAATATTAAAATGGAGGAAATTATCAACTATGCCAAATTCAGCTGAAACATGAAATGTGATGAAATTTAAAAATTTACCATTGGATTTAGTGAAATGAATATCATCAAAGACATTAAAAGGACTCTGTCCATGGATGGTCAAGCAAAACCCTTGTGGAAGTGTTTTCCCAGGAGAAGGGGGAAGAGGGATTGAAGGTAGGAAGGTTAGACACCTTTGGGGAACAATTTTGTCCTAAGTGTTACCTTAAAAATGGGAGTGGGGTACCTGGGTGGCTCAGCCAGTTAAGTATGGGGCTCCTGATTCAGTTCAGGTCATGATCCCAGGATCATGGGATAGAGCCCCACATTAGGTTCTGCACAGAGCATGGAGCCTGCTTAAGTTTCTCTCTCTCCCTCTGTCCCTCTTCCCTGCTTGCTAAATAAATAAATAAATGAATAGGAACAATATCTGGAATGGAATATAGATAGACTATTTTTTAACATGAAGGATGTTTGTATAGTGTTTGAAGCAGCTGGGAATTATCTAGCATAAAGGCAAATATTGACAGTGGTGCTAGGAGACAGTCGTGTGAACAATGGCATCCAGTAGACAAAAATGGCACCAATGCTTGGCTTATTTTAGTCCATGAATTCTTCATTTATAATAAGTCAAGGAAATTCAGAGGAAAAGAGTACAGGTGTAGCTAAGGGTTCTTAGAGGGAATGTAAAACGTACAGGGACAGATGCAAGAGGGTGGATACATGTAATGGGGAGTGTACGGAGGCATTGTTTTCTGACTGCTTCTCTTCCTTCATTAAAATACGAAGCAGACAATCAGCTTAGCTTGAGGGTGCCGGAAGATTGAGTGAGAAGATGTGAAAGGTATCCAGCAATATGAGACACGAATGGATGAAGGAAACGAAATCAGAATGTCAGGCAGCATTTAACGGAAGTGATCATGAATTAAAGTCAGAATGGTCGTCCTAGTCGTATCCTTTTTTCTAACCCAAACTTAGCTGAATGGTATAGATGCGGAGTAGAGATGGAGAGATAGATGTTGCCAGGGATGGTGTATTAGCATGTACTATGAAGAGCAAAAGGGGACAGCAGGTACAAGACAGTGGTGGATTCCTATGTGGGTAAATAGGAAAGAGACATCCAAGGCTGAAAAAGACAAAGAAAATCAGTGGGATCAATGGGTTGTTAGTTCAAGATGGGTGAATGCATTGTTTAGTCCATGTTAGTGGAGGCAGTAAGAAAAACAAATTAGTGGTTAATAGTCTGGAAGTTGGAGGAGGGATAGTAGTCACTGCATTTGACAATTTTTCTTATCATTATTACTACTGATAATGAAAAGGCAGAGGATTTGGGTGCTAGTGCTACTTGGCTGCAGACTTGCTCAGCAATCCCAGACCTTGCTAACGAGGGAAATAGTATAAGTGTTAAATAGGTCATGATGATTCGATCTTTGTGGTTAAATGTGCTTATGGACGATTTCCCTTCATAATTCCTCAATTCAGTCCTCATTTTGTACAAAAGTGATTGCTGTTGGTAACAGAAAAGAAAGCCCTAGAGGAAGAAAATAATCTTTTTCATGTCTATTTAATTCCGAGCTATCTATATTTTAAGGAGGAATAAACCAACACACAAAACAGCTATTTAAATTAATGAGCCCTGCCAACTATGGTCTAAATACTTGTAACTAAATACATATTCTTTTATTCATAAAAACTCAGAAATAATTATCCTAGAAACCTTAAGAATACATTGCTAATTTCCAACATGGATGCGATTTCCTTTTGAATCTTATCATTTAAATTGTAAAATGTTTCCCTATTTATACAAGTGTGTATGCATATTTTTACGGGAAAATGTTTCAATAGAAAACACATTCTGATATGGCAAGTGTTTTTTGTATGCAACAAGAACCCCGAACACAAACTGAAATATAAAGCTGCGTGAAATGTAAGGTAATGAATTTATGTCATGTGTGGACAATTAGGCTCACTGTTTTCTGTCTCTCACAAAAAAATAATTTAAGTGAACGTAAAAATGGAAGCCATATTAATACAATTGAAAGAATGACATGGACCTGGGATTAAATTGTGTCTTCAACCATTTTTACGTGGCAATTCCATAAGCCTATATTTTATTATTTATAAAATAAGAAAACCTGTCTCTCTTTCTCCCCTCTGAAAGTGCCTGAATTTTATAGAGAATTAATCAATGTCTGTAGGTATAATGTTGCTTCATATTTTTTTAAAATTTTTGGGGCGCCTGGGTGGCGCAGTCTGTTAAGCGTCCGACTTCAGCCAGGTCACGATCTCGCGGTCCGGGAGTTCGAGCCCCGCGTCAGGCTCTGGGCTGATGGCTCAGAGCCTGGAGCCTGTTTCCGATCCTGTGTCTCCCTCTCTCTCTGCCCCTCCCCCGTTCATGCTCTGTCTCTCTCTGTCCCAAAAAATAAATAAACGTTGAAAAAAAAATTAAAATTTTTAATGTTTATTTATTTTTTGAGAGAGACAGAGACAGAATGCAAGAGGGTTGGGGGGGAGAGAGAGGGAGACAGAGAATCGGAAGCAGGCTCCAGGCTCTGAGCTGTCAGCACAGAGCCGGATGCGGGGCTCGAACCCACAAGAACTGCGAAATCATGACCTGAGCCAAAGTCGGCTGCTCAATCGACTGAGCCACCCAGGCGCCCCGATGTTGCTTCATATTAAATCAGGTTTCAGTAAGAGTTGTGAAATTGTCCATGTTTAATTTAGTCTGGACTGACTGTTGACCTTGGGACAACCCTGATTCTACTAAGGCTGCTTGTTCTACTAATTCTGAAACATTTTGCTGCAGTAAATATTTCAATATTCAAATAATCTCAGGAAAGAGCAAAATTGTATTAGATATATCATTTACATATAAAACTATACTAAGCAGCTACTGCCAGATGCATTTTCTTGTCAGGACTTCAACAGATCTGGTACCCCAAATATTATCCTCATGGGGTTGGGAGTCATTATTTGCCCTACCTCTTTTCAGTCAGCATCTGGTGAACTTATCTGTTTATAGTAATCACTAGGCACGAAACATCAAGAGATTCATTCCTTGATTTTTATATCTGTTCGTCACTGCTTCTGTCCTATAGCAACCTTACCTTCTTAGGTGGCTTACAATCAATGACTCCCTCCATATCTTAATTATCTTATTTGCCTTTTAGTTCATTGGCAAATCATATAGCTCAAATGGCTATGATTGTCATAACTTCAGGTTCAGTAAAGCTCTTATCTGTGCCCCTATGGAGGAAACAATGACTTACAGTTTGGTACAACCTAAATTGCCAGTACAAGATGCATAAGTTCTGCAAGAGTTATGGGAAGGATGTCATAAAGTTTGCACCCTTTGCTCACTAGACCCATGTATGTTTACTATTTTGGACACAGTTCCATAAATAGGTTGGTACAGTGCAAATATTACATCTGTTACATCTCAATTTCAGGGAGTGCATCAAAGAAATGCTTTAGGCTATTTTTAATAGAACATTCTATCATCCTATTAGCCTAGCTATTTTCATGACATAGTGTATAAGAGGACAAGTGGTCCTTGTGGCCATGTACGTACCCTTGTACCCCTGTGCTAGTAAATAGTTTCTTGGGCTGGAACTATGTCATTGGGGGTTTTGTGTTGTTGTATTGGACAACCTGTAAGCCTTCGAGTGCTTGTACCGATAGACACACTGCAAACAGGATTGACAAATCCACGTTAAGAGTAGATGTCAATTATGATACATAAAAAATACTAACCACCCCCCCCCAAAATGTCTGGCTGGATTCCTAAGGGGACGGTGAAATAAGGAGTGCTCAGTTTTGGTCCCTGCTGTTGTCACATTGTGCTATTGGCAAACACAGTAAGTGTATGAGCCTTGGTGAAAAGGAGATTATCTTTGGGGCCAGTACTCCAGGTTGAGAAAAATGGCGCTAGAGGGCTTATTGGCTTTATGAATGGAAAAGTATCACCAGGTGAACCATTCCATCAATAAATAATCCCAAAACATTTAAGAGTTTGTGAGGACTAAGTAATTTATGTGCATTAAATTTTATTGCCACATGTATTAAGTAGGATATTGCCATTTCAAATTGAAGAATCTAATCAAGGTTTCACTGAAATAGCAAAGGAGAAAATCTGTTATGAAGGATATGCTGTTAGAATATGTATGTGTGTGTATACACATATATATGTTTCTTATTTATATGAACGAAAGAAAAAAAGTTCAATGAGAGTGTTATATGAAACTGTTGAAGGAAATTTGTATTTTTAAAAATAGTTTTCATAGCATCAGGACACAAAATATAATGCTGGAAAAGATTATTCTTTTCCAGACATTTAGAGACCATTAGCCTTTAGGATATGTACAAAATGCTGAGAGGCTGATCAAAGCAAACACAGAGAAGCTATTGAACAAGTATGCCCACGGACGTGATCTAAAGAGGAAGTAGTTGTAAATAGGAAAGAAAATGAAAAAAAAAAATCTTCTGCACTAAATCATGTCCTTCATGTCAAATAAAATACCTTCATGTGTTGACAAAGGGTGACTTTGACTGATGAATTCTGCCGTGGTTTACATGTCGCTACCTAAGTCTGTCAGTCAGCTAATACTCATCAACTATCAGGAAAATTAGAGTTTCAGCACTCTATTGACCCTTCTTTTTCAAATACAGTGGTTTATTTGTATCATTGATGTCTCCTATTTCTGTGAAGGGCAATTGGCTAAGCCCGAGAAAAAATGATAGATTGTGTTTATCTCTCCTCATCTATCTCGAAGTCAATCCTTAATATCTGTTCTCTTTTATTTTTTTATCCCTTTCAAAAAGAGCAACCCCAAAATAGATTTCCAAAGTGTGTGAGCTATAAACTAATTCATGCAGGGATTCTCAACTAAGTATCTACTATGTGCTAGATACTTTGCTTGACATCGGTGAACCAAACAAAGAAACACTACTTTAGATTTTGTGACACACAACAAGTACCACAAGTACAAGAAAAAAATGTTTTGAAAAATACAGAGCAGGGCAAAGGATATCTGGAGTTTTAAGAGAATAAAGAGAGTTGCAATTTTACATAATGAAATCAGGAGAAGTCTTATTTAGAACATAAGACTGAGTGAATGTTTGAAAACTTAGAAGGGTTATCCTCTTACAAGCAGAGAGAATGGCTTATAACAAGATTTGGAGGCGGAATCGTGTCTGATGTATTTGAGTAACAAGGAGTGTGGGAGATCAAAGGAGAAAGCAGCAGGAGTGAGTGATGGGAAAGATATTGGAGTAGCAATGCATTAAGAAAAGGCCAAGTTCAATAGGTGAATATATTGGAAAAGAACTAGTGTCTTCTCAGAGATGAAAAGTATCATTAGTGAAAGAAAGTACAGATTTGAGATTACCATAGTGAGAAACGTATTGAACATCTTAAAATCTAATTGCTCACAAACATATCTTACCCTATTCCAAGCACTTTTCTATTCCTGCGCATGTGATAAAAATTATTCATTACCTTAAGAGCTTTCCCCATGCTTCCCTAGTCTCCATGGTCCATTCCATGAAGAGCTACACTTTTCAGTGTTTCTTAGACAGTGCAGTATTACTTTGGCTCCCAATTTATGGTGGGTGACAAATAAATGAACATGTAGAGTGAAGTTTCATACAACATGGCAGTGAGACAAATAAGTTAGGCCCCTCTTGCACTGGAAATGTAAAAGTGGAAGAGATGTGAGAGGCAGTTAACAAAGCGAATTTACCAAGAATCTTTAGAGTTTGGCAATGTGTTTAGTGAGTGGTCCTTAATTCAGAGAGTATATAAGAATAGTCGTTGTATGAGTAATTAAAATGTCCTGAAACCTTCAGCACACAATAGAAGAAATTTGATAGAATTCTTCTCAAATTTTACTGTAATCAGAAGTTTCTTTTTTTTTTTTTAGAGAATTTTTGGGTTTACAGCAAAGTTGAGAGAAAGGTACAGAGATTTCTTTCCCATTTACCACCTACCCCTACACATGCCTACCCTGCCCTATTATCAACATCCTCCACCAAAGTGGTACATTTTTTACAACTGATGGATCTACACTGACATATTCGTATCACCCAAAGTTCACCGTTGTTTAAAAAAAAAAATTTTAAGTTTATTTATTTATTCTGAGGGAGGGGGAGAGAGAGAGAGAGAGAGAGAGAGAGAGCCAGGGAGGGGCAGCGAGAGAGGGAGAGAGAATCCCAATCAGGGGTTCGAACTCAGGGACCATGAGATCATGACCTGAGGTGAAATCAAGAGTTGAAATTAACCCACTGAGACACAAAGGCACCCCCCAAACTCCACAGTTTATATTAGGAATCACTCTGTGTTATATTTTATGGGTTTGGAAAAGTATATAAAGACATCTATGGACTATTATAGTATCGTATGGAGTAGTTTTACTAACCTAAAAATCCTCTCTGTTCCACTCATTATTTCAGTATCTTCACCTTTTTGCCTTTCCTAGAATGTCCTATGGTTGGAATAATAAAGCATGTAGCCTTTTCAGATTGATTTATTTCACTTGGTAATATGCACTTAAGGTTTTCCCATGTCTTGGTAGCTCATTTCTTTTGACACTGAATAATATTCTATTGTCTGGATGTTACAAAGTTTATTTATTTATTCACTTACTGAAGGACACCTTGGTTTCTTCTGGGTTTTGCAATTATGAAAAAAAGCTACTATAAACATCTCTATGTAGGTTTTGGTGTGGACATAGGTTTCCAATTCATTTGAATAAAACCAGAATGTGATTGCTGGATCTTATAGTAGGAGTTTACTGTTGTAAAGAATCGCCACACTCTCTTCCAGAGTATTTGTACCATTTTGTACTTCCAACAGCAATGGGAAAGAATTCATGATAATTTATATCCTCATCAGCATTTGTTTTCAGGGTTCTGGATTTGGGCCATTCAATAGGTATACAGTGAGAGTTCATTTTAAAAGGCATTTCCCCGGTTGCATACAGTGAGGACCATCTTTTCATGTGCTTGTTTGCCATTTGTATACCTTCTTGAATAAGGTGTCTATTAAGGTCTTTGTCCCACTTCTTAATAAGGTTGGTTGGGGGCACCTGGGTGGCTTAGTCGGTTGGGTGTCATGATCTTGCGGTTTGTGAGTTCGAGCCCCACATTGGGCTCTGTGCTGAAAGCTCAGAGCCTGGAGCCTGCTTCAGATTCTGTGTCTCCCTCTTTCTCTGCCCCTTCCCTGCTCACACTCTGTCTCTTTCTCTGTCTCAAAAATACATAAACATTAAAAAAATAAGGTTGTTTTGTTTTCTTTTCAATGAGTTTTAAGGGTTCTTTGTATATTTTGGACAATTGTTTTAATCAAATATGTCTTTTGCAAATATTTCTTCCTAGTCTGTTTTTGTCTTCTCATTCTCTTGGCTTTCTTTAACAAAGCATTTTTTTTTAATGCAGTACGATCTATCAATTCTTTCTCTCATGGGTCTTGTCTTTGATGGTGTATCTAAAAAGTTATCACCAGATACAGTCATCTAGATGTTCTCCTATGTCATCTTCTGGAAGTTTTATAGCTTGTGTTTTAACTTTCGGTCTGCAACCCATTTCAAGTTAATCTTTGTGAAGGGGTAAAGTCTGTGTCTACCTTCATTGTTATCTTTTATTTTATTTTTTTGTATGTGGTGTCCAATTGTTCAACACCATTTGTTGAAAAAACTCATTTTTGTTTATTACACAGCCTTTGCTTCTTCATCAAAGATTAGCTGTCTAGATTTATGTGGGTCCATTTCTGGGCTCTCTATTCTGTTCCATTAATATATTTATTTATCTTTACTTAAAAACTGCACCCTCTCGAATAGTGTAGCTTTATATTAGTTCTTGTATTCAGGTAGTAACGGTCCTCCAATTTTGCTATTCTCCTTCAATATTGTATTGACCATCTGGATTTTTTACCCATCCATATAAACTTGTTTATATGGAATCTGTTTATGAATCAGACCAGCTTCACCTCTCCATGTCAACTTTAGAATCCTTGCAAGTTGTTTGGTGAATATTGGCCATATAACAACTTGCTGGGATTTTATATGGGATGGCTTTGGATCAAGTTGTGAACAATGGACACCTTGACTATGTTAAAGTCCATGAACATGGACTTTCTCTTTATGTATTTAGTTCTTCCTTGATTTCATTCATCAAATTTTTTTTATTTTCCTTATATGGATGTTTTAATTTAATCTGAAAATTTTTACGGATTTTCAAAACCAAGTTGTCACACTGAGGAATATTTATTTAAAAGTTAACCTTTGTCACAATGCAGGAATATTTATTAAAAAATTAACCTTAAGCAAGGGAGGAAAGAAAAAAAAGATGATAAAATCTTTTTTTCCAGCTATCGAAAATTTTATTTTCAAATTTTTGTCATGTAAAGGACAAAGAATAAAAAAATCTAAAAGTGTAGGAAGAAAACATATCACAAAGGTGCATAAAGGATTAATTAAACATAATTATACCATCTGTACATTGCAAACCTTCTTTCTTGTACATTTATAATATTGTGTTTGTGATTTGTATTTTTCCTAAATAAGGATCCATTTACATAACTACTTGCATATATTTTTTCCCCGAAAGAAAGATCCTAAAAATGATATAGGTTCAGGCCTACTAAGATTTAGATCTACCTCTGTTAAACAGACACCATCTATGAGGCTGACTCATTGATTATATACGGAGGGGTCATTGAAAATTCATCAGTGAAATTACAAAATCCAGCTGATAATACGTGTGATATTTGGACACACTCCACACCATTTTAGACCAATTATTACGTAGTTAACCACAGAGATTCGAGACAGAAAACAGAGATTCTAGACAGAAACTGGACTACTGAAACACAGGCTATTAAAAGTTTATACATGTGATTTGCATTATAAAAGCTGGTCATGCCTTTATCCAGAGGCGATGCCTTTTTTTGAGTTTACAGGCTCTTCCAAAACCTCAATCTATCTAAAAGTAATGAATCAAAGATTCTTGTTTCAAATCTGTATTTTGCAAAATAAAACCCAAAAGGTAATTATAATTGGAAATCTAAAAGTATCCAAGGCAAGGAAGGCTATTTTAATTAAAAAGACTGTATATAATGATAGTCATTATATACCTCTGTTTATTTTCTCATTTCCCCCCAGATTTAAAGAAATTAACTGCTCCATAGTGGTACATTAATAGATTCAAATACTTAATTTACTCAATTCACTTTTAATTGCTTCTCTCTTTTTTTGTAACTTATTCATTCTGTGAGAAACCTAATCACTGAAAAGCATTAGGCATAAAAGGTGGTTGGGTTAAATTCTGTATATTATGAACAAAGCATACAAGGGCAGTTAATAGCTATCGCTAGGAACAACTATTTGGAAATTAACTAACTAAAGACTTCTTTTGCACTTCTAGAGGAAAATGTTTCCATTTTAAGTAATCGTATATCCCTGAGTTGGAAATTAATGTAAAGAAACTAAATGGCAAACCCTAATCTGAACAATGAAAATTATCTACATATAAATTAGAAATGATAACATATAAGGTAATCATAATATATAAGGTAATATATAACTGTAATCAGACATGGGTATATCATAAAAATTATTATGCTGTATGTTGAATAAGATAAATTTGCCTATAATATAGTATGCTATATAATAATAAATAGCAGCCATAAATAGTAATCATAAATTGCTAAATTGTTATGAAAAATAAATTAACAGTTCAATCCCTAATATTTCTAAATATTTTAGAAACTGATGAATATAATTCTCATAGGCCATTTATATCTCTATTCTTTCTAGGTTTCTTCTTTTGTTCAAACAAGTAGACATTTGCTGAGCTTCAACTTTTGCCCAAGATCATCAGCAGGTCATTTTGGCTGAAATATGGCCATGAGCGACAGTGTCTGAAAATTAGACTTGAATCCGGCACTTAAAGCTTGTAGTACGTGATGTGTTAAGTGAGTGGGGAGTGGGTACAAGACTTTTTTTCCTGCAATGATGCATTTATCAAAGTTGTTTCATCTGATACTAAGTTTGCCAACTTTCATTTCTATGCTCTTGAAGGTGTTACCTATCAGTCTCATATATTTATTTACTTTTTATGCAATTAGGACAAAATATTACTTTTCTATTGCATCCTATTCAGCTCTACAACTATCGAAACATTGGAATTTATGTAAAACATTGCATATTTTTACTTTCTTGTTGCCCCAACGTTTTCAATAGTTATTTTTACTTATTTTTTGTATTGACAGTATTTTCTTTCGTCCTTCCCTTCTTTACCCTGCTGACTCACTAATAGATAATATGAGTAATAGCATTAATAATAGATCACAGTAGATCATACGATGCACCAAACACCATCCCAAGATATTTACACAGATTAAGGAATTTAATTATCAGACTAACTCTATGAAGTAGGTACTGCTGTGATCTCCCCCTTATTCTGCAGATGAGAAAAGAAACAGTTTTCAGGGCTACATTATTCCTATAAAAAAGTCTGTTTATCTACCTAGGCTAACAAAGTTTAAAAACACCTGAAAAGGATCCAGCTTCTGTGAGTAACATAACTGTCTGCCAGAAGACAGTCTGCCACGCGTAAGGAAATGAAAACATCAGGCAACATATTATTAACAGTATCAATCACCTGGTCATACATTACTGACTATACAAAAGAGCTAAACAATTTGACCTAGAACCTGAAATTAAATCAGTCAAAAGAAACAAACATAAGAATCCCAGAGGTGGCAGAGTTAGCAGAAAAGAACTTTAAAAGGGTTGCCTTAAACATGCTTAGATTTCAAGACAAAGCCCACATTTGTCATCCTGGGTAGCTCAGGATGTACTTAAACAAATCCTATAGACGTTACCCATTTTCTAAAGTTCTCATTGATAGACTTGACTTGGATTATTACCATGTCTGACATTCTTGAGAGTGGAGATCTACATTTAAATGTTAACAGATATGGGATTGTAGAAGTCTTGAAGTTGATATTTTAGTCACCCACAACCAAAAAAGGAAAGGAACTTAAGATCCTTTATTCTTTTTGTAAAAGGAAAGTATTTTATTTATTTATTTATTTATTTATCTATCTAATGTTTCCTTTATTTATTTTCAGAGAGAGACAGAGAGTGTAAACGGAGGAGGGATAGAGAGAGAGGGACACAGGATCCAAAGAAGTTCTAGGCTCTGAGCCATCAGCACAGAGCCTGATGTGGGACTGGAGCCCAGGAACCACAAGATGGTGACCTGAGCCGAAATTGGACGCTCAACTGACTGAGCCCCCAGGCACCGCAAGACACTTTAAATCTAATAACCCCTTCCATGCTTTTATCTTGTTGATTCTTTTATTGCTGCATTGTTTGTTTTTACTTCCAAAATCTTTAACTGCTTATATATTGTTTATATTTACCTATATCATTATAAATAAATGTAAGTGATTTGTTTACCATTCTTTCTACCATCTTACTCCTTATTCTGTATTTAATTATTTTTCTCACTTACATGTTTCTTTTTTATTAATAAAGGAGGCATAGAAAGTCACTAAAAAGTGCACAAAATGTGATATCATTAAATTTACTTTAACGATGTTATCATGTGTTTACTTCCGTGTGTCAACTGCGGAGACAACATATAAAACATGTATGAATCTCATAAGGTGCCTTGTATCTTTTCCCAGTCTATAACTCTGTCACATCCACTATTATAACTTTTGTCATTATTAGGTAATCAAATAATTTATGCTAGTTAATACTGTCAATCAAATCACAGTTACTTACTGATTTTTTACCTATTCTGTCAGCTGCAAAGACACGTGCAAAAATCTCCATCTGAGTGTGAATTTGTCTATTCCTTCTTTTAGTTTATTACTTTATGACATATATTTTAAGTTATATCTTTAGATTAATACTTAGCATTATCTTTCTATTTAATGCTTACTATTAGTTTTTTTTTTTCTGGATGATTTAAAGATTTTTCTTTTTGTTTTGTTTTCAGTAATATGACTGTGGTGTATTTGTTTTTTTGACTATATATTTGATTTGTATATTTGGGTTTTTCTTCCTTTGGGAGTGTTGTATTTAATTTTGCTTGATACTAATCTTGTTCACTAGGCTTTTTCAATGAGTGGTAGATAATGTTCATCCTCTTAAAAAAAAAACTTAATTTTTACCTTTTCAAATATTGCCTCTACTCCATTTTTTTTCTCTTCACTTTTTGAGACTCAGTCAACGTATTATTTGATATACTGTGTTTATTTGTCTTAGTTTTCGTTCTCTCTCTATTTGAATAACCTGTTTTAATATATCTCTGAGGTTACTAACCCATTTTCTGCTGTGTTCAGGCCACTGTGAAACATATCAAATGAGTATTTAAAAAAATACTACAGGGTCTCAACAGTAAATTTCAACTGGCAGAAAAAGAATAAATAAAATTGAAGATATATTGATAAAGATTATACAAGCTGAAGATCGAAGTTACATGAGCTAAAGAACAGAAAAAACAAGAATAAAAGCAAATAGAGGCCCAGAAAAAAAGTAGGTTACCATTACGTGTACTTATATAGAGAGAGATATATATAGATAGATATATGTATATATGTATATGTTGATATATATATATATATATATATATATATATATATATATAATTAGAGGACAAAAAGGAGGAGAGAGAAAGGAAAAGAAAATATCTTCAAAGAAATAATGCTGAACACTTCCTGAATTTATTGAAAAACCAGAACCTATAACCAGAAAGCTTGATGAATTCCAAGTACGATAAACATAAAAAGATTGAGAAACAGACTTATAGTAAAAATGTTGAAATCAAGAACCAGGAGAAAAATCTTGAATAAAACAAAGGAAAAAAACAAAACAAAACAAAAAAAAACAACCCTTTGCTTGCAGGGAAACCAATAAGAGAAACAGTAATTTTCTCAACAGACACAATGAGTGCCAGAAATCCATGAGATAACAGTCATAATACCCAGAGAAAGAGCTGTCAACCTTGCAAGTATCTTATATCCAGAAAGGCTATTTTTCAAAATGAAGATAAAATAAAACCTTTCTCAGATTTTAAAAAAAAAAAAAAAAAAAAAAAAAAACCAGTAGAAAATGTGTTGCTAACAGATCTGCCTTACAATAAACAGTAAAGGAATTTCTGCAGGCTAAAAACAAGAGATCCTGGACAGTAATTCAAGTCTAAATAAATAAATAAATAAACAATCACTGGTAAATGTTATCATGTAAGCATAATAGTTTAAATGAACTTTCACCTTTTCTTACTTAAAATTAAATTGCAGAAAATCATACCTATATAATTTATTATTGGGTCCATAATATAAATGTAATATATGTGAATTTTTAATGCGTCTCCTGGATTGATGGTAATCCCACATTAGATTGTATTTGCTTCTGTCAGCTGCCCCCGAGGTGTGCCAGAGGTATTCAGATCCAGGACCCAACACAAATATTAAAATGCGCTCAAATTAAGTAGCTATCATGGAAATGCTATTTAAAAAGTAAAACTCTGGGACGCCTGGTTCAGTCGGTTAAGCCTCCCTCTGACTTCGACTCAGGTCATGATCTCATGATTCATGAGTCGGAGCCCCATGTCAGACTCTGTGCTGACAGCTCAGAGCCTGGAGCCTGCTTCGGGTTCTGTGTCTCCCTCTCTCTGTCCCTCCTCTCCCTGCTCATGGTCTGTCTGTCTCTCTCAAGAATAAATAAACATTTTAAAAAAATGACAAGGAAGGATATCCACTTTCAAAGTCATATGGCTGTTAAATTCATTTGAGATGAAGTAAATTTTTGTAGAGACATATGTGGTTTTAAAAGAATGCTAGAAGTTCATAACAGAATAAAAAGTTGCTTTCAAAGGCAGTTCCTAGAATTGTAACAATTAAAGAAAACAGAATTCCTTTCAACAATCAAAGCCCAGAATACTCAGTAATTCAAAGTGTCAAGAAAAGTAAAATTCTTTCAAACTTAGACATATCTATTCAGCAATTAATCCAGGACTTTATTGTATCTTGAGATTTCAGTAGCCTATGAAAAAGGTTAATGAAGAGATGAGCTTTCCTATGTCTCACCTAATTAATTTTAAATTGTGTTAATTTTCAGTTGTTAAAATATGAAAGTCTAACAAAATATATAGCCTATTTCCTATGAATACTCTATTAGGATAAAATGATCATGATGTTGACAACTGATATTTGCCCCACAGTGCATGGATACCTTTTTGCCTTATTATTGAAATTTCATTAATAATTAGCGTTGTGAAATATACGTAGATGTAGGTTGATACTCAAAAAAGCAGTGTGTGTTCAGTCATTTTCCTACATCTAAAACCTTGCTACGTATATTTATATTTCCAAGAATATTAAATGGGTACAGTAAATGGCAAGGTGCTGTATTATACATGGGGAGAAGGGGTCAGAAGGGTCCCTTCTAGCAAATGGAAAAAGTCAGGAATATTTGTTTTGTGCACATGGAAAAGGAAAATACAGATACGTTTGACTGTATTAAAGACCAACAAGCTGAAATATAAGCCTTGGAATAGAGGAAAATATTTGTAGCTCTCTTAAAAACTGGTATCTACATCATATATTAAAAAAAATATTTGCATGTTATGAAAAGTTTTGAGAAAACTAAAATAAAAAGGGAAGTGAATAGGAAAACACATACAAAGAACATGAAAAGTCAGTTTAAAAGAAAAATTTGAATCTCCAATAAATATTGAAAAAGTTTATATCCCTATGAATCAAAGATATGCTATTTCATAGCCAGAAATTCAAATAATAAAAAATCTCTGATAATACCAAACATTATTTAAGGGTATGACAATCTAGGAATACTCATATATGCTAGCTTAAAAACTGTGAAAATCAGTTTTCAGGACTAATTGTGTTCTACTATTTTTTAAAGTTTTCTTTCTTTTTTTTTTTTTTATTCTGAGACAGAAAAAGAGAGCGGGAGCAGGGGAGGGGCAGAGAGAGAGAGAGAGGGAGAGGGAGAGAGAGAGAGAGAGGGAGAGA